>NW_024081135.1:633196-994896 GCF_003009895.1 Hyaena hyaena
ATAAAAAGCAAGAATATCCAGGAAAAGTCTAAAACAGAAGAAATTAGCGGGTAATCAGTATTATCAAATATTAAAGCATATTATAAAAGCTACAGTGATTAAAACAACATGGTTCTCCAAGGGATACAGGAGTGCTGATGCATAGGGGCACATGTACCCCAATGTTCATAGCAGCACTCTCAACAATAGCCAAAACATGGAAAGGAACCTAGGTGTCCATCAACTGATGAATGGATCAAGAAGACGTGGTTTATTTATACAATGGAATACTACGTGGCAATGAGAAAGAATGAAATCTGGCCATGTGTAGCAACATGGATGGACCTTGAGGGTGTTATGCTGAGTGAAATAAGTCAGGCAGAGAAGGACAGATACCATATGTTTGCACGTATAGGAGGATTAGGAGGAACTTAACGAAGTACCATGGGGGAGAAGAAGGGGAAAAATAGTGTGGGAGAGGGAGGGAGCGAAACCATGAGAGACTCTTGAATGCTGAGAACAAACTGAGGGCAGATGGGGTGGGGGGAGGGGAAGGGGGATGACGGGTATGGAGGAGGGCACTTGTTGGGATGAGCACTGGGTGTTATATGGAAACCAACTTAACAACAAACTAAAAAAAAAAAAAAAAAAAAAAGAAGGTAGAAAGGTCTCAGATACACAACCTAACCTCCCACCTTAAAGAGCTATAAAAAGAACAGCAAAGAAAACCCCAAACCATCAGAAGACAGGAAATAATAAAGAGGAAAGCAGAAATCAATGCTATGGAAACCAAAAAACAGTAGAATAGATCGATGAAAACAAAAGGTGAACAAAAGGATGAACAAAATTGATAAACCACTATCCCGTTGGATCAAAAAGAGGAAGGAAAGGACCCAGATAAATAAAATCAAGAATGAAAAAGCAGAGATCACAACCAACACAGCAGAAAGAAAAACAAAATAAAAGAATATTATGAGCAAGTATACGCCAATAAAAGGGGCAATCTGGATGAAATGGACACATTCCTAGAAACATAAATTACCAAAACTGAAAGAGGAAGAAATAGAGAATTTGAACAGACCCATAACCAGTAAAGAAATCCAATGAGTAATCAAAATGCTCCCTAAAAACAAGAGTCCAGGGCCAGATGGCTTTCCAGGGGAGTTCTACAAAACATTTCAGGAAGAGTTAACACCTGTTCTTCTAAAGCTGTTCCAGAAAATAGAAATGGAAGGAAACCTTCCAAACTCTTTCTATGAGGCATTATTACCTTGATCCTAAAGCCAGACAAAGACCTCACTACAAAGGAGAACTATAGACGAATTTCCTTGAACATAGATGCAAAAATCCTCAACAAGGTATTAGCCAACTGGATCCAACAAGACATTAAAAAATTTATTGACCATGAGCAAGTGGGATTTATACCTGGGATGCAGGGCTGCTTCAATATCTGAAAAACAATGTGATACATCACATCCATAAAAAAAAGAACAAGAACTACATGATCCTCTCAATAGAAGCAGAGAAAGCATTTGACAAAATACACTATCATTTCTTGATAAAAACCCTCAAGAAAGCAGGGATAGAAGGGTCATACTTTGAGACCCTAAGAGCCATATATGAAACACCCAACAGTAATATCACCCTCATGGCAAAAAACTAAAAGCTTCCCCCTAACGTCAGGAACAAGACAGGGATGTCCACTCTCACCACTGCTCTTCAACATAATATTAGAAGCCTTAGCCTCAGCAATCAGACAGCACAAATAAAAGGCATTCAAATCAACCAGGAGGAGGTCAAACTTTCCCTCTTTGCAGATGACATGATACTGTCTATGGAAAACCCAAAAGATTCCACCAAAAACCTGCTAGAACTGATCCATGAATTCAGTGAAGTCGCAAGGTATAATATCAGTGCACAGAAATCAGCTGCACACTTATACACCAACAATGAAGCAAGAAAGAGAAATCAAGGAATTGATTCCATTTACAGTTGCACCAAAACTCATAAAATACATAGGAATGAATCTAATCAAATCTATACACTGAAAACCATAGAAAGCTCATGAAAGAAACTGAAGGCACACACACACAAAAAAATGGACCAATATTCCATGCTCCTGGATACAAGAACAAATGGTGTTAAATGTCAATACTAACCAAAGCAATCTACATATTCAAACAATTCCCATCAAAATAACACCAGCATTCTTCATAGAGCTAGAACAAACAATCCTAAAATGTGTATGGAACCAGAAAAGACCCTGAAAGGCTGAAGCCATCTTGAAAAAGAACACCAAAGCAGAAGGCTTCCCAATCCCAGACTTCAAGCTGTATTCATCAAGGCGGTATGGTACTGGCAGAAGAACAGACAGATCAATGGCACAGCACAGAGAACCCAGAAGTGGACCCACAAATGTATGTCCAACTAATCTTGGACAAAGCAGGAAAGACTATCCAATGGACTCAAGACAGTCTCTTCAGCAAGTGGTGCTGAGAAAACTGGACACCGACATGCAGAAAAATGAACCTGGACCACTCTCTTACACCCTACACAAAACCAAACTCAAAATGGATGGAAGATCTAAATATACGATAGGAAACCATCAAAATCTTGGAGGAGAAAACAGGCAAAAACCTCTTTGACCTTGACCACAACAACTTTTTACTCAACACGTCTCTGGAGGCAAGGGAAACCAAAGCAAAGATGAACTATTGGGACCTGATCAAAATAAAGAGCTTCTGCACAGTGAAGGAAACAATCAGCAAAACTAAAAGGCAACCAATGGAATGGGAATAGATATTTGCAGACGACATATCAGATAAAGGGCTAGTATCCAAAATCTATAAAGAATGTATCAAACTCAACACCCAAAAAACAAAGAATCCAGTGAAGAAATGGGCAAAAGACATGAATAGATACTTCTCCAAAGAAGACACCCAGATGGCCAACCGACACATGAAAAAATGCTCAACATCACTCATCATCAGGGAAATACAAATCAAAACCACAAGGAGATACCACCTCACACCTGTCCGAGTGGCTAACATTAAGGACTCAGGCAACAACAGATGTTGGCAGAGAACGAGGCTCTCTTTTGTACTGCTGATGGTAATGCAAACTGGGGCAGCCACTCTGGAAAATGGTAGGGAGGTTCCTCAAAAAATGAAAAATAGAACTACCCTAGGACCCAGCAATTGCACTACTACATGTTTATCCAAGGGATACTGGTATGCAGTTTCGAAGGGGCACATGCACCACAATGTTTATAGCAGCGCTATCGACAACAGCCAAAGTATGGAAAGAGCTCAAATGTCCATCGATGGATGAAAGGGTAAAGATGTGTCATATTACTCAGCAATCAAAAAGAATGAAATCTTGCCAGTGCAACTATGTGGAAGGAACTAGATGCTAAGCGAAATGAGTCAGTCAGAGAAAGACAAATATAATACGATTTCAATCATACGAGGACCTTAAGATACAAAACAGATGACTATAAGGGAATGGAAGTAAAGATAATATAAAAACAGGGAGGGGGACAAAAGATAAGAGACTCTGAAATGTGGAGAACAAACTCTATGCTAACTAACTGGGATGACAATTTAAAAACATAAATAAAATAAAATAAAAAATAAAATAAAATAAGATAGACATGATTAAAAAGTGAAAAATAACCATCTCTTCAAAGGTGGCTTCATGACCATCTCCTAAATCAGAGGGGCACCATCCTCTCTGCCACTCCTGCTCATGTTTTTCACAGCCCTTATATTTTGCAATTTGATGGTCTCCTTGTTTAAAAATTGTATCTCCCACCAAACTGAGCTTCACAAAGGGGGGAAGGGAAGATCGTCTCAGATCTTGCCTGTGGGGTTCACAGCTGGGTTCCAGTGAGCATACATGTTAGGATACTGTAACAAAGAGGCTCCCAGATACTCACAAGGTTTACTTAATAATAACATAGTTTATTTAATAATAACATAGTTTATTTCTCCTACAGGTGATAGTGCGGGTCAGTGGTACAGGTTGGCGTGGTGGTTTGAAGGTGTTCCCAAGTCCCCAGGGCTCCTCAGACCACCTCTCTCTTCAATCACACAGGGGACAAATTAAAAAACCCTCTTACGGAGAGCAACCCTACTCTCCTTGTTCTTGGCTTTCCAGGTCCAGCCTGCCCCAGACCCTTGTTCTCCCAACAATAGGCTTATTTATCTGTGTGGCTTTCCAAACCAGCACAGATTCCCAGAGATGAACTTCTCACAATGAAACAGGGTCACTGCACACACTTTCTTGCCTCTTGTTATTAAATATTACTTTTTTTCCTTCTGTGGCTATTGTTTACATCTGTCTACATCCCTGACCTTTGCGAGAGTTATTTCACCATCCTGTGCCTCAGTTTCTTCATCTGTAAAACGGAGATAACCATAGTTCACTTCCTAGGGTTGTTACAAGGATAAGTGAGCAAATAGGTCTTCTGATTGAACCGAACACACACTAGGTGCTGTTTAAATAATAATCAGTATTACGATCTCTTTTGATGATCTCAACTTCCCCATGAGGAAGGTGGGAAGGCATCTCCTCATTTTCAGATGCAGAAATGAAGGACTAAGCAATTTGCCCAAGGTCATGGTGCTGACACATGGCCTAGTCTAGGTTTAATCGAGACCTCAGCTCACCTCCTGAAAATATTGGGGTGATGACAGCCCACCCTCGTAGGATTTCGTTGTGAGAATCCAATGCCATTGTGCATTCAAGTGATAGGCACTCGGAGGGCACTGTTAACACGTCTGGGCCCTTCCCCTTCACGGGCCCCACTCTGTCACGCCCACGGGCGCCCTCACGGAGCCACCAGGGATCCCTGTTCCTGGCAGCCCTCGGGTCAGCTGCTTGTTTGGCTGACGGGGACAGCTGGGTCTACAGAGAGGCCCATTGTCTCTGGCCTCTGGGGCTCTATTGTTGGAGCCTCTTCCCAAGGTCCAGCCCCAAGACATTCCCAGCTGTCGCTGGGGCTTGGCTTGGAGCGGGGAGACAGGGGAATGAGCACGAATACCCGACTGTCCCTTTACGACTGGATCACCAGCCCCGCTGCACTGAGGAGGAAACTGAGGCTCAGAGAGCCCAAATGACGTGTAGGGAGTGCTTGTCTCACCTCGGAGTCCCCAGAGATGGGGCGGGGAGGGCGTGCCTGTGGCCTCAAGTCGGAGGGGTCATGGATTCCAATAGGTCCCAGATGGCAGGGCCAGAGCATCCCCCTATCTTATTTTACGCGTGGAAACAGAGCCCCCAGAGCGCGCGGGCTGGCCCAAGGTCACACGGCGCGCCTGCCGCAGAGTCTGCCGGGAAACCAGGCGTCCCTAATTCCCAGACTCGGGAGAACGCAGGGGCATAGGATGGCCCCTCCCCCAGGGGCGGGACGAACCCGCGCTTTGAGAACCTCTGTGGCGAGCCTGGTGAAAACTCTCGCGGCCCGCCCCTTAGGGGGCGTGACTCTCCGAGCAAAGCGGGATTCTACTGGGCATTTGTCTGAGGAAAGCGGGACTTGGCGCTTGATGGGCGTTGGAGGCGTGGCCTCTATCGGCTGGCGAGTTCTCTGCGGGACTCCATCGCTCTGTGACGCAGGCGCAGGCTCGAGCGGGGCGGAGTCGAGCCCGCCGGAGCTCCGCCTCCAGCGGAGGCGGCCCAAGCCGGGGGCGTGTCCGGGGCGTGTCGGGGCCCCGCCCCCCCCCCCCGGTCGCGGAGCAGTGCCCAGCGCAGGGAGGGCCCGGCCCAGGGATGTGAGTGAGGCACGCGTGGGGGCGTGGGGTGGGACTCCAATCCGAGACCCCGGGGGTCCCGGGGGTCCTCCTGGGAGGGAGCACGAGTGCGCGGGCTACCGGGCGGGCCCGCCAGGTGCGTGCCCAGATATGGCGGGCGAGGGGGCGCTCCGTCAGGGGGCGCCCAGGCCGGCCTCGCGCCACTTCTCTGCGGTCCGAGGGACCGGTGCGGGTCGCGGGGCTCCGACCCGGGTGGGAACCGGCGACAGGCGCGGGTCTGACGTCTGCCCTCCCCCAGGCTCCACCAGCTATGAGGAGGCCCTCGCAGTGGCAGCCCCTGGAGCCGGCTTTCTGGTCCCTGTGCGGCCGCTGCGGGAGTGTAATGGGGGAGTCAGCCGCGCGGTTAGGCTCAGGTGATCTCCATTCCTGGCTTCGGGCTGGGCCATGGCCTGCGTGAACCCCGACCTGCTGTTTCTGGGAACTGTCATCCCCACCCCCAGCTCTCAGGGATAGGGCGCTTTCTGTGCTCAGCTGTTTCAATGCATTGTCTCGCGACAGCCACATATTTTAGTTAAGGAAACTGAGGCCTAGGGGCACACAGCTGTTTAGCGTAATCGTAATAATGTGGAGGGGAGGTGCTGAGGCCTGGCAGGCAGATACACCTGGGCGCACATTAGGTGTTGCACGAAACGGCTGTGTGACCTTGGGCACACCTGGTCGCCGCTCCCGGGGCTCCGGTGAGGTTTGGGTTGCATAGTGCAGGGAAAGAGCCAATGCTCAGTAAGGAGCTCCCCTCATGACCGTGGTTGCTGTTGCTAAGTGGCCCTTTTCCTGCGGCTGGGGGAGCTGGTGGTGCCGGCTCAGGGCTGTGTAGCCAAGGAGGAGGCTGCTTTCCACACTGAGACTGCCCCTGTTTCTGTGTCTGTCCCTATGCACATGGAAGGCCACACACAACTCAGCTGTACCAGCATGTACCGGAGACACGCTGGCCCATCGTGTATTCACCACGCTACAACATAACCTTCATGGGCCTGGAGAAACTGCACCCCTTTGATGCGGGAAAATGGGGCAAGGTGATCAGCTTCCTGAAAGGTATGGAAGGCCCTATCAGACCCTGCATCTGCTTCTTCCACCCCACCCCCCTCTCCCACCCCTTCCCTGTGTCTTCCCTGACACCAGCTACAGTCTCTTACCTCCAGTCTCAGCCCTCACACTGCCTTTCGCTCATTCCTGTGGAGTCTTTCAGTACAGACTTCTGAGCACGATATGTCCCTGTCTCCTACCTTCACTGTTCCTCATCACTGTGGGCTTAAGTCCTGTCCCTGTCCGTGGAGACCCAGTAGGAAGGGGATGGACACCAGGAAGGTGAAGTTTAGAGGAATCCAGTATCTGTTCTCTATAAGCTCTGAGAGTCCAAGAAGTAGAGAGCCTTTGCTCCAAATCCTATTGATTACACATGGAGGAAATCAGAGCCCAGAAAGGTTAGGAAACATGCCCAAAGTCACACAGCTACCCACTAGCAGAGTGGGATCTGGAACTCAGAGCTCCAGGCTCCCACCTTTCACAGCTCATTCCACTGAGCAAGGTGGTGCCCTGGGCTGTGCTTTCTACTTCCGTTTGTAATCCAGGGGTCTGCTTTAGGTGGGAAATTCAGGCATCACAGCAGGCTAGGGTGAGAATATTCTCCATCTTCCCTGTATTAGGGGTTCTTCAGTTAACAGAAGTAGGGAATGTGACCTGGCATACAACGAGGCATTGTGGATCTTTCCGTCACACAATCCAGATCATGCCATGAAAGTTTTACTTTGGTGCTGACCTGTCTTTAACACCTAAACCCATGTCCCTTTTTAACAAATCCAGAGCAAGCCACATTGTTGCAGAAAGTAGAATCAAATTACAGATTAATAACAGTCTGTTTGTATCGCATATATGTTTTCTCTTTGGGGTTAACTTCTCTTTATGATTCGGATTTTCCATTTGCAATAGCAACCAGAGTGAGTATTAAAAGAAAATGATTGAATAGAAAAAAGTGCACATGGTGTGCCAGGACGGTGAGAATAAGTGGAATCCGCCTGCTGCCCATATAGCAGGTCTCTTGCTTTCCTGACTACGGTCCTGCATGCACTGTTCCCAGCAAATTCAGCTTGAGTCACTCCCCCCTTGCCCTTTCTTGGGATCCTGTGTTACCCAGTAGCTCAGCGTAGGGATCCTTGTCTCCCTCATCTCTGAGCGGACAGTCCTCCTGAATTCCCTCCTTCCTCCTCTGAGGATGTGGGTGGAAAGGAGGCAGGGACCACATGGTAAAGGACCTTGAGTGCTGCCAAGAAAAGACTGGCCCTTTGCCTGAAGGCAGTGGGGAACCATGGAATGTCATTGGGAGGCGGGGGGGGGGGGGGGGGGGGGGGGGGGGGGGGGGGGGGGGGGGGGGGGGGGGGGGGGGACGGAGAGTGCCTTCTGTATGTGGAGCTAGATGCAGGAAATGTATGCAATTAGTTGGTTTCTGAAGGTTACCCATTAAAACAGTTTCTTTGGGTTCTGACCTTGTCCCTTTGATTTCCCTAGAACCCAGAACATCATGGTCCTATTCTCCCTGTGCCCTAGAGCACTTCCTGCTCTTGGCTTCAGTTTCTTCTTTTGCAAAACAGAGCAGATCTTGTCTGGTGGATGTGAGGGGTGATAAAATACTGCAGTGTTTCCCAAACATCAGTTATTTGCAAATAACCCTTGGGACCTGGCCATTTCCTTATACCACCTGCTCTGTTATTTACTTCCTATTTTTTTATTGACTTACCCTCTGCTTAAAAAAAAAAAAACAACACCTTAAATAAACTTGTTTTAAAAGGAAATATTATATCATCTAAATGGGAAAAGCCAGTTTCACTGGCCATAAATAGAAGGTCATGGTAAAAAAGGAAATGCAGGGAAACCGTGATTTACTTCAGGGGGCTCCCTGTTGCCAGCAGTCTGAGGCCGCTGCTTTTTGGGTTAAGACGGGAGATGAGCAAGGGTTAGGCAGGCCTGAAAGAGAGGTCGCACCATGCTGGGCTTCTCATGACATCACCAGAAGGTGGAGGGGGAGAATTGATAAGCCTTTTCTCATTTTGAGTCAACCTTGCATGTGCCATCTCCTCGGAAAGCTGTCCAGCACACCTGAGCTGTCAGTGGCTTGGGAAACACAACGGTTGCCGCGTGCCCTGTGTCTACTGCCCCCTGGCCGTGGCCCCCCCTGGCCTGGGAGGCAACCTGATTTCAGAAGCCAGCAGCTTCCCACCTCATCCTGGGACAGGCCTAGCAGAGGCTAAGGCTGCAGCTGGTGAGGAGGGCTGGTCTGGAGCCGGGCCTGCCGTCAGGCCCTCAAGCAAGCAGGGTGCCCACTTTGTGGTTTCAGAAGAAAAGCTGTTGTCAGATGGCATGCTGGTGGAAGCGCGGGAGGCTTCGGAAGAGGACCTGCTGGTGGTGCACACAAGACGCTATCTCAACGAGCTGAAGGTACAGGGTCTGGGGCCTGGTGGGGGGCTGCTGACCAGGAGGGGTGGCCAAAGCACAGCTCTGAGGGGTTCCATTCCTGCCCCTCATGCAGGAATCATGTGAGTTTGTGGTCCCCAAGAGAAGGACGGAGGTGTCATAAAAAGGCAGATCCCAGGGATGAAGCTAGGCTGCTTTGTGGGGTAGTGAGCTCCCCGTCTCTGGGGGTATGAAAGCAGGGATGACCATTTGGTGGAATTTGAACCTTCACAGAGCTTCTACATTAGTGGCTTTCAATCTGTGTTTTATGAACAGGCCTCAGAAACCCTTGCTGACATGCTGGGTGAGGGGACCCCAGCCCCTTGTCCTATCCAACCTGAGCTGTCCCGCTTAGGTCTATTTTTACATTGGGCTGATGTTTCAGATTCTTTTTAAGAACTTCTACTGCTAAAGACTTGTTGAAAACTCTTGGGCTAAAAACTAGTTTGAAACTCCCTGGGTCTGAGTAAGGAGTATAAACAAGTGGCCTGGCAGGTGGTGGTGGTGGTGGTGGAAATACATGGGGGCAAACTGGGGCACTCCTGCCCCTTCCCAAGTGGGTGGCTGCCCCTCAGCTCCACTGTGGGCCCCACGTGGCCAGAGGGACTGGCTTTCAAAGAAAAGTTAGAAGTTCAGATTAAGTGGCAGCCCCTGGTTTCTTAATGCGGTAACTCCTTTCAACATTTGCAAATCCTATCCGGTGACCAAACCAGGTTGGTGGGCCGTCTGCTTGTGACTTCTTTCCAGAGGAGCTCACAGAGCTCTGATCAGTGCTTGAGGTTCCGAGGCCCCTGTGTGGGGAGCTTGCCTAGAGGGGAAGCTGGGCTGGGGAGGTGCATCAGAACCCGGGGCTGCCAGCCTGCCCTGGTAGGGGGCATGGTCAGGGATGACACGGGTCCTCTGTCAACAGTGTGGGAGCCCAGAGCCCTGACCCCCGGCTTGTCTTGGACTCAGTGCCATGGCACATGCCACAGGTCACCAGGCCCCTCCCCTCTATAGGTGGAAAAGCCTACACCCAGAAAGAGGCCACACCTGCTCAAGGTCACTCAGGAGGTCCAGCAGCCCTCAGGGGGACCCTGGGCCGGGTGTCTGGTCAGTCTTCCCAGTTCCTGGTCACAGCTGCTACCCAGCCTCTTCTCCAACTCTGGCCAGAGCTGTGAGAATTCTAGATGAAGCCGTGACAGCGTCGGCTCATGAAATATTACCAGGAAGAGGTGAAAGCCTGACTCCTGGGAGAGAGAGGTGTGCGAGGCCTTGGCAGCAAGCCCGGTCCTTGGCTGCCCCGGTTTCCTGGGGCCGGGACATGCACGGTCACAGTCCACAGAGCAGGAGCTGGGCCAGGAGGACGTGCCTGCCAGACTCTGGAAGACGAGGGTGGGCAATAGGGACAGATGGTGATGGGTTCTGGCAGGGAGAGACCGGAACAGAGAGGGGCCAAAGTGGGATTCACAACATTGAATGTGAATGTGCCAGGGTAAGGCTGAGGGGAGGTGGGATAAGCTCCCGGGCCCAGGGGAACTGTGTAGGGCTGACTCTGCCCTTGGCCCCCTGGCCTTGGGTCCCCAAAAGCCTTTTAAAGGCAGCTTACAAAAAAAAAAAAAAAAAAAGGCAGCTTACTATGTGATAAGTAATAATAATTAAAAAAAAAAGTATTAACAGCTTGAGACCCAAGTAGAAAATTGAGGTCAATGACAGCAGGAGCATTCAGCCATGCCAACTGAAAGAATTAACCAAGATGCTATGGTTGAGCTTATATATTTGGCTTGGGGCTCCTTGGTAGCAAGAGTAAAAAGAGAAACATGATGATTTCCATAGCACCTACTAAGGTGAAGTTATCAGTCATTCAGCACATCTCTACCAAATACTGTGTACTGGGTACAAAAGGACAAATAAGCAAGCTTCTCTGCTCCCATGGATTTGCAATTTTGTTGTGGAAGACTGAAAATAAAGAAGTGACCACACAAGAGCATTTCACAGGGTACCCCGGGCTATGAAGGGAGAAAAAGAAATAAAGTGGGGTGCCTGGGTGGCTTAGTCGGTTAAGCGTTCGACTTTCGCTTAGGTCATGATCTCGCGGTTCGTGGGTTCGAGCCCCGCGTCGGGCTCTGTGCTGACAGCCAGCTCAGAGCCTGGAGCCTGTTTCAGTCTGTGACTCCCTCTCTCTCTGCCCCTCCCCTGCTCACGCTGTCTCTCTCTCTCTCTCTCCTCGGAATAAATAAAAAACATTAAAAAAAGAAAAAAAGAAATAGAGGGTAAGTAAGTGGAAGGCGGAGGGTGACCAGGTGGTCTGGGAGGGCCTCGTAGAGGTCAGGTGTGAGCTGACACAAAAGGACGAAGAGCAAGTGACACTCATGTGGAGCTGTGAAGGAAGAATGTTCCAGAGCCACATACCTGGAGGGGGAGGGAACTCTGCCTGCTAGAGGGGAGAAGGATGCTTACGGAAACCAGAAGCTGAGGCAGCACAAGATGTGGTCAGGGCAGCCACAAGCCACAGGAGGAGTTTGGATTTTGTTCCAGATGCCACAGGACAGTGATGTGGTATGATGTGCCCTTGATGTTCAGCCAGGAACCAGGTCCATTTTGGCATTTAGGGGCTGCTGCTCAGGAACATTCCCCTCACCCCTATTCATCCTCACCGCTTCTCTCCCTTCTCCCTCCCCCCAGCTCTGTGCAATGTCCCTTTTCTTTTTTCTCTGCTGCGGGCATCTGGAACAGTGCCCTGGAGAGGTCCTGCTGGGTTCCTCAGCTGTCCCGTGTGCACTGTGGGAGGTCACCCTCTCCCCTGCACCGCTCACTCACCTGTACTCCAGGTCCTGCCCTGGTGTGGCCTTCGATGCTTAATCATCCCAGCATTGAAGGGGGCTAAGTACCCTCATGTTTGCCAGGTGATGGCCATTCAGGGAAAGAAGTGTTTATTGAGCACCTGCTGTGTGAAAGGCCCAGAGTTTGCCCCACTGGGGGTGGTGGTCAGGTTGGGCCAGGGCCAGGCTCCTGTCTTCTGCTAACCCCAGTGACAGTTGGCCTGGGGTGTGGGGTAGTGTGATGCAGATCTGACATCTTGTCCTTGTGTACCCTGAGCCAGGCAGTGCTCAGGATACCTTTATCCAGCAATTGTTTTGATTTTTTTTTTTACTTTTTCTTTTTAACTGGCAAATATTTAATGAGCACTGTGCTCTGTCCCAGGGGAGACAGGACAGAACAGAAGAGATGGAGCCCCTCTCCTTACGCGGCTGGCATTTAGGTCAGGGAGTCAGCCAATAGACATGATCATCAAGTCAATGGTATGGTGTGTTAGAAGGCAGTCAGTGCCATGGGTGAAAGTAGAGCAGGAAAGGGGGTGGTAGGGTCTGCACTTTGAAATAAGGAGGTGAAGGAGGGACTTACCGATGTGTGATCATGGATGGAGGGCAGTGAGGGAGTGAGCTATGTGGGCATCTGGAGGGAGTGCATTCTAAGTATAAGGATTGGCAAGTGCAAAGGGCCTGAGGCAGGAGTATCTGCAGCATGTTCCAGTATTGCCACTGGATCAGAGAAAATGGGAGGGAGACCGGCTAGGGATGGTGTCAGAAAATGATCAGGGACCAGACCACACAGGGGCCTTTTGTGCCACCGTGGTTTGCTCTGAGGGAGATGAGAGCCAAGGAATGTATTAAGCCGAGGGACATGATCTGATCTAGGGTTTGACAGGATTGCTTGACAGCTGTGATGAGAAGAGGCTGTCAGGACAGAAGCAGGAAGATCAGTGAGGAAGGAGGTTGTTGCAATAATCTGGTGAGAGATCCTGGGCTCTCAGACGAGGCCGGAAGCAGCCGCTGTGGATCTGGGAGGAGTGGTAGGAGTTGGAGTTTGCCATGAAGTGGAAACACTAGAATTTTCTGTTGTTCAGACTGGGCTTGTGGCATGCAGGAGAAAGAGAAGCTAGGGACGCCAAGCCTCAGGAAGTCCGGGCACCTCTTGGGCCTAGTCACCGACCTGCCTGCACTCCGAGTCCTGTCCGGGAGGGAGACAGACCCTCACACCACAACACCAGGGGGCTGAAGGCTCAGAGAGTCTCTGGGGAAATGGGCACTCCTTCCTGGGCCTCCAATTTTTCTCTCTCTTATCTCTTCTTGCCTGAGGGGCCTCTTATCTCCTTCCTTTGTTAATAATGGTAAAATTCAGATGCCATAACCAGCAACTTTCTAAAGTGTAAACATCAGTGGCATTTAGCTGTTTAGTTCCGAGATATTGTCATCATTCCCAGAGGAAACTGGTACCCAGTAAGCTGTTGCTCCCTTCCCCCCCAGTCCCTGGGGACCACGGCCTGTGTTCTAGCTCTCTGGACTTGCCTTTTCTGGATGTCTCACAGGCACGGAGTCCTGCAACATGTGACCTGTGGTGTGAGGCTGCTTTCAGCAAGCACAAGCGTGGAGTTTTCAGGCATCACCCTGTTGTGGCTGAATAATATTCCATTGTGTGGCTGGACCCCATTTTGTTTATCCATTTCTCAGCTGATGGGCGTTGGGGTTACTTTTAGCCTTTGTACGTAGAGATGCTGTGGGCATGCACATACAAGTTTATGTGGCGTCCCTGTGTTCGGTTATTTTGGTTCTTAACTAGGAGTGGAATCGCTGGTCATAGGGAGGTTGAGGAGCCCCCATAACGATCCCCACAGCAACTGGACATTTTACATTCCTAACAACTGTGCACAAATTTGCCCACATTCTCACCCACACTTGTTATTTTCTGTTTTTGTTTTTTGTTCTTTTTTGGTTGCGGCTACA
Source organism: Hyaena hyaena (assembly GCF_003009895.1). NCBI lineage: Eukaryota > Metazoa > Chordata > Mammalia > Carnivora > Hyaenidae > Hyaena > Hyaena hyaena. The sequence continues at coordinate 647,190 of NW_024081135.1, forward strand.
TTCGTGGGTATGAAGTGGTATCACATTGTGGTCGTAATGTGCGTCCCCATCAGTCAGTAGTGCTGAGCGTGTTTTCACCTGCTCATTGCCCATTTACATCGTCGCTTCAGAGAAGGGTCTGCTCCAGTCACTGACCCATTTAAAAACTTTGCAGTGTAGTTTTAATTTTTTTTAATGCTTTATTTATTTCTGAGAGAGAGAGAGAGAGAGAGAGAGACCGTGTGAGCAGGGGAGGGTCAGAGAGAGGGGGAGACAGAATCTGAAGCAGCTCCAGGCTCTGAGCTGTCAGCACAGAGCTTGACGCAGGACTTGAACCCATGAACGATGAGATCCTGACTTGAGCCGAAGTCGGACGCTTAACTGACTGAGCCTCAGGTGCCCCTGCAGTGGAGTTTTAAGAGTTCTTTGCAGTTCTGGATATTATATGATGTGCAAATAATATCTTCTCCCCTTCTGTAGATTGTATTTTCGCTCTCCTGATAGTGTCCTAGGGTGCATTCAAGTGGTAAGTTTCTCTAAAGCTCAACCTAGCTTCTTCATCTTTTGCTGCTTGTGCGTTTGGTGTCACATCTAAGAATCCATTGCTAAATCCAAGGTCATTAAGATTGACGCCTATGTTTTCTTCTAAGAGTTTTAGCTTGTGTTTAGGTCTTTGGTCTGTTTGGACTTTAATTCTTGTGTATGGTATGAGGAAGGGCCCAACTTCAATCTGTTGCGTGTGTCTCTCCAGTTTCCCCAGCACCATTTCTTTTTTTTTCTTATTTTAAATTTTTTAAATTTATTTCTGAGAGAGAGGGAGACAGTGTGAGCAGGGGAGGGTCAGAGAGAGAGGGAGACACAGAATCTGAAGTAGGCTCCAGGCTCTGAGCTAGCTGTCAGCACAGAGCCCGATGCGGGGCTCAAACCCACGAATCATGAGATCATGACCTGAGCCGAAGTCAGATTCTCAACCGACTGAGCCACCCAGGCGCCCCTCCTCAGCACCGTTTCTTAAAGGCCCTACACTTTCCCGTTGACTGGTCTTGGTATCCTTGTAGAAAATTAGTTGGCCATAGATGTATGGATTTACTTCTGGACTCCCTGTTCTATTCAGTTGATGCATATGTCTGTCCTATGCCACTGATGTATTGCTTTAATTACTGGAGTTTTGTGGTAAGTGAGACTGAGGAGCAAAATGCTATTTTCTGATTGCAGGAACAGAATTCTAATGAAACAATTTTTATTTTAAAAGTATACACAAGTAGCCACGTGTGGCTGGTGGCCACTGGTTGGGATGGCACAAGTCTAGCTCATCTCTCACTGCCGGAAGTGGAGAAACATTAGCAGACATCCCCCCTTCTCCCAAGGGAAATGGTCCCCTTGGCTAAATCCCAGATGTGCTTCTGGTGACTATATACCCAGCCCATGTAAAATTCATTCTCCAGCTTGAGAGGTTCCCAAGTGGGTCCCACGTGACTACAGCTTTTCAAAGGTCAGTATGTGTTACATAAAAAGTAGAGCAGGCCGACAATGGGGTGAAACCAAGTTACCCAGGATTCTTCACGGCAAAATGTAGAGGCTCTAACCTGCCAGGGCGTGGACACCATAGGAAGTGTGTCCCAGACTTATTAGATGTGGACCCCTTTCCTGATAGTGCGCTGTGCTAGGCAGTTGCTGCAGGACATACTTTAAAGCAGGCCCCCTCGTGGTTCTGTGTCTATACCAGACCCGTCAGGAGGCTGGGATAAGGCTTCATTTTCTTTCAATCCTTACCCACTCCTAGTTTGCTGAGGGAGACAGGGAGGCAGTTACCTAATGTGTTCCTTCAGTGGCTCAGGTTTTTTTTTTGGCTGTTTATTCATAGAAAACTGTGGTTCTGGGGCTCCTGGCTGGCCGGGCTGTAGAGCAGGCAACTGTGAATCTCAGGGTCATGAGTTCAAGCCCCATGTTGAGCATGGAGCCTATTGGTGTGGTGAACAGTCAGAGCTGATCACCTCCCCCTTGCTGGTTCTCTCCCCCCCCCCACGCACGCGCACGCACACGCAAGCACACGCATGCACATGCGAGCACACAGGTCTTGGAGCTTTCCAGCCATCTCTCAGGCCCTGGGAGGCCTCCGTGGCACAGCCAGAAGGCTGGGGCTTGAGGAAGGCTGGAGGGCTCCTCTCTTTTCAGACCGCAAGTGGTCTGCGATCCGTGAGCCACATTCACCAGCTCCTTCACTTGAGTGAAGGCTTCCCCCAGCCTTCAACCGTCCTCAGACCTGGTGGCCTGGGAGGGGTTCTGTGCAGCTCAGCACACCTGGACCCGACGGAGGTTGACGTGGGTCCTGTCCTGGCTTCCAGTAGTGCCCCCTGGCTGGTGCCTGCCAGAACCTTCCCAGGCATATGCCCTTTCTGCTATCCAACCTCATCCTTGGTGCATCCTTGGCTTCTCTGCTAATCCCTCCCCTTTATTGAACATGCTCAGGCCTCTCCTCCCCTAAATCTCCTCTCCTGCTGGGAGAACCCAGTGGCTGTGCTCCCCCTTCTCAGCACCTCCCTTTGCTTACTCCTTCCTGAAACTTCTCTCTGCCTGGCTTCCTGAGGGCCAGACCTCTGCCCCACCCCCAGCCTGTCCCAGGACTGCCCTCGAGTGTCCCAGGGGCCTGCCCTCCTGGCCTTTGCCTTCAGGATTGGAGTCTTGGGGTTCCAGCCTTGCATCCTGGACTCCTCTGTCTGCCCCTCCCCCACAGGCCGTCTGCTAACTGTCCCCGTCTCACCTCCCCCAGACCCTCATTATTTCTCGCTTCCTCCCTGGGGCTGCTGCTTCAATTCGAGTTCTCCTAATTGGTCCTCCTGCTGCAGCCAGAACAGCTTGGGCAAGCACCATCTGATGGCTCCCTGCTGCTCTGACGAGGCTGCCTGAGAGAGAACATTCTCTGGCAGCCCAGAGGTACCCAGCTTCTAGTGAGCACGGACTCACTTCCCTTTGCCAGGAGCTGTCTTTTCACCTTGACCCTGACACCTGGGCATCTCCTGTTCACCTTCAGTCTCAGCTTTGAGGTCACTGCCTCCAGAAAGCTGCTCTGTTCCCAGCTGGACCCAGACCATTTTCTCCATCCAAAGGTGTCGTCAGCTTGCATATAAGTGCCTCCCTGCTGGGCTGTGCATTGTGTCAGAAGGACAGGGGTAGCCCCCACCCTGGAGCCTCTGAGGCTCTGCCTAGGGTCCGAGGACAGCAGGGAGAATGCATGCCCATACATTTCCAGCCAGGCAGGAGATGGTTCAGGATCTGGGTCCACAGATGTTTGCCCAGGGGTCTGGGGAGGGTCGTAGGGTAAGCTGCGTCCTAATCTTGGTGCAGATGCCCTTTGGGGTACCCTAGGCCCTCCTGCCTCAGTAGCCGGAAATGAAGGCCCTTTATGCCTTTTGAACGGAGGCCCAAGTCCTAGTGGATGAAGAGGTCAGGCTGTGCCGGGGGGGGGGCGGGGGGGGCAGACCTGAGCTTCCAGTCCTGGCTTTACCAGGGAGTCACTGTGTGACCTTGGACAGAAAGATCTTCCCAGCTCAGGGCCTCTGTGTCCCCCCCTTCTGTACAGTGGGTGGGCTGGCAGGGTGCTGGGCCTGCAGCCTCTGGGACCCAGAGTGCTCTGCAGTTCTTGTTCTGGGCACAAGAGGGCAGTCGAGGGCTTTGGAGGAATGTGGGCCAACCGCTTTAAGGAAAGGAGCAGCTCTTTACTGAGCCCACAGCTGGGTCAGGGGCTCTCACTTCTTACCACAGGAATTGCCCTTGACTGGCAGGTCTCCCAGGGCAATCCGATTTCCCAGCGGCTGTCTCTGAGCTCTGGGCACCATGGCCTGCGTCTCTTTCCACAGTGGTCCTTTGCTGTTGCAACCATCACAGAGATCCCCCCAGTCATCTTCCTTCCCAACTTCCTTGTGCAGAGGAAGGTGCTGAAGCCCCTTCGGACCCAGACTGGAGGAACCATCATGGTAGGCTGGGACGCAGGCGGGAGGAAGGGCTGGGCTGGGACCCGCACACCTCCGGGCCTTTGCTCACTCTGGGCTCTCCACCTGGAAGCACCCTCCTCCCGCTTTATAGTTGAACAAAATCCTAGATATGCCTCAAGCACAGTACAGTGACTTTCTCCCAAAGCCTTTCCCACATGGGGTCATTAGAATTCCTTCCCCCTTGACCTCCTATTAGAGTGACTGTATTTGCTGGTATATGAGATAGATCCCTATTCGGGAGAGTGTATCCTCAACTTATGAGTCGAGTATTCTCAATTCAAGATGGAAAAGCCTCCATGACTTCAGTGATGGATGACGCTCCCCTCATTGCCCATCATGGGTGTGACAGTAAAGCATACTTACAGCAAAAGTAGGTTTTTCATCCCATATGCAGCTGTTTTTAAAATTAGCCACAGATTGCTAAGTTAATTGGAGGTAGAGGAACATTTCAGATTTAGATGTAGGATAATCTTTTTTAAAGAATATTTTATAAATATTTATTTTGAGAGAGAGAGAGAGAGAGAGAGAGAGAGAGCACGTGAGCATGAGCAGGGGGAGGGGCAGAGAGAGAGAGAATCCCATCAGGCTCCATGCTGTCAGTGCAGAGCCCAGCTTGGGGCTCAAACTCACAAACTGCGAGATCATGACCTGAGCTGAAATCAGGAGTCACACGCTTAACCGACTCAGCCACCCAGGTGCCCCCGGGTATACGATGATCTTATCCAGAGCCAGATCAAGACCTATTGATCCCTATAGTTTTCTTTTTAGCTTTGGAAATTTGCACTTTTTGTTTGTTTTTTAGACTATAACTGCCTACCCCTAAACCATGATTTCCTACAGGATTTGGGTATTCAGCCTACCCTGTTTCTGTAGGCAAAAAATTGTCTGGTTTCCCCCTGAAAGCATCATTAAAATCCTTTGTCAGCTCACGTGCGATCAGAACTACTTAACTTTGATTTCTTCTAGTTTCCTTGCAGAATTGCAAAGGGGCTTATACACTGCACATCTCATATACCAGCCAATCTGGTACTTCCAAGACTGAGTCTGAGTTTGCTGGAGGTAGGGGTGGGGTCTCCTGAACCCTACCTCATAGATCATCCTACATCAGAGCTCTCTGGAAATTGTGTTTGTGGAATGAATGAATGAGGGAGGGAAGGAGGAAGAGAATTGGTTGCCTATGCTTCTCACCCTGTGCTTGTCTCCAAAGGCAGGAAAGCTGGCCATGGAGCGAGGCTGGGCCATCAATGTGGGTGAGTGCCCTGGCCGGCCTGGCCTGCTGGGTCCTTGGGCTGGGTGGGCCAGGAGGAAGCTGAAGGCAACCACTGTGAGTGCAGATGCTCTGGTATCCCCAGAGCCACCCTGAACCTCCTCTTACGTGGCCTGGAGGAGGGTATGCAGCCATCTAGTGCCTGGGAGGGACCAACCAGTGCCTTCATCTGGTGTGGGAGTCTCATCTAGAAGAGTTCCCCAGATGGCTCCCCAACCCTGCCTTTGCATATTTCCAATGACAAGGGGCTCACTCCCTCTGCGCAAGCCTGTGTCATCCCCTGGGCAGCCCTGCGTGAGGCTGACATCTGCAGAATTTCAGCGTCTTTCCTGAAAAACTCCATCAGCGTCCCAGGGTCCACTACAGCCCACAGGGCTCATATAATGGGAAGATGGGCCCAGGGTCAATGCCAGGTCCTTCTCAGGGGCCTGAGGGCCGGCACTCAGCAGTCCCCTGGACTGTCCCCCAAGACTGGCTCGTGGGAAGGATGCACACACGTTCTTCCTTGTTCCTTCCTTATCTGTCCCTCATTGAGGTGCAGCACATCACAGTTAGCAAACTTCTTTATTGTCAGACTTCTCATTTGAGCTGGGCATTATCACTGCCAGCCCCATCATGTCGATGAAGAAGTGGTGTGGAGAGAGGCCTGGGGGCCTGCTCAGAGAACCCCGTCTTTGGCTGTGAGCTCCACAGGCCAGGGCTGGGTCTCTCCCACCTGGGTATTGCCAGGTACCCAACATCGGGACTGATGTCACTGTGAGGTTATGATCTGCTGCTGAATGGATGAATGAAAGAGGCATGCCCTGTGTGTGTCCACAGCAGGGTCCCCACAAGAGCCCCAGGATGCCCTTCCCCCATGGAAAATGTTATGACCCTTGGTCCAGCCTGGGTTTGAATCTTGGTTAGTGAGCTCTGTGATCCCAGGGAGGTTGCTGATTTCCTGTATGCCTCAGTTTCTTCATCTGTAAAATGGAGGTGATGGTAATCATGCCCCAGCTCAGGGCTATAGGGAGGTTTCAAGGAGCTCTCTGCGTAGTTAGGAGTCCATTAGTGGCTATTATCTCATTGGTGAGATCCGTTGGCAGCCTCTTGGCATTAGAATAGGCAAGTCCTTTGCAGCCGTGGGCCCTGGATTTGAACTGCTGGGTGGGGCAGTTGTTGGGCTCCATTTCAGAGGCCCCTTCAGGTTGCAGGGCAATGGGCTCTCAGGGTTGTGGGGAGGTTGAGGCTGGACCCTGGTGTTGAGCGCCCTCCCCATGGCCATGGGTGGCCAAGACCGGCAGAAGGTGCCCTTCCTGGCCATCCCTTTCTACCCCCCTGTGGAGTCTGGGTGGTCCCAGGGTAAATGGGTCCCCCAGAGCCCCACCACCCCTCCCTGGCCTGGGAAAAGTCAAATGGTGGCAGGCCTGGCCCTGCAGAGGCAACAGATAGTTTGGGGAAAGATGAGCTCCTACCCCTTGGGGGTTGTGACGGCACTGGAGACTCACCTTTTGGGACACCCTGCGAGGTTTCTTGCTCTGGGCAGGGATGGCCGTGATGGCAAAGCTACCTCCTGACCTGGGGATGGCAACGCACGCAGGGGAGTCCCAGAAGCCCGTCCTGGGTGCTAAGTGGGAGTGGGGTGCGGGGAGGATGTAGGGGCGGGGCAGCGCCTGGGCCTGACCACACGGTGTCTGCCCTTCTGCAGGTGGAGGCTTTCACCATTGCTCCAGCGACCGGGGCGGGGGCTTCTGTGCCTATGCGGACATCACACTGGCCATCAAGGTGCGCCCGAGAATGCGTGGGGGCTCACCTCCAGGAGCCCTCCCTCGAATCCCCCCACTACCCCAACTTGGTGTTCTCCTCCACATTACAGAGGAGAGAGCTGAGTCTCAGGAGGGGAGGGAGCTGGCAGGTTGCCCACCCAGGCTGGGACTCCAACCCCAAGCTGACACTTGCTGTGCCTTTTTTTTTTTTTTTTTGAGAGAGAGGGGGAGGGGCAGAGAGAGGAGAGAGAGAGAAGCCCAAGCAGGCTTTGTGCTCGATCCCATAAACCATGAGATCAAGAGTCGGACATTTAATCGGCTGAGCCACCCAGATACCCCTCATTTAATTGTCACGTGTACAATGAGGACACCCAGGCCCGGGGAGGTAAGGGGCAGAGCTGGCCTCGGCAGACACCTCTGCTGGATTGTAGGGCTCCCCTAAACACCCTGTGCCTGGCCTTGTCCTGGGCACCGGGAATGGGCTGGCATGGCCCCTGTTCTCCCGGGACACACAGACGAATGGTGGGGGCAAGCAGGTCAGCAGACCCTGGCCATTCAGAGACAGTGATGCACAGGAGACCTTCCTGGGGGATGGGGAGGGGAGGGAGGGCCTCCCAGAGGAGGAGGCATGAGAACTTGGCCTTGTGGGAGAATGCAAAGGCCTTGGGGAGAGGTTTCCCCTTCTCAACCCCTGTATATTCCCCTAGGAATCCCAGGCTGTCTCTTAAGAGCTAGCCCAGCCACCCCAACTTCTGACCTCCAGCCCCTCAAGGCACAGCACATGCTGCCTCCTCCAGGGAGCCTTCCCTGACCATGCATGCTCGCTTCTCTTGAGCCACACAGTTCTGAGTGTGTGAGGTCTTTGCCCAGTGCCTCACAAGCCTATCCGGCCTCCCACCCGACCCCTCACCAACTGGGAATCCCCAAGGGGCTATGTCCTCCAACCTGCCTGGGTCTTCACCTCCCCTCTCCTCTCCTGGCAGTTTCTGTTTGAGCGAGTGGAGGGCATCACCAGAGCCACCATCGTTGATCTCGATGCTCATCAGGTGAGTCCCCTGTGGGGGCTGCAGCCTCATGGCCCCACCACCCCAGGGCCCCAGCAGCTGTCACCCAGCCCCTTACTGGGGACTCCCTTTGCCCTGGGAGCATTGCCAAGCCCCAAGCTGGGCCACTGCTGCCCCCACCCTGATCTGCGTCTCCCCTCCCTGCCCATCCTCTGTGCCTCAGGCTGAACGTGGAGGGTCTGTGGTTGTCCCTCTGCGCCCCTCAGCCCAGCCAGGGCACGGGGTCCTCCTATTCCTTCTGTCAAACCAAACGGTTTGACATCATACCAGCATACCAAAAGGTTGACACCAGCCAACACACCTGGCTGATGGCTCTTTCTAGAGCCCAGGGCGGCAATGCCACCCTCATGTCCTGAAGCCAAGACACATGTCCTAGCCCCCTTCATAGTCAGTCTGGGGTGCCACCTCCAGCACAGAGTTGAGGACTACTGTCGACCTGCGCCCCAGACACATGCTCACACATGATTTCAGGGTTGCTCGGGGTCAGGGTTCACCACTTAAGAACTCCCTGCCTGGGGGTGAGCAGCAGAGTGTGGGACTTCTTCCTCCGGGTTCCCCTAGTCAGAGAGGGCAGGGCCTCACCTGGGCCCTTGAAGACCCCTCCCACACCCCTGCTCTTGTGCCTTTGTGCCGGTGGGTGCCCCATTGTAGGGTCCTGTGATGCTGAGCTCCAGAACGCAGTCACGCCTGCACAGCCCTTTACAGGTTGCCTTTCACGTCCCTGATCCCAGCTGATCCCACCACAGACTGCAGAGGGTGGCAGGGTTAAAACTCGTTTCTCGTTCCATGGAGAGGAAACTCAGAGGGCCGGGGCCCCACTCAAGGTCATGCTAGAAGGTCATGGCGCCAGTTTTGAGGTTGAATTCCAGCTCTGCTACTTAAGAACCATGAAACCCTCTGCCTCCAGGGACAAGCTGAGCTTCCCAGGCTGGTGGGACATTTCCTGGGGGGGGGGGGGGGGGGGGGGGGAGAGCAGTGTGGGTGTCCTGGCCTTGCTGAGGGCACCTGTATACGAGCAGCTTTCGTGTCCTGTCCACAGGGCAATGGGCATGAACGGGACTTCATGGGTGACAAACGTGTGTACATCATGGACGTCTACAACCGCCACATCTACCCCGGGGACCGCTTTGCCAAGCGTAAGCTGCCCCCCCAATCCCTTAGTCTTAAGTGCAGTTGTGCTCAGAAGGAGCTCTCTCCTGAGTATTTCGTACATGCTTGCTTCTGCAGAAGTCACTTCATTTGTCCTCAGCATCCCTGTGAGGTGGGAGATTGTTCCCATTTATAGATGAGCAAACTGAGACCTAAAGAAGTCACTTGACCCACCCAAGAGCCCATAAACCTGTCCGACAAACACATGTGTGGGTCCTTATATCAGAGTAACCACCAGAAGAACAAAAACAGACCCCTCCTGGGTATGCATTTGTCTTCATTTCCCTGTAGAAAATAGGGAATGACAGAAAAGAAATGAGAGGAAAACTATGGGAAGTAGAAAATACAAAATAAGATGGCACCAACCAGGTCAAATGTAACAGTTATTAAAATAAATGCAGGTGAGTTAAACTTCCCAGCCAAAAGGCATCTGAGACGCTCAGATCAACTTGGAAGACACAGGGTCCTGCCCGCTTTGCAAATAGGGGACACGTGTGCAGGAAGGAGACCTTTACGCCAATGCATCTGCTCAGGGTAATTCAGCCCCAGGTGTGGCCCAGCTGCCTGGTTTCTGACGAAGGTGCTGGATTTGGGCCTGAGAGCACAGCGGGCATCCATGTTTCTGGCAGAGGCTCAAGATGTCACCGACAGGGGTCTGTAAATCCCCAGGGCAAAGTGTTTCTTCTGCACGCCTTCTCTCCCTTGGGCCCCTCCCCCACCCCACCCCTGCCCTTTGCAGTTCTTGGCGCTCTTTAATTTCATTTTGGGTGGAAGCGGGGCCAGTGCTGGAGTCAGACTGTTTCTGATCCTGCCGGGGCCCTGACTTGGCCCCCTGAGCCTGTTGGCCTTTCTTTGCACACGGAGCTTCTGCTGTCTATCCGTCAGAGGCCATCAGGCGGAAGGTGGAGCTGGAGTGGGGCACGGAGGATGACGAGTACCTGGACAAGGTGGAGAGGAACCTGCAGAAAGCCCTCCAGGAGCACCCACCCGATGTGGTCGTGTACAACGCAGGCACCGACATCCTTGAGGGCGACCGCCTTGGGGGGCTGTCCATCAGCCCCCAGGTGCGTCCCGACCTGGGGGGTGGGGTGTGGGGTCTGCTGTGGGGACCCCGCCACAGCAGGGAAGGTGGGCGACTTCCCCTTCGCCTCCCCCTTCCCCCACAGGGCATCGTGAAGCGGGACGAACTGGTGTTTCGGGTGGTCCGTGGCCGCCAGGTGCCCATCCTCATGGTGACCTCGGGCGGATACCAGAAGCGCACGGCCCGCATCATTGCCGACTCCATCCTTAATCTGTACAGCCTGGGGCTCATTGGGTCCGAGTCCCCCAGCGTCTCAGCACAGAACTCAGACACGCCTCTGCTGCCGCCAGAGGTGCCCTGACCACGCCACCCTTCTGCTCCTCTGCGCTGTCCCCTGCCTGCCTCGGCCCCGCCCGCCCCTCAGCGCTTCTCCTCTTCTAACCATGGGGCGGTGGGGGCAGCCAGGAGGCGCCGAGGGGCAGGAGCCTGTCCCCGATGGGGCTGGCCTTAGGGGCAGCTCCTCCGTCCTCCCCGCTGGGTGTCAGAGGGGCTCCAGGCCCCTCTGCGGATGGGGCTGGAAGGCAGGGCCCAGAGGACCTTATGTGGGGCCCCGGGGCTGACCGGGCCCTGCAGAGGTGGGCAGCTTCCCGGGAAGGGAAAACAAGGGTGAGGCCTTGGGGGCGTTAGGCATGTGACTTGCTCTACCCTTTCAGGCTCGCCTCTGGCAGGGCATGGGGGTCTGTGGGCGCCCGTGACCGTGTGGGTGGGCCTGAAAGCTGGGTGCTTCATGGAGGCCTCTGCAGGGGAGCCCTGGATTCCCAGGCAGCAGGCAGGAGCCCTGGTCCTGGGCGTGCTGGATGTGAGGGAGGCGGGGACGGAGGTGCCAGTGGGTTTTCCCCTCGGGTGTTCCCCTTCAATAAAGCAAGGGCTGCACCTGCTTTCCCAGGGCTCCTTGGTGCTGATAAGGAGAGGGAAGGCCTGAGGAGCTCCAGATCCGTGCTTTAGTTGTGGTCCTGCCTGTCAGGGGTGGGCCTTAGCCCTGGAGGCTTGAGGGGACTGCCAAACCCGGTGGGGAGGGGGCAGAGAAGGGTGAGGGCCAGAAGGGGACACTGGAGGTGGGGACAGGTGGCCAAGCCAGGTCCTACAGGACCCGAGGCCCCAAGTGGGGATGGAGGTGCCGGCGGCCATACTGGAGTTGTCGGACGGAGGGCTGATGTCTGGATCCTGGCCCCTGGGTTGTACAGCAGGACCTGGGGTGGGGCCCTGGGTGGGGCTATAGCCTCCTCTGGCCTCACCCAGAGTGCCCAGGCCCTGACTGTGCTTGGAGTCCAAAGTCCCAAGTGGGCCCTGGCTTCTGGTCTTTGAAAATCCCCAGCCCCTGACTTTGTTCTCAGCTCTAATCTGAAGGGGACACTCAGGGCCTCCCGGAAAGCTGGGTGGGGGGAGCGTCCACCCTTCATGACCTGAGTGTCTTCTTAGACAGTGATTGCAGGTGTGTTTGGGGGTGGGTGGGGAGGAAAAGTGGGCCAGCGGAGGCACCCCGTCCCCGACCAACCCCACCTGGGGGCCTTTTGTTCATTACCATCTGGGGGTGCTCCTGCATTCCCCCACGGTCTCCCTCTCCCTCCGTTGGTGCTCCCTCTGCTGGGGAACGGAAGGGTTTCAGAATCATGAACTGTCAAAAAGGCTGACCTCCTGGACTAGACCTCGAGGCACTAACCATGCACTTGGACCCCCTCACCCGCGCCCCCGCCCTTGCCGTTGGTTTCTCTGCGTCTGACTCAAGGTACTTAACACCCCGTCATTTCTGCCTGGGGCCTGCAACATGGGGGGCAGGCAGTGGGCCCGCTTTATCACCGTTGAGCTTGTCTGTAGAGAACCATAAAGGCTCTTTCTGGTAGACTGGCTGCTGTGTGTTCTTGAGAGGGAGCCTCCTTACCTCCTAAGGCTTAAAGGAGACAAAGATTTAAAATTCGCATCGCAGGAGGCCTGATGGGTAGCTGCCCAATACATGCTAGCATTGTCTTCCATTCTCAGAGCCCAGTGAAGTAGGTCATTGTACCCATTTTACAGATGAGGCCACTGAGACTCGACAAGGAATTTGCCCCAGGCCACACATGTAGCATCGCCAGGTTTGAACCCGGCTCTGCCAGATTCCAAAGTATGTCTTCCCAGATGCCTCAAAGTTGGCAGGGGTGAAGGAGTGAGTGGGGGAGGGTTGTTGCTCTCCAGACAGAGGAGGGTCCAGGGTCTGGGAAAGTGTGGGGAGGAGAAGGCAAGCCGGGCTGGGCTGTAATGGTGGCTCTGCACAGGGCAGGAGGCAGCTGGGGCCCTGGCATGGCAGCAGGTATAGTGGGGAATGGGGAGCGGGTCTTCCAGCCCTGGGCTATGTTTGGAGCATGCATGCAGCTGGGCTGGGGCACAGGGGTGCAGCCTGGTGGAGGACAGAGCCTGTCCTCAGCCTGGGGAGAGTGACCAGGGCATCCCCAGCGTGGGTGTTCCCCAAGTGTTAATCCCCAGGACAAGGACATCACATGAAGATATCAGGGGGTGGGGGGCAAGGGTCCAGTTAAGCCCTGTGCTGGGTGTAAGGAGGGCGATGGAGGCTGACAAGGGCCAGGCCATTTCCAGGCATTCTGCAGGGATTACCTGTTGAACGTAGCACCCTGAGGTGAGAACCTTTTTATCCCAGTTTTTCAGACGCAGACATGAGGCATAAAGAGGATCGGTTACTCACTTGAAGCTCACAGCTAGTAAGTAGAGGAACAGGATTTGAACCAAGGCCTCAGCTCCCACATTGATAAGCTGTTTCCTCATCTGTAGGATGGGGCGTTTGAGGGTACTTACCTAAAGCTGGTTCCAGGAATAAGTACTTAGTACAGGGAATGCACTTAGGATGTAATGTGGTGTTTTCTTCGCATCCAGTAAATGTTAGTCATGATGATGATGATTCTCCTGTAGGTCAGGGTAAGAATCAAGGACAACTGAGGTGAAGTGTTCAGGATCTGTTTTTTTTAATGTTTATTTTTGAAAGAGAAACAGTGGGAACAGGGGGAGGGGCAAGGGGAGGGGCAGGGAGAAAGGGAGACACAGAGTCGGAAGCAGCTCCAGGCTCTGAGCTGTTAGCACAGAGCCCGACACGGGGCTCAAACTCACGAACCCGAAAGATCATGCCCTCAGCTGAAGTTGTATGCTTAACCGACTGAGCCCCCCAGGCACCCCGCCCCCAGGATCTGTTCTTAAGACCTGAGTCATCTGCTGTTTGTAAATGGTGCCCCAAGTTATGAAAACCCAAGGGAACGTGCCTTGTGAAGTGCTGAGGGTCTAGCCAAGCAGCCTTGATGACCGGGATAGGGGTTCTGCAGCCCAGGGTGAGGAGGGGACAGGCTGGGGGAAGTCTGGGGTCAGACATGTGCTATCGAGAGGACCTGGGGAGCAGGCAGGCTTGGGAAAGCACCGTCCGGTGGGAGCCCACGGGGAGCAGCCCTGATGCCTGGTGGGTGTGAGATTTCTGCAAGAGACTCCATCAGAGCCTCCTGGGGGTCTGGACACGGGAGGCTGAGCAGCCCCTCCCACCCTGGTGCCCAGGGGAGAGGGCTGGCCTTGGAACCCAAGCCCACACGGGAGCCCTGCTCTCCCTGGGCCTGAAGGTGGGGCCTTGGACTCAGCCTCCCAGAGCCCCCGTCTCTGCTCTTCCCGTAGACCCTAGTGCCTTGCCTGGCTGGTGGGCTGGCTGAGGCCTGGGGAGGAGGGGTTTCATCTGCCTGAGTAACAGCTCTGTTCCCCTTTGGGGCTGGTTGCGGGGCACTCAGACAAGGTTGAAACAGCAGCGCCCAGCTGTGACTAAGCCACCCGCGGGGATACCCAAGGCTACAGCCCTGGTGGAGGCAGAGGCAGAAATGAATGCACCAGCCCACTGCCTTGGGCATAAACAAAGGTGGGGACTGGCACAGGGCCCTCCCCAGCCCAGCAGGACTCCTAGGCAGATGTGGAGACTTCTAGGACCCTCTCTGGCTCCTCAGCCAAATGCTTAGTGTTTTAGGCCAGGACCTCCTCCAGGCGGCCTGATCTTGAGTCAGTTTCATTTAGCTCAGCCAACACTGGCTGGGGACATCCTGCTCTGAGCCCAGGGCCAGCATGGGGAGGTTCAGTGCCCTTCCCTGTGAGTGATAGTGTCCTGTGATTGTTTTTGAAGCTGCAGGGTATGTTTTTTAAATTAATTTATTTATTTTGAGAGCAAGAGAGCACAAGTTGGGGAGGGGAAGAGAGAGAGAGAGGAAAGCAGATTCTGCACAGAGCCCAATGCAGGGCTCGAACTCACAAACAGTGAGATCATGACCTGAGCTGAAGTGGGCTGCTCAACCACCTGAGTCATCCGGACGCCTCAGAGGCTGCAGGATACTAGTGCAGGAGCTCAAATCCTTCACCAGCCTGGCTTGGAGTCCCGCCTCCTCCCCTTGCTAGCTGGGTGGCTTTTCCTCTCTGTGTTTATGTGTCTGTAAAATGGGGGTGATAATACCTACCTCATAGGGTTGTCATGAGGATGAAATGAGTTTGTAAGGTGCTTAAAGCAGTGTCCAGCATGGAGTTGATCTTAAAAAGAAGTCTGTTACTTTACCAACAAAAACGAGCTTATTTGGGAACGGCAGAAAATTACAACTTCAGACAAGCAAGCTATGGCAAAAACCATGGATCGATCCAACAGAGGGAGCATTATTACGTGGAGAAGGGGAGGAAGTTGGGAGGGGTTGTTTGGAAGGAGAGCCCAGTGGGAGAAAAGCAAGAGTTCAGGGCGCTGATTTCTTGTTGGCTCAGTTGCTGGCGTCAGCTTCTGGTAGGAGACGTGATGTGCTTTTCCTTTTGGGACCCGTAGCTGAGGATTCTTTGCTGTTGGGGATTCTTCCCTTGGGATCTAATGGGCAGATCTTCCTTTAATTGACATCCAGTGGTGTGATGTGAGAGCTCTCCCTTCTGGCCTCCTCCCTTCCATTTTACCGAAGTTTTCCTTTATTAATTTTCAGAGTAGGTACTCTATATAGGTTACCCATCATCATCACCATTTAAAAAAGGAGGTAGAGACTCAGAGAAGTGAAGAGTGCAAGTCAGGCAATGGGAAAGCCAGGGAATGGACCCACGTCCACCTGACCACAAAACTAGCGCCCTTTTCCTCTAACCAGACCTGTTGGTGAAGGTTTGGAATGAGAACGTGTGGAGGAACATCATGTCCTGTAATCCACCTGGACCTGTCGGCCCCTCTGTGGCTCACACCCTTACTAGCAGTCCTGGGAGAGGCACGTATCAGCACCCCAGTGTCCAGATGAGATAGGGAACCCAGAGGGGAAAGGCAGCCTCCTCGGTCCCTGGACCGTGGGGGCAGGGCCAGGCAAGGGCTCTGTGGCAGTACATGTGGCTGGCTGGCTGCGTGAGCTGAGGCCGGGAGGGATGAACAGCTTCCACGTCCTGCCCTTGAGGTGCTCCTTGGCTGGAGGATGCACGTCGGCCTTTCTGCAGCTCCAATTTTTCAAGCACAAAATGAACTCTTAAAAATAAAACAGAGCAGGCCGCCGAGAAGTGCTTTACGAATTGGTGTGTGCACGGTCAGAGCTCAGGGTCCCCCGGACGACTGGCCCCACCCACTTGCCGTGCAGACAGCCCACGGAGGCCCAGCCCCGGGCCACAGCAGCTGGTGGGGGCAGAGGAGAGGGAAGGCTGTCCTTCGCCAAGGGCCTGCTCGGAGCCTGGCTCAGTGCTGGCGGTCACCACCATCACTTTGTCTATAGGAAACGGGAGCCCTGTGGAAGGGTGACCCAGAGCCCAACTTCCTGGCTTCCTCCCCCAGTCTTCTTGTAGGGGATGGCAGGAGGGAGGGGCAGAGGGGCCATGCTGAGGGTGTACAGAGAGTAGCGTTCGGAAGAGGACCTGAGGAAGCCCTCCCACCACGAGCCACACAACCTCTGACCTCCCTGTTCCTGCTCTCCCCTGTCTGTGTTCATCCTCACAGTGGCCTCGCTGGACAGGGACCTCGAGCCTCGTCTCGCAGACTGGGAGACCGAGGCTCAGAGAGGCACACGGCACTTACTGCAAGCCACACGCAGCCAAGCGGTGGGGGAGAACGGGCTCCCCGACTGCCCCCCCCCCCCCGCCACGTGCTTTCCCTGCATTCCCGTGTCACTGTTACGGTTAGGGCATGGTTGACTGCATGAGTAGGAGCCGTGAGCTCTGCTGAGGAGGCCTTGAGAGAAGGGACACGGGCTTTGGAATTGGCTCGCCTTGGGCTCGAACGTGCCTCTGCTACTGGCCTGTAGAGTGACACTGGGCAGGTAGCATCCCTTCTCCGAGGCCCGCTTCCCCCTCCACAAGGACTGTGGGAGGTCATGGAAGTGGGCTGCCATATAGTCCCTGGGTCATTCGAGGACAGAAGTAGCATGGAGAGTGATCACGGGAGGGACCCTCCTGCCTCCCTGTCCAGCCCGCTGTTGCACAGATGGACCAGAAGCCTGGAGACGCAGGGGCCTTGCTCCGTGCGGGAGCCGGGTCCCCGGTAGGCAGTGTAACACGGTGGCTAGAGCTCGGATGAGCACTCCCTCACTATGCGACCTTGAGGAAGACAAATCACCGCCCTGAGCCTGCGTCTTTTCCCTCAGGAGATGTGCTGGCATAGGCAAGTGCTCAATTAATGTTAGCTAATAATACGATTCAGACGGAATAAGGCAGGACAGCCTCACAGCCAGAGCTTTCCAAAGATCATCAGAATCGCAGCCAATGCAACACATTGCTTCCGGGTTCACAGCACGGTTCAAGCTCTGGCCATGTATGCACGACTTCATCCTCACACAACCGTGTTTGCAGATGAGGAAAGGGGGTGCAGAGAGGGTCTGTCTCCCAGCCGGCTATGCTCCCCGGCTCCCCCCAGAGCCTGGTGCCAAGCTCCAACTTTGGGTGTCCTGTGGGTTGTGGCCTCCCCCTTATGGGAGGTGGAGTGCTGGGGGCATTGCACATCGGGGGGACCTTCTGGCTAGGCTGTTTCTGGGACTTCCCAGCCCTTTTCCTACTCTGAGTGTGCAACCGCCTTGGAGCTCAGGGGAAGGTGCCACACGTGAAGGGGGTGGGGTTCCTGCCGGGCCAGAGGCCCGCTCCCTTCTGGGACCCTGGAGCCAGAGCGCACAGCCTGCTGGTCGTTTCGGTAACCGATACCCAGGCGGCCAGACAAAGTTATGGTGTGTGGCTGGGAGGCTATTTTGTCTAATATGCTAAAAGGCCTTTGGAAATTCCTGGAGCCCATCTGGTCCTAGTTACACCACAATATTGCTGTCTCTTCAGCTCACAGACAAGGGAACACTTTTTATTTCTCCTTTCGGAGCTCAGGAATGTGCCTTAAACGCAGCTGCCCGTTTGGTTCCCTGAGTTCCTTGATCATGTGTCAGAGCCATCATCCCTTTAAATGACCACTCCTTCCCCTCGGCTCTCCCCATCTCGGTCAAGCCCTGTGAATCCTGAGGGCACCACAGGGAAGGCTGAGGATTTAGAGGTGCCCCTGACCTCCGTGCTTTCTCGTCTCTGTAACAGAGACAGGAACTCCAGAGAAGTGGCACGTGGTTGGGGCTTAGGAAATGAAGGTTTCCCACTCAGCACCATGAATTTGAGGAAGTTCCTCAGCCTGTCTAACGTGCTGGTAGCCTCTGTAAAATGAGATCCGCAGCTCTAAGGGATTCGGTAAGCTTTTTTCCCCTGGCACCTGTCCACCCACTACGGCCACCCCAAAAACTGGAAGGTGAAACAAATAGAGAGTCTGCATCTAAAACAGTCCTGAGGAATCCAGGCAGGGCCACTTGCATGCTTCTCCATGAGCTGGGGTCTATGTGTGTTTCTTCCCTGGAGTTCTGGTCCCTCTGGGGCCCTCGGGGCAGGAGCACATTTTTGAGGCATAGCATCTGATAGTCAGGGTCCCTGAAATCCCAAAATGAGTAGAGCCCCCACTCAAAGGGGGTGGACATTCAGTGTGAGTGAGAAATAAACCTTTGTCATTTAAGCTGCTGAGGTTTTCGGTGGCTCCTTACAAGCATAACCTTGGCTGTTCTGACTGACACATCCCCTTTTCATGACCACAGAGGTGGTTTAGTGATGCAGTGTTATTCAACCTGGACCAGAGTCCTTACCTAGACTTTTTTATTTTTTTGGGCACGGGGTGGGAAGAGAAGGGACCTTGTGTCTTGAGTTATAGAGCAGTCATATTTTGACCACAAAGATAAAGCCCATCAAAGGCATGAAAGAGTAAAATGGAGGCAGAAAAAGATAAAATGCGATAAAATGTAATAAAAATTCTGATGACATTAAGACAGAACTGCCATGATCAGTTGTACAAGTTGTGCACTACACAATTCTAAGTAGTGTGATTTACACTGCTTTCATGATATATTTGTGTATTTATCAGGACAGTTTCCCAGCAGGTGGCAGTAAAGTGTCTTAAGGAAGTGGAACTTTTCTCTATTTGGCACAAATTTGCTATAAAAAGGCTAAGAACCCATACTATCTCAAGCCCCCAATTTCAGTCATTGAGTCCCCAGAGATTCCTGAGCTTAAGCTTGGTAGAATTTATTCTTCTGATAAATTTCCTTCATTGTTGAGCTGTGCTCACAACACAATCATTGACACTCCATTCACCAAGGAGATGCATCAAGCTTGTTTTCCACTTTCCATAACAGATCTGGAAGTGTTTTTAGAAAAATAGTCCAGGGGCACCTGGACTCAATCAGTTAAGTGCCTGACTCTTGGTTTTGGCTCAGGTTATGATCTGATGGTTTGTGCTATCGAGCCCCACATGGAGCTCTGCACTGAACAGTGCAGGGTCTGCTGGGGATTCTTTCCCTCTCTTTCTGTCATAATAAATAGATAAAGTTAAAAAAATATATATAGTCCAACAAGAAGACAGGACACAGAACAACCATTAAAAGCAGACATTACAGGGGCACCTGGGTGGCTCAGTCAGTTAAGCATCTGACTCTTGATCTTGGCTCAGGTCTTGATCTCATGGTCATGAGTTTAAGCCTCATGTTGGCTTAAACTGGGCATGAAGCCTACCTCAAAACGAAACAGATATAACAACAACATCATCAGTTTGAGGCCATTTGTGTAGGTACAAGTCATTTTCTTATCTCAGTAAGCACCTAGATTCTTACCTACTGTGCTGTGGCCTAAAAATGGTTTGTAATAGTAATTTTTCTAGGGACACAGAGAAGACATTGTGTAGCCTTCATTTCCTCTTAAATGGTTAAATTGTAACTATGTTGTTGCTTAAAAGGACAGACCAAAATTATCTAGAGAGTTCACATATGTGTGGCTTAAGCTAGATAAATAATGTATCATTGTAAAAGAAAGGATGGTGGCTGGTGAGGTCCAGCCCCCTGCTATTCCCAGCAGAGGAGGAGGGAGTCCCACCCCTCCAACCCCCTCCCCTGAGCCGGGGCCCTGACCCTGTGCAGGACAGCTCACTCCCACGACCCTAAACGCCAGGAGTTTCCAGGAAAGGTCGAGGGGAGGCTGTGGGCCCTGGCGTCAGAGGATCCTGGACGGGGTCCTGGCACTGCCTTTTCTAGCTGGATGACGCCAGGCTAGTACTCCCCCGTTTGGAGCCTCAGTTGCCGCTTATCAAAACTGGGAATGAGGACACCCACCTGCGGGGTCATTGTGAGGGTCAGGTGGGCGTGGGTGGGAGCCAGCCGCATGTAGTCGGTGCTCAATGTACAGCCCTTGTTACAGCTCATCCCGCTGCCGGCTCCCCCTGCCAGGCAGCGAGGGGGTGGGATCCGTCTGCTCTCCCAGCATACACTCAGAGCAGGGCCTGTTGGCACCCAGTAGGTGCTCCATAAACACCCTGTCACTGTTCCAGTTGTGAGGGAGATTGGCTTGTGCCTGTTGGGGTTTCCTCGCCCTCCAGGCTGCGGGGGAAGGGGCCAGGACCAGCCTTTGCCTGCTCAGGCTAGAGACTCACTTCTCCATGACACTTCTCGGGGGAGACATTGGGCCCCAGTGTCCCCTCTGGATCCATGGGGGCCCCACCCCACTCCTGAGCAAGCCCTCCTAGTCAGCACTGCTTGGCAGGGACAGGACATAAAGAAGGGAGCTCCGGGGCCCCTGGGCCAACATGATTGTTTTTCTTCCTGGAGCAGCCAGGCTGAGGGGCTCAGGGTGAGTGAGACGCCAGTGGGCGTGGGAGGAACCAGAGTCACCCTCTCCATCCATGAGGGAGCACCGGGATCAGCTGGACAGCACTGGTTGGGATCCACTTTCCTTTGACCTCAGGTGAATGACTTAACCTCCCTGGCCTCAGTTTCTTCATCTACAAAATGGAATAATCTCAGCACCCACTTCTTAGCCGGGCTGTGAGGGATGGATAAGTGGGCCCCTGCAAAGCACTTACAACGACGCCTGGCGTGTAGTAAATGCTCCAGAAAAGAGTTGCTGCAATTCTTAGGACTGTCAGTGATTCCTGGTCTGAACATTGGGGCTCAGCTGCAGTGACGCAGGGCTATCATTCCCCGTCTCTGAGCCTCAGTGTGCCGTGTGTGTGTGTGTGTGTGTGTGTGTGTGTGTGTGTGTGTACTGGAGGCTGTGAGCACGCAAAGGCTGTGTGAAGAAGGTGTGTAGGTGAAACTTGCCTTCCTCCCTCCCACTACCCTTCCTCCCATTCCTGCTTCCTTTAGCATGGGGACTGCCCCCGAGGCAGGGCGTGAGCCATCTGCCCTCTGGGAGGGTCTTCCAGCTCCCTCAGCCCCAGAAAGAGTGGACCTATGGCCCTTGGGACATTGCCATGTCTCATCCCCCTTTGCACGGGATTAAAAATGGAGGCCCGAGAGGGACAGGGCTGATGCTGGGCAGTGTTGGGTCCAGCAGACCCGAGGTGTGGTCAGCCGGGTTCCCTGGGGCCCGGCCACGGGAACAGGCTGTCCCGACTCGGCTGGCTGCCGTCCCTCACCGTTGTTTGGAAGAGACAGCCGGTGTCAGTCGCAGCCCCACCCGCCCCTTGGCTCCCCCGCTCCTTGGCCCACGCAGCCCCTGCTGATGGAGGTCGTGCTAGGTGACCAGGGTTAGGCCCTGCTGCTCCCAGAACCTCCATCCTTCGTCCTTCACCTCCGCCTGAACACCAGGGGATGGAGCTGTTGTTCTCCGAGCGCCCCTCCTGGCCCAGGCCTTTGGGAAAGAGGGCAGGAGGTGCAGAGCCAAGGGCCGACACTAGGTGAGTGCCCACTGGGGACCAGGAGCCACTCAGGACTTCACACCCCTGATGGCATCTGGGAGGCAGAAACAGACATTGCCGTTTTATGAGTGGAGTGTGCACATCCGGCGGCCACGGCGTCTCCCTATCACAGCCCCAGCCATCCCACCTCATCCACCACCTACCCCTGCCCTGACCCAGAGTGGGTCTGAGCAGAGCAGCTCCTGGGCCACGTGGATGGACCAGACTGCATTCCTCAGAAAGGCGCAGGGCTGAGGGCGGGCCATCAGGAAGGGGAGGGGAGATTTAGAGCACTGGCCAGGGGAGCGCGTCCTGGCCGGGCAGATCCCGGGTCACAGACTCCAGGCTCATTCCTGTGTGCTCCCCCAGGAGGAGCAGCAGCGCCCAGCCTTCTCGGCAGCAAGGGAATTGGAGACAGGAGCCCAGCCGTGGGGCCTGATGAACGTGACCCCACCCACCAGGTGGCTACTGTGTGGACGCTCAGGTCCCAGGGCCTTGTGAATCTGGGGCTCAAGGCCGTTGACTTCAGACCCTACCTGCTGGTGGAAAGCAGGCTCTTGCCCCCTCCGTCCCTGGTCAGGTCATGCCCAGGCCTCCAAACAGGGAGAGGCTGCCTGGAGGGGCATTGGAGACTGGGTCCTGGGTTCAAATTCCACCCTTGCCACTTCTTAGCCATGTGACCTGGGGCAATGCTCTTCTCCTCTCTGAGTCCACATTTCCTCTTCTATAAACAGGAAAGTAATGACCCCAGTGTGTGAAATTTGGACAGTGTACATCAGAGGCCCAGTGTGTAGTCAGTGCTCCGTGCCTCTGTCCTCCTCCACCTTCGCTCCCCTGTCTAGGGCGCTGAGGAGAGGAAGCAGGCACTGGTGGCGTTCGTGCTGGCATCAGTTCCCAAGGCTCTGGCCAGGCCTCAGCTGCCTCTCCCAGATGATGCCAGCCCAGGGGCAGAGTCTCTGCCCGTGGGAACTTGGGCCCATCCCAGGAACGTGGGCCAGATGGTGGGAACGGGAGAGGGCAAGGTGCATGCTTGGCCAGGCCTCTGCCAAGGTCTCCCGGTCACAGGATGGAGAGCAGGCCCGGCCTGCTGAGCCCAGCACCCAGGGCGGGCAGCCAGGGTCCAGGACAAACAATGGTGCTTCCCACCGAGAGCTGGAAACGGGAGCCTGGGGAGGCCTGCAGGCGGTGAGTAAATATTTTCCCAAAGGATGCTTGGAACAAAGCTCACTCAGGGGGCTCCCTATGGTGGCTGGACACATGGAATGATGGGTGGAGGGAGGGAGGCAGCACCTGCCGACAGAGAAGAGAGGGTGCCCAGCCGGGGTTGGCCTTCAGACTGCAGAGTGGGGGGCTGGGACCAGGCGGCCTGGCCTGGGGCCAGCACTCCAAGGACCAGAGCCCCCTCTCAGGGAG
Organism: Hyaena hyaena; assembly: GCF_003009895.1. NCBI lineage: Eukaryota > Metazoa > Chordata > Mammalia > Carnivora > Hyaenidae > Hyaena > Hyaena hyaena. The sequence continues at coordinate 670,053 of NW_024081135.1, forward strand.
GGCAGACCAGACGCTGCAGGCCGCGTGCTAGGCCTCAGCATGACTTTGTGCACGTTAGAAGAAAGTGCTCCCTCGGCAGACACAGCTGCCTGTATCACTGGAAGCAGGAGCCCTGAGCCAGCCTCAGAGCTGATGCTTCCCGTCCCAGGCTGGCCCTGAAACGGCACCTCCTTAGTCAGGGGTGGGGGGTGCGGGCCTGGATCGCAGGGCCCCTGCTGGTTCTGACCCCTCATCCTCCCTCCCTCCCCAGCAGCTTCAGGCCTTGCTTGTGGTGGGGGGTCGGGTGACCTTTGTCTCTCAGACAACCTGGCCCCAGCCTGCTGGAGGTCCTGCCCTGGGGCCCGGCAGCACCAGGGGTAGACTGTTTCCAGAAACTTGTGATGACTTAGGACAAGAGTGGAGTGTGGAACATCACCAGAGGGAGACCACGGACGGAGCTCACTGTGAATGCCTGGCTGCCCCAGACAGCCCTGGGCTTGGGCTGAGACTGTCTTCACCCCGTGCTTTTCTGTCTCCCTCCCTCATTGCAGGCCTCCATGAACACTGCAGAGGCACCCCCACCTCCTTCCCCTTCTTTCCTTCCCCCTCCCCCAGGCTGGGGAGGTCTCTGAGGGGCACCCAACCCTTTGTAGTTTGAGATTTACAGGGATGTGGAGAGTCGCCTGCTCTTCTGGGCCTCTGTTTTCTCAACTCTGGCGCTTTCCAGGCTGTTCCCGGGACTTCTTGGATTCCAGGGCCTGCAGCAGGAAAGGCTGAGTGGCCAGCTGCCCAGGTCGGGGCAGAGCTGCGTCCCACAGCTGGGAGGCCCCTGCCCTCTAAGCGAGCGTTAAAGAGCTTTGCAAAAATGCAAAATAGCGCTTCTCTTCTCGTTTGCTTTTTGTTTTGAAAGAGTAGCTATTTTTCACACAAATATGTTATTTATTATTAAAAAAATAGATATGTATTTATTTATTTATTTATTTTTTTATTTTTTTAATGTTTTATTTATTTCTAGGAGAGAGAGAGACAGCATGAGCAGGGGAGGGTCAGAGAGAGAGGGAGCCACAGACTGAAACAGGCTCCAGGCTCTGAGCTGGCAGTCAGCACAGAGCCCGATGTGGGCTCGAACCCATGAACCACGAGATCATGACCCAAGCGAAAGTCGGACGCTTAACCGACTAAGCCACCCAGGCACCCCAAAAAAATAGATATGTATTTAAACAAATTTTTTCCATTCAAGTTTCCAGTACAGTAAATAGTGATATTCACAACCCACATAAACTAAAATTGCTTGAATTTCTCAACACTATTTAAGAGCGCGAAGGATAGGGTCGCCAGAGAAAATGGAAGTATATCCCATGCAGTGTTTGGGACATGCTCGTATCACAGAGATGATTTGCTAGTTATCTGAAATTCAAACAGAACCGGGCATTCTGTATTTTTATTTACGTACGAAACTTGGCAACCCTATTAAGAGATCGTGAGAGCAAAATATTTGAGGACCACTAATATAAGAGACAACAGGTGGTCCACTGGGTAATAATTCAGAGACTGAGGGAGATCGCTAGCTCAGCGTGGTTGGGGACAGTGACATTGGGTGACATGTAGGGGAGAGAGTTCCCACAGGAGGCTCTGTGACTACCAGGGCCTGAGGCCCCGTTCAGGCTTGGGGGGTTGGAGTCATGGCCAAGGAGGGAGGGGGACATGGTCCCCTGTTGACCAGATCTGTTCTGGGAGGTAGAACATGTCTAGATCCAAGAAGTGGGGTGCAGGGCAGCTCAGGAACAGGCCCATATTTGTGCAGCTTGTGTGTGGCCATCAGGAGCAAACCCCTTGGGTGTGACCCCAAAGCCTACGCCTGGCCTCTCTAGCATCTTCTCCAGCTGCAGGACAGGGGCTGGCCAGCACACTGCCTGCTGGTCATAGACACAGGGCAGGAAACCTCCTTTCTCCCGGGCTGTGGAGAAGGCCACAGTGGGGGCCAGGGGTAAGGGATAGAAGAACAAAGGCCGTTTGTGAGCAGCAGATTTTAGGCTGGCCCCATCTGCACGTGGGATGAGGGTCATCAGTCTGGCGAAGGAGGCACAGGTTCAAGCAGGCTGCACGCCGAGCATGGGATTCCTGCTGGAGGCGGCCTTGACCTCTAGGTCCCCTTTCCATGGCGGTGGGTTCACAACCATCTGGGCTGGGAGAGTGAGAGTGAGGAAGGGACCCCAGACACGTGTCTTTCTGGGATACTAGGGCAGAGCCAGAAGCATCCTCATCCTCAGAGAAGTTCCCCCTTGGTCTTGCCTTGCCACTCACATCAGGGGCCTGGTGATTGCCCCGGACAGGACACAGTCAGGGTGACGAACTAATTGATAACCGGCCTCCCAGGTGGGCTGAGAAAAAAGACAAAAGCTCCCGCCACAGCCCTGTGTGGTGGTCAGAATGCTAGGCCAGGCCAGTAGAAGAAACCCTCTCCTCCAGCTGTTGAATGCCAGGACCATGTCAGACAGAAGAAAGGAGATGGGACCAGTTTCTCCAGGGATGGCCCATGGGGGTGTGTGGGCTATCCATGATTTGAATCAGTAATAAACCACACCAAAGACAGTCTGCTTTTTATTATCACTGTGCTCTGGAAATTCTAAAAAAGGATCCATGATAAAAATACTCCTCCCTGTTGTAAACAATTACAGTAGACACTGTTAAGTTTTAGTAAGATAGATGCATGCTTCAAATTCGCATGTTTTACTCATGTATAAACTCCTCCTACACAGGCACCCAGACACATGGGGACTCAACTACGAGCATATGTTTGGAGGGTAAGTTTGTGACAGTTTGGAAGCATTCGGGAAATTTCTTTCATTCGTGCATTGATTCATTCATTCGTTCATTCATTCATTTTTAAGTAGGCTCCACACCCAGTGCAGAGCCCAAGGTGGGGCTCAAACTCACAACCCCAAGGTCAAGACCTGATCTGAGATCAAGATCAAGAGTTGGATGCTTAATCGCCTGAGCCACCTAGGAGCCTGCATTTGGGCAATTTAGCATCTCTGACTGCCTGTGGTGCCACCTGCCTGTGCTGGGCAGTAGACTTGAAATGATCACCAATTTGCACAGTGATTATAATGATGGAAGGAGCGGAACTGGACTTACTTTGGTTCTTTCTATGTGACTACATGAAGTTTTTATTTCTGCTTAAAGTTTCATACAGTGAAAGAAATGCAGGCTTGGAATGAAATGCTTTTGCTGGGTAAGTGCACATTTTTGTTCACACATAACGTGTTTCCATTTTGCGATTATTACAAGCCAAAAGTTTGGCATAGAGAGACAAGGTTTGTGAACAGCGATCCTGTCTGAGCGTCCGACACGCAAGGTCAGCCGCTGGGTCAAAGCAGCCATAGAAAGAGCTGAACTGGGTCTGAGAAATGAAGTTTCTACAGAAGGTGGTTCTAAACCCCAGGTCAGAGTTGAAGGCAAGGCTGGGCCAGGGCGAGGGTTGCTGGAGGCACAGCTGAAGTAGGAGTGGGTAAGAGGTCCCAAACCGAGGCTGTGGATGGCCACGTTCTAGCTGGAGCACAGACAGGGCTGGGGCTGGTGTGACTGGGAGGAGTTTACCAGAAGCCACTACTCCCACTTTGTGCACATTGTATCTCTGTTAACACCACCCTTGGCTGCTTCTGCTTGGCGGACAGCCCTACCACTCTGGTGCAGCAAATGATGACTGTTCTGCGAAGCCCTAACTCCTTCGTGCTTTCTCTGCACTTATTTGTCTGACACCAAGGGCGGGACAGCTTGGAAGAGGGGTCCTCAGGGCAGGGAGCATCCCTGGACTGAATGCCCCCACCCATGCACCCTCTCTGCTGCCCTCTGTGGACTGGGTTCCTCCCGGGGCTTCCCACCCCGCTCCTCTCCAGCCCTTTCTCTCTGGTTTCTTCCTGATTGGCTTCAGCCTCCTATCCCCAAGGCTCTGCCTCCATTCCCTGGTTTTTCTCACCCAGACCTTCTGGAAATTTCTCTCCATCCCACATGTTCCTTTGCCCTCTCTCAATCAGAAACCCCAATTCAGTGCACAATTCAGAACACTCTCCTGAATTCCAATCCCACTTCTGGGCTGAGCCCCGATGGACAGACATACTCAGGACTTCCACCCTGGGTTCTCCGCTGCTCCCCGAGGTGGCCCCACACCCCGTGTCCCCCTCTTCTCCTCCTTGATGGCCCCAGTCACCAAGCCCAGCTGGTTCTGCCTCTGTCATAGCTGTTCAGTGTCACCTCACCAGCCCCCAGCCTCTTAACTGCCCCATCCACTCTGCCCATGGGTCCCCATGTGTTACCCTGAACACCACTTCCTGCACATTCCTCCTGGGCTCATTGTCAGTTGACTGAGTTCCCGCTGCACACTCACCCCTGTGTCGGGCCCTGTGGAAGATCCACAGGGCAAATAAAGATGCCACCCCCTTCCCGAGGGTCTCACTAGCCGCGAGGAAGGAGAGCCATCTTATCCCTTCCCTCCCTCCGTCTGTCCCTCCGTTCACCTCTCCCTCGCTCCACCCCCCTTCCCGTGTCTTTTCCTCCCTCCATCCAGCTTTTGTCCATCCCTCTACCTTTCCTCCTGTTCGCCTCTTTCCCTCCCTCCATCCCTCTATCCACTTATTTATCCATTTTGCCCCATTTGGTGCCAGGCCTTAGGCTGGCCATGGGGGCTGAGGCATGACTCAGGTGTCATCTACAGAGAGAGGGTGATCAGAGCCGTAAGGGAGGACACACAGGGGTTGGGGACCAATGCCTGAGCTGGGTTCTGGAGGGTGAGTAGGAGTTCACCAGGGAAAAAGGTGCAGGAAGAGCATCAAAGCAGAGGAGATAGCATCTGCAAAGCAACAGGGGTGTGAATGGTGCGGCGTGCCCCATCTGTACAGGCTAGCTAGAGGAGCAGGTGTGTGGGACACGGGACAGGATGTAGGGGAGGGCTGAGCCAGCTCCCATGGGCCTTGAAGGCCAGGGTGATGCAGTCAGACTCCATCCTCAAGGCACTGGCACTGAGGCAGGTTTCTAAGGAGAAGAGTTGTGTGGGTGGGGCATGTTTCCAGAAGAGCCTTCTTGTGGCCGGTTTCCGGGCAGATCAGAGGGGAGCCAGGCAGCGGCAGGACAAAGTGAGGGTGGGCATGGGGGTCCGCGTGAACCAGGGGGGAGGGGGCAGAGCAGGAGAAGGGGGAGACGGTCAAAAGGGCCACACTTGTCCTGCTGGCGAAGGACTATTGCGGGGTGGGACACAGCGCAGGGGGGACCCAAGAGCTAAGTGGGATGGAGGTGGGCTGTGCCGCTGAGCCACCTCCTTTCTCTCTGAGCATCGCTAGAGAGCAAGGAGCCTGCGAGGCAGTCCACACCTGGCTCCCTATTGTGGCGTCCCTGTGGCTTCTGCCGCCCTGACCCGTCTTTCCCACTGTCTTCTTCCCTGGGCACACAGGTCCAGGACCTAGGGCTCCTGGTCCATTCCAAGAGATGACACCCAAACTGAGAGTGAGGTGCCCACATCCCCTCCTTGCAGATCTACCTAATCCTTTGGTGATCTGGCTTTTGAGAGGGGCTTTACTTTTCGTGGGGGGGGGGGTGAGGAAGCTTGGCTTCTGCCCCATAAACAACAGTTTAACACCCTCCCTGTGGTCTATACATGCAGACTGATGGGGTGGGGCAGATGTCCAGAGGTGACAGCTGGAGCTGTGGGCTGCATCCATCCCCCATTGGCTTCTGGCTTTCTTTAAAATGTGGGCTTCAGGAACTTCTTTGTCCTCAGCTCTGCGTCCTGACCATGAGTCCCTGCTAAAGGGAGAATCTCAGCCCCCTGTGCTCCTGACAGGCTCAGATAAGCAGGTGATGTGCCCATGGCCACATGGGATCTGGAACTGGCTTCCCTCCCCAGGCAGGGGCAATCCCTCTATCATTCTCTCTCGTCCTGACATTTAAGATTAGAAAAAATGACTTGGGGCCAGGATTTGAGTGCAGGTAGTATATTTGGGATATGATTCCAGAATCATAGCACAGTGACCCTGTGAGGCAGGGGAAGGAAGAAAGCCAACCAAAGGTGTGTTCACAAAAGAGTCACCATCAGAGGCAATTGGGGCTCTAGCCAGTAGGGGACCCTGAGGGGGCTGTGCAGGGCACACCTCTGAATTCCCTGGCATGGGCTGAGGAAGCCGGATATTAGCCCACCAGTCCTGCCCCTTACTGGTTGAGGTTGCTCCTAGACTCATGAACTGCATGGCACTTGGGGCCGCCCTGCAGGCCAGCTGCTCTCTTATCAACAGAAGCCATCTGTGTGTGCAGCGGGGACCATGGAGGCTGCAGTGACCTCACAGGCTGACAAGTGATGGGCAGGGATGGATTTGTCTGCCACCAGGCCACTCTCTAGTGATCCCTGCAGTCTTCATAAAAGCAGAAGCTGACCAGAGGGGACGTTGTGGCTTATCCCACATACCTGTCTTTTATTAGCTCCTTAGTTCCCCATCCTAAGTGTGTGCATGCCGGATTTTCACAAACCAAACACAGTCATGAAAGTGGCACTCAGATCAAACAGCAGAACACAGCCAGCCCCCTGAAAATCGCCCCTGTGTCCCCTCCCGGTGCCCACCACGCACAGGATACCTGCTCCCAACTCCTAACAGCAAGGGATTCGTCTTGCCTGTTGTTGAACTTGGTCAACAACGAACTCACACGTGTGTGATCTGCTGCACCCAACTTGAGCTCAGAGCAGTCTTAGCGAGCTACCGCCGAGAGGGTGTGTGTGGCCGTGAACTGTTTGCTTTCTCAGAGCTGCGGTGCTCAGCGGGGCGAGTGTGCTGTGACCTGCTTATCCATCCCGCTGCTGTTGGACATTTGAGTAGGTGTTCAGTCTGGGGAATTATGGACAGAGCTGCCAGGGACCCAGACCTTGTCCTCACCTCTGGAGTCGGAACTCAAGAGTGGAATTTCTGGGTCATAGGATGTGCATGTCCTCAGCTTTAGTCAGTCCCAGCAAATAGTTTCCTAAAATGATTGTACCATGTGAAACTCCCACCAAGAATGCTCGTTGCTTCATGTCCTTGCCCACACTTGGTCCTTCCATTTGTTTCTTTCTGCAGCTCCTTCCGGGGGGCCAAGCAGCCCTGGGGTTGGCACACTCTCCACATTGTGCCACCCCCCTCCCCCAGCCCTCATTCGGCTGAGAAAGCAGAGGCTCAGAGAAGGGAGTCCCTTGCCCTGCATCACACAGCTTGTGGGTGGCAGGCTGGGAACTCGAGTTCTTTGCAGGGGAACTTCTGAGGGCTGGCAAGCATGCAGGGTGGAGGCAGCCGGGAGACAGGGTGGGGAGGTGGATACTCAGATTTCCAGATGTGAAGTGGCGGGTGGGGTTGGAGCCACCTCCTCCCGCCTTGAGGCTGTCCAGCACGCCAGCGATGACATCCTGTCCCTGTCCACTCTCTGACTCCCTGAGGGGAAGCCACACAGCCCCCCGTGTTCTTGCAGGGAGAGCAGAGTGATGAGGTCTGCTGGAAGAGGATGCCCCCTGCAGCCCACCTTGACTGCAGAGAGTTGTGCTGGGGGGCGTCGGGGGCAGGACCCCTCAGGGCAGTGGAGCAGCCGAGTCAGGCTGCCCACATGTGGTCCAGCCGCTGGCCCTCCTGACGGAGCCAAGGGCTCGTGATTGTGACCTTCAAGCCTCCTAAATTTCTCATCAGCTAAGCGAGCCTGGTGGCAATGCCCGCCTGGAGGGTTGGTGTAAGCCTTGCTTGAGATGCAAAGAGGGCACCCACTTTGATGGGCTCCCTCCACCCTACAGGAGGCTCAGACAAGGGTGGCCAGGGGTATGGGGGGCAGGAGAAGTGGGGCTCTCCTCAGAGTCGGTGGCATCTGGCAGTCTGGGCAGGGCGTGGAGTTGAGAGGGGCGCTGGGATGCTGCCTGCGCGCCTGCCCCTCCTCCCGCATGCTGGCATGTGGTTTCGTTCAGCTGAAGCCAAGCTGTTGGGGGGGAGTTTCCGTGAAAGAGGCCGGGAACAAGGCCCCTTTGTCTGGCCCGGGGTCTGCCAGCTCCCTGGGCCTGAAATTATAGGTCAGACCTCAGGCCAGCCATCCAGGAGCACATCTCTGATGGGAAGAAAGCCAGGGATCCCTTCTTTTAGATGGGGAAACTGAGGCAGAGAAGATATCAGACTTGCCTAGAAAACTCCAACTGTCAGGACCCAGCTCCCCTCCTCCACCTTAGCGTTGGGTCCTCATGGCCCCTGGGTCCCTCCCAGGGTCTGCGTTGAGGCAGCTGCTTCTCTTTAACAGTCCCATGCTGCCCCTGCTATTCTTCCCTCCTCCTTCCTCTTCCACAGAGTCCTAGCTGGCTGACTACAGCCACATTTCCGGTTACCAGGAATGTAAGCCTGCAAAGCAGTCACTGTCTTGGCCCTCAGGGAGTTTGCCATCCAGTTTCCAGCACAGGAGTGGTGGCCCTGAGACAGAATGAGCAGGCACTGTGGCCCTACACTCTGGGTGGGGGTGAGTAGAAGCCAGGAGGGTTCCTTGGAGGAGGTGATGTTTTAGCTGAGACTTGAAGGCTGAGAACGAAGCAGCCAGGCAAGGATGTGGGATCTGTGGGGAGAAGGAGGCGTTTTCTGGCCATCACCCAGCGCAAGCAGGAGCTGGAAGGTTGTAGAAGTAGGGTGTAGGCAAGCAAGTGGAAGAGGGGAGGGGAGAATGTGAGAAGAGCGTGTCAGGAAACAGCTCCTATCAAGAATGGAGATGCAGATGGGAGCCAGACCACTGTAGGGCCTTGCTGGCCAGGCCACTGGGCGTGAGCTTTACTCTGAGGCCCCATAGGAGTCACAGAAGGGCTTAAAGGCGGGGAGTCATGTGGCCAGACTATGCTTTAGAAATCAGCAATTTCCAAGAAGACTACAATCTTTTCAGGGGCAAAAGACATACGCAGAAATTTCATAAAGGAGGAAGTGCAGATGACCAACAAACACGTGTCAGGATGCTCATCCTTATTAGTGACAAGGGACACGGCAACGGAAACCTCACCGCGGTGCCATTTCACACCTACTGCATGGGCAAACGTTGCAAGGGTATTCGGGGAGGTGCAGTCCTTAGCAGCCCCTGGCAGGATTGTCACAAACACTCCGAAACAACAGTTTGGCATGAGCTGACGAACTTGAACATGTGCACACCCCATGACTCAGCGCTCCCTCTCCTGGCCACTGGCCCTAGAGCACTAAAACAAATGTCACAGGAAGAATGGACAAGGATAGTTACGGCAGCACTATTTGTAAAAGGAAAGAAAACCCAGAAAACAACCTGAATAGCCACAGACGAGAGGATCGCTCAGTGTTGGCCAGTCGGCAGAATACTATACAGCACTGAAAAGAAATGAAGGACGGCCACAGGTATTGATAAGGTGCTCTTGTCGCTGCAAATAGGAACGTTTACAGTGTGTCTGCTTACATCAAGTTCACGACCTGCCCAAACTAAATAACAGTTTGGGGATGCATCCATTAGAGAGGCCTTGCGGCCAAGAAGGAGCGCCGGAGACGATTTCTAGGTCTGGTAGTCTCCATCTCGGAGAGTCTCCCATTCTGGTATTTTCACATAACTGGAATCAGACACTGGGCTCGTATCACATTCCCTCCTGCTGGCTTAACATTTTTGCAATGGGCGTAACCTGCTTGTTTTATTATTAGTCAGCAGCCACAGGCGAGGACTTTCCTATCAGACCCACTTTGCTCTATGCCTGGCCCCTGGTACCCAGCCTAGTGTGAGTCAATGACGTGTGAGATCCAGGAATCTCTAGGCTCTCATTGGTTGGACTGGCCAGGGGCTCCCTTGGCTGACCGCCAGCCACTGACAGACTTGATGAAGTCCCCTTGTGACTGTTGGGGATTTTACAGAGAACATGTTTAAAAAATATGTGCTATTATCTGACAGTGTCTGATTCTAATGTAGACAAAATCAGCGTCAAGCCCCAGGCTGCAAATGCACCCACCCTGCCAGGGCCATTCATGGATTCCCCTCCAGCATCTGGCAACCACCCCCTAGTTTCCATTTAGAAGTTCATCTTAGCCCTGCTTCAGGCTTTTAGGGGAGAGTATAGGCCCTGGGCTGAGCCAATCAGCACAGCCCATTCTTCTGGCTGCGGTGATTGGTTTAGGCCTGGGCACCTGACTTAAGCCCCTCCAGTCAGAGAGAACTTGAGGATGAGCGGACTATGTTTCATTTTGTCTGGGTGTAATCGGCTGTAGGCCGAAGCTGCTGGGAAGTTTGGTCACCAGGAGAGGTGCTTTCTGGTGGTAAATGGAGGTGAGGGGAGGAGAGCTGAGGGACAAGGGGAGAGAAACTTGTTCCTGGAGACATTTGCAGACCTGAATCCAGCTATACTGGAAGTCCATCCCTCTACTCTTATGGAATTCACGATCTCCCTTTTTGGTGCTTAAGCCTGCTCGAATCAAGTGTACTGTGATTTGCAGACTGGCACCCCTCTCCAGCTAATCAGCGGCACCTCCTGAACCAGGAACTGGGGGGGGGTGTCATCCCTGCCCCTTCCTTTCCTGGCTCCCAACATCATATCCTCTCCTGAGCCCCTCCCCAGCTACAAGGCCTCACCAAGTGAATACACCCTCAGATTGTTGTTTAGTTTGGGCTGTTTTTGAGCCCGATGTAAGCAGACAAACTGTAAAAATATTCCTATTTGCACTGGCGAGACACCCATGTAAGTGTGTAGTCTCTCTTCTCAGTATCTCTCCAATCCTACTACCTCCCCGCGCCACCACCCCCTTTTGAACACTATCATCTCCCACCTGGACTCTACCGCCTACCTCCACTGAAATCCCCCAGTGGTTCCCCTAGCTCTGAGAATCAGCACCGAATCCTCCCTGTGGCCCCTTGCCTGCCACATCCTCTCTCCCACAGCCCTTCCTTCAAAGGGCTTCTCACCTTCCACAGCACCCCACCTTCCTCCCAGGGAGCACTTTCCTTGAGCACCATGCCTGGCCGTGCAAAGGTCCTGCCCACCTATGAACTCAGGTAACCCTCATGACACCTGATGAGTTAGGCACCATTGTCCCCATGTTTAGAGGAGGAAATAAGGTCCAGGGAGGTTAGAAGCCTCCTCTGGTCATCACGCAGCTAGGACCAGACATTGGGGCCCCAGCGTGTGTGGGCTGAGGCTGCCCCACACCGCCTCCCCCCGCACAGCCTCTTCAGGGCGCATCTTCCTGTTTGCTGGCGAAGCTGCTGAATTCATATCTGTCTCCTGCAAGAGTGCAGGCTCCGTGACAGCAAGGGGGAGCCTGCCCCCCTGCCAGACCCTATGCCTGGCATAGAGCGGGTGCTCGGGAAAGATCTGTTGAGTAAACAGCCAGGACTCAGTGAACACTTGCTGTGTGGAAGCCCCCTCCTAAACAGTTCCCCTGTATCAGCTCACTTAGTCCTCACAATAGCCTGCTGTTGTTGGAGGTTACTTTACAGCTACGAACCCTGTGACATGGACAGGGAACTTTCCCAGGTCACACAGCTAGTAAGTGGCAGAGCGTGGGTTCAAACCCAAGCCTCATGGCTCCAGGATCTGTGGTGGTTACTGCACCGTCCTTGCATGGTGGGTAAGTGGATAGACGGACACCGAGGAAGCATTCTGGGGTGGGGGGAGAGGGGGAGTCAGGGTGCATGGAGATCAGGGGTGTGAAGCCAAGACTGGGCCCATGTCCCGAGCATGTCAGGAGGCCAGGGCTGGACAGATGGAGATGCAGGATTAAGATATACCTCACCAGGGGCCTCCTTTGCTTCCTGGGGTTGGAGCCAGCTGGCTGGTATGCTGCAGAGGGTGTGCATCCCCTGCCGGCTGCCTTATCAGGGCCTCAGTGAGGAGGGTGGATGGAAGGAAAGGCCTGGCAGGCACCAAAGAGAGCTGCGTGGGGCGGAAAGAGACCAGAGGGCAACTCAGTGCGGATGCCCAGGACAGATGGCCTGGTCTGCTCGCAGGTCCCCAAGCCTAGCTGGGTTAGCACAGAGCCAAGGAGCTTTGCACGTTCAGCTGAGAAGCTGAGAGCCCCTGGGGTTTGTGTGTGCTGGCACTGAATAAATGCCTCTACCTTGGATCACATTACCTGAAGTTTAAAGGTTGGAATGTGGAAGGTGAATCATCTCTCTATGCTGTAGAGACCTCACTCCCCCAAGTCCTGTGCTCAGCCCTTAGCCCAGCCCTCAGAGAGGGACAGGCTGAGTTGGCCGCAGGGTACCAGAGGGGCTGGGGTGACTCGGCATGGAAAATAGCAGCCTTGGGTCTCTGACTGAAGAACAGGAAAGTCTGGAGCAACGGAGGGCACAACTGGAATCGAAGAAGGGAATCACCTCTCTGTGTATGGAAGACTTTTCTCTCAATACCTAAAGTTGCCTAAGGACGGACACGCTGCCTTCCCTAGCTGAGTTTCTAGCTCCTTCCTCTGGGTTCAGCTGGGGAAGGTGTCCTGGGCTCCTTCCACCCGGGGAAGAGGGTACTGGGCACTGTCTGCCTGACATTCCTATGGCTTAGAGAGGCCCAAGGGTCTCAGAGTTGGAGGAGGAAACACAGAGCCTGCTAGCCTGTGGCCCCAGGGGGAATGCTATGGACCTAGTTGCCCAGACTAAAGACCTTGGTACTCCTGGGGGCCATGGGGCTCTCCCCAGATTCCTGGTGGGAAGAAGAGAGCCTGAATTTTGACCAAATCTCAGCAGCTGTCTCTGAGTCTCGGTTTTCTCATCTGTAAAGTGGGAACAGTGTTTAACCTCCAGTGTGAGGGAGACGGACACAAGAGAGATGATTGTTGCCGAGCTTCATAAGCATGTAACACAGTGACAATGTTAGTTACTATCCTTATCGTCTCATTAGCCTAGGCCAAGGAGCCTAAACTAATTTTGCCAAGACAGGATAGGTATAGGAGGACATTACTGGGGGACGGAGCAGGAGAAGGCAGGAGAGGCGCTGACCAGGGCAGCTCAGACACTTGCTATAAGAGATGGGGAAGGGAGAAGGCTGGGAAGGAAGCATCTCAGAATGTGGCCGAATGTGGGGCAATTCCTGAAAGCCTCAGGCAGGATGAGGGGGAGCCCTGAGCCAGCTTCCTGCTGGGGGAAGCCCAGGGTCTTGCTGGAATGATCCTGCATTAGTAGTCACACGGAAGGGTGGCGGTGTGGAGCAGCTCATCGTGGCCTCGGCAGAAATGCAATGATGGCTTGACAGGGATGGCCAGCCACCTGTGCTGCCTGAAGCAGGAGATATGAGTGATGTGCTTTCACGGTAGCCATAATTATTGCCATTCTAAACTTTCCCACATCCGAGGACTGGTTGGGCAAGCCCTGTCAGGTAACCAGAGATTATTTTGAGTCTCAAAGGCCAAGATTTGTTATTTAAGCAGGGATGCTTTCCCTCCGTGCATTCCTGGAAGGGGAGGCTTCCAGGAATTACTGGAAATTTCTGCCCCACAACAAGGCAGTGTGTTGGAGGACCTAGCCACCAGCAGTGTGGGATGGGGTGGCCAGGGGCCATGGGGTTAGATGCAAGGGCAACAATGAATGAAAGGTAGATGCATGGATGGATGGATGAAAAGGGCACCCTAAGAGAATATAGGTAGTTTAGTATGTCTGCCTTAGAATGGGGAAAGCCTTTCCAGGCACAAAGAAAATAGTGTAGCTTTTTCTACAGCACATTTTGCAAGTTCTATATATTAAAAAAAGTACATCACCAAAGTTAAAACAGGTGTTTGCTGCGTGTACGTGGGAGACAAAGGGCCAGCACTTCTACTATATAAAGGATTGTTAAAAATGGTCGAGCTAAAGTTGAACACTTGCAGTAGTGAAAGGGAATGAAGAATATACACAGGAGTTCCAGAAGAAACACAAGTGGCTAGGAATGGTTTAAAAAGATGGTCAACTTCAAATAACAGAATACCATCTGCACCTAAGAGATCGACTAACCATCGACAAGACTTAGAATATCCAGGGGTGGTATTCTCACCATTATTGGTGGGAGGAAATTTGTACAACTTCCTGGGGGAGGGTCCTTGGCAGTCTATATCAAAAGCATTTAAAAAATGTACCTGGACTTTGAACTTCTTGGAGGTGGACAAGTGTCCAAATATACAGATTGGAGGATGTTTTCCAATCAGTATTTACTTACTTTTTTTAAAGTGTTTAAAATTTTTTTTAAATGTTTTATTTATTTCTGAGAGAGAGAGAGAGAGAGAGAGCATGAACAGGGGAGGGTCAGAAAGAGAGGGAGATACAGAATCAGAAACAGGCTCCAGGCTCTGAGCTGGCTGTCAGCACAGAGCCCAATGCGGGGCTCAAACCCATGAACTGTGAGATCATGACCTGAGCCGAAGTCGGACGCTTAACCGACTGAGCCACCCTACTTTTTTTTAAAGTTTATTTGTTTATTTTGAGACAGACAGAGACAGTGCGAGCGGGAGAGGGGCAGAGAGGGAGAGGAAGAGAGAGAGAATCCCAAGCAGCCTCCACACTGCCAGTGCAGAGCCTGACATGGGGCTGGAACTACGAACCTTGAGATCTTGACTTGAGCTGAAGTCTGACGCTTAACCCACTGAGCTACCCAGGTGCCCCTAAATCAGTTTTTATAATAAAGAAAATTAGGAGTGCTCAAGGGAGGGTCAGGTAAATAAATTGTGGTGGTAGGAGACAGAGGAATACCCTGCAGTTGTTGAAGTGACTGTCTAGATATGTTATTGATGTAGAAAAATGGCTACAGTATATTGACATTAAAATGGAGCAGAAAAAAATGTTCGTTAGAATTTGTGCGCATTTGTGTATACATACATCCATTTACCTATATATGCATACATACATCCATTTACCTATATATGCATACATACATATAGAACAAAAGTGGTTGGAAGTCATTCTCTCGTGAAAGTAGATCTGCTAGAGTTAAATGTTCTCTTTTTAATTTTTAAAACATTTTTATTCATTCTTTTTGAGAGACAGAGAGACTGTGAGTGGGGGAGGGGCAGAGAGAGAGATGGAGACACAGAATCTGAAGCAGGCTCCAGGCTCCGAGTTCCAGGCTGTCAGCACAGAGCCCGATGCGGGGCTCGAACCCACGAACTGGGAGATCATGACATGAGCTGAAGTCGGACGCTTAACTGACTAAGCCACCCAGGCGCCCCTAGAGTTAACTGTTCTATTATGTTTCCCCCAACTTATTTATTAAAATCAGAGTCAGCTTCTCCCATTTCACAAATGGAAAAACTGAGGCTCAGAGTGGGCAAGACGCTTGCTGGGACCAGGCCTCCTGTCTCGGGGCTGCTTTTGTCTTCGGGCTTCACTGTGTGGCCTTAAGCAAATTCCTTCCCTCTCTGGGCTGCTCCAGTCAGGGAAGGGGCTCTGAGACCCTGCTGCCTCGTTTCCCAGCCCTCTGGGTAGATCCCAGTCTCTGAGTTCAGTGCCCCTGGCCCCCTCGCCCTTGCCCCCTGCCAGAAGAGCTGGCTTAAACAGCAAGACTGAGCCAAGTCTTGTCTGGGGTGACCAGAACTTTTCAGAAGTGCCAGAAGTTTCATCACACACCAGGCAGAGAGATGGGCGGGAGTGAGTCACGAATGAGCCGACTGAGCCGGGCCTCGAGGGGAGGTCGGGGCTGACTGTTCCCAGATGGGAGGCGTCAGGCTGGGCAGCTTTCCTGTAATAAGCAGACAGCTTGGGAAAGTGTGGAGAAGCCCCAGGAGTGGAAGGAAAATGGTAATGTTTTTCCCACCTCTTCTCCCCACACACCCTGTTCCGTGCGCTTCAGCCCCTCTGACCACTATGCCAAGGGGTGACCCAGGCCCTGCTCGCATAGGGAGGAAGGGGCACCCATGGCCTCACTGCAACATGCTCCACTCCTTCCTCTGCAAGGGCAGGGCCACTCTGGAGTCAGACAGCTCCAGGCAGGGGCCCTGGCTATGCCACTGAGCCCGATTCTTTGTAAAATGGGCGTAATAATATCCACCATCTCCAGATTGTCTCTAGGATTAAATGAATGAATCAATATAAGGTGCCCATTCAAATAAATGCTTGGCACACAGCGTATGGTTAACAGATATGAGTTTATTTTTCATTCCAATCATCGTCCTCTTTATTTAGGACAAAGCACCTTTGGCGAGAGTCTGGCCATCATAAAATCTGATCCCTAACTGCTA
Organism: Hyaena hyaena; assembly: GCF_003009895.1. Taxonomy (NCBI): domain Eukaryota; kingdom Metazoa; phylum Chordata; class Mammalia; order Carnivora; family Hyaenidae; genus Hyaena; species Hyaena hyaena. The sequence continues at coordinate 686,192 of NW_024081135.1, forward strand.
ACTAACCCCAGTATTGGAAGCAAGGCTGGGAAGTGCAGACGCCAGACGTGGTGGGTAACGTTGCCTCAGTGAGACAAACTCTGTTGGGCAAGACTCTTGGGTGCAAGTAATAGAACCCCAAGTGAAATTGGCTGAAGCCCCAAAGGGAATGAAGGTATTGAGCTTTGTAACCAAAAAACCCACAGGTGGGTTGGCCAGGCCAAGCTATAATCAGGTGCTTGAATGTTATGTCGTCCGAAAGTGGTCTCTCTCCTCTCGGCCGAGCTTTCCTCTGAGTTGGTGTTTCTTTCTCAGCGGGTTTCCGTATGCAGAGACCACAGGCTCATACCCATCACATGCACAATGCGCCAGGAAGAGCCCCTCTGTCGGGGCTCTGATGCAGGAAGTCGGCCTTAAATGAGGAGGCTCCTCCTTTTGTCTGGATGGATTACTTTAGCAGGGCACACCTGGGCCAGGTACTCCTCCTTCCTCCCCGGAAGGGAGGATTGGCTCCATCTGAACAAAACACATGGACTCAGAATGGAGAGAAGGGGGTTCTGGGCAGGGGACTCAGGAGGCTGGTCGCTGTGGCACAGGTCGACTGCACAGGTGTTCATGGAGGGCTCGGAATCGTGAGCACCTGCAGAAGAATGGTGCGCACGCTGTGTCTATGACTTGTTCATGGACAGCTGGAGCCAGCTGTTGGAGCGGGGTGGGGGTTGGGTACATGTTAGGCTGCTATAGCCAAGGGATCCTAAAAGACTATGGCTTATGCATTTGAAAGCTTATTTCTCATTCATGGGATGATCCCAGGTATGGTGGCTCCATGATGCTCAGGGGTTCCTTTCACTCAAGCACGACTTCTGCCTATTCTACTAGGTGGCTGCTCTTGCTCTGTATCCACCAGCAGGTCCTCATTCAGCCAGCAGGAAGGGGAAAGGCCACATCACTTCTGCTCCCATTCAGTGGCCTCACCTCCTACCTGGCTGCCAGGAAGGGGCTGGGGATGTGTCTTTTGCCAGGCAGCCATGGGTCTGTGCAAAATGTCTACAGTTAAGTTTCTAACATAGAAAGCCCTAGATGGAACAGCTTTCAGGGCGGATAGAAAGACAGGGAAGTGAAGGAAGTTCCGGTGTATAACCAGCCTTTTGTTGGCTAAAGACAGGGGTGTGCGTGAGTACAGAAGCTGGAGGACCAGGTGGGGTCCGCACCTGGGTTCTCAGGACTGACGGTGTGCCCACTGATGGTGAACTTCAGTCATGACACCTGCCAGCAGCTGCCGTTGGCCACCCGTTGGGCCTGGGATTGTCTGCCGGTGATACGGCCACTCCAGGATGTGAGGAGGGATGGGAGAAGAATCCAGCACAAACCCTGGGGCTCAGGGCCCCTTGAGGAGGGAATTCCAAGGACTGGTGTGAGATGTCATGTGCCACATGAGCGCAGTCCCTTGGTCTCTCCTTGGGGAGGGGTGCAGCTGGAAGAAGAAAGCAAGAGGGAAGTCCTTGAAGCAGCCTTTTCCAAACTTAGCTGTACCTTACTATGGACTGGGGATGAGAAAAATACTGATACCTCGCTGCACCCTCTGGAGACATAGATTTAATAGTTCTGGAGTAGAACGTAGACATTGGTAGTTGAAAAAAAGTTCCTGGGTGATTCTCTAGGACTGCCTTGTTCTAGAACTTGGGTCTGGATGCCGCCCTGGGTCTCAGTTGGACACCGAGATAGCAGGGGGTGTGGTGGGGAGAGCCTTTGTCTGCAAATCACTGCCTGTCATCCTTGAATATCTTTCCCTTTCCCGTACTTGTGGGATTCTCCCTTTTGACGGTCTGGCTGGGCCCAGATACCCACTTTCCTAGCTTTCTTTGTGGCCAGGGGTAGACAGATGCCTTGCACTGTCCAGTGTGTCATTGCGGCTGCAACAGGTGCTAGAGGGAAGGCAGGAGCTATGACTACGTGAGCCCAGCACAGAGGAAGGGCTGTCACATCAGCTCTTAGAAGTGGAGAAGCTCTGGTGGGGGGTCCCAGGCCCATCATTCAAGGAGTGGGCAGCCCCATGCTGTCTGCACGCAGGTGCATGGGAAGGTTTGGGGCACTGTTACTGGCTCATGTTGGTTTAGGCTGTGTGCAATGGCGGGGGAGGCGGGGCGTGGGGGAACAGAGGATCCAAAGTGGGCCTAGCGCTGACAGCAGAGAGTCCGATGTTGGGCTCAAACCCATGAGTGGTGATATTGTGACCTGAGCCGAAGTCTGACCTTAACCGACTGAGCCACCAGCTGCTCCAGCAACAACCACCATTTAATTGAGGGCTTATCACATGTTCAAGTCTGCTCTATGCATCTTGACTTCAAAGCGATCCTATGAGGCAGGAATTGTTTTATAGATCAGAGCGCTGAGGCCAGAGGGTTGAAGCCACTTGCTGAATGTCACACAGGGGGATGTGGCTTTAAATCAAGGCCATTTGGCTGCAGATTCACTGCTCCTAGACCCTCTGCTATTGTTGTAGAGGGTGTTGTTCCCATTTCTCAGATGCTGGGAGAGGTGCTGTGACCTACTGGAGGCCACCCAAGCCAGGATGCGGTTTCAGGAGCCCAGTGAGGCTGATACTTCTCCGCAGCCCAGCTGGCCGGGTGGTGCAGGTGTGTCCTGGCCCGGCGCCGCCGGCGCCTCAGTGCCCGGGGGGGCTGGTGAGATTGTCTCTGATGTGAAGAACTCTGCTGCCCACTCTGAGCACTATCTGTGCCTTATCGCCTGGAACTTCCTCCAGTCGTGTCTTGACCGGGCCTCGGGCCCCAAATTCCTTGGGGGTGATGCGCGCTCTGTCTGTGATAACAGCCCTGGCAGGACTCCGAGGAGTCAGCTGCCTTGGCCACATCTGCAGCTCAGATAACAGACTATGGGCAAAGTGTCTCCACTTTATCTCATGAAAGCTGGCCAGGCCCTGGGTTCCCCCTCCGCGGCAAGGTAAGGCCAAATCTTGGCTCACTGCCTCTCCTCCTGGGACCTGCGGGAGGGAGGGGGTTGGGGGGGGGGAGAAGGGAGCCTCACTAGGGGGCAGTGAGTTATCTTGGTGCAAGGGGGGCAAAGCCCAGTGGCTTCTATGCCCCAGGACTCCTCCCCTGCTGACAGAAGGAAGGATTCAATCTATCACTCACTCATTAGCTATTTTCTAAACACTCCCCTGGGGCTAAGCCCTCTTCAAAGTACTTTTGTATTTTGATTTGCTTAATCCTCCCAATAGCCCCTTGAGATAGGCCCTGTCATCTTTGTGCTCATTTTACAGTTGAGGAATTCAAGGCCCAGAGAGGTGCAGTAACTTGCTCAAAGTCACACAGCTGGTGAGCCGTGGAGTTCTCAACCACAGGTCACACTGCCTACAATCATTTTTAAATGTACTCGGGAGAGTAGAGAGGGTAGGCAGTGAGAGAGGGGCAGTTTCTACCTCGGCCCGGATCTTAGGTCGGTGATGTGGATCAGCCAGTCATGAGGATGCAGGTTTGTGCAAAGGCCCTTGAGGAAAAGAAGCTCCAGTGGGTAAAAGGGCTCAGAGAGCCCAGGGTTAGACGGGACGCTCAGCAGGCTGGGCCTACGGTCTCTGTTCAGGCTTTGGGTGTCCGTCCCCTTCTGGCTCTTTTGTGGTCAGCCCTGTCCTAGCCCCCAGACGGTTCCATGCTTCCTGGCTTCCTCTCCTCCCGGCTGTGACCTTGAAGAAGTGGCTTCCCTTCTCTCTGCCTTTGCTCGTCCTGGGCTATAGTGAGGCCTCTGGGGGTGGGGGGGGGCCGTGGCTGCTACCCACATGTGAGGTGGCAACTGTCGGGCAGGTGGAAGATGGTCCTAGAGGTCCTGGTCTGGGCTTCGGGTCCCAGAGATGTGGCCCCGGGACTGAGAAGCACAAGGAGACCAAGAGGTAGAGTCATAGGGAAATGCAGAGACCAAGAAAGGTAGAGTAAGACAGAGATAGAGACATAGGCAGAGACACAGAAAGGAGAGACTAAGTGGGGGAAGAGTGAGAGACCTGAGAGAGAGGGAGGCCTGACCATGTGAATAAGACACCAAGAAATGCAGATAGAGGTTGATTCACAGCAACAGAGAGACACAGATGCAGACGCAGACAAGTAAAGGTGACATGCCCAAGAGAGGACAGCAAAGCTGTGAGTGTTCCGAATGCCATTGAATTGGACACTTTAAAATGGTTCAAATGGCCAATTTTGTGCTTTGTGACTTCTACCACAATGAAAAGAGAAATTGGGAGACAGAAGATGGCAAAGAGAGAGGGACAGAGGGGGATGGGAGGATGGAATTCCTGGATCCTGACTATTCCCTTAGGAGCTGGCCTTTGGGACCCTAGAGAGTGGGAAGGGATGTGTGTCCAGGCCTGAAGGGCCCAGAGGATTTGGGGCCAGTCCCCTGCCACCTGGGCTGTTCTGGTGCTAATGTTGGCCAAGCAGTGCCAAATTTTGCTTGTGTGTTTTGGGTGTGGGGTTTTGAGCCCTTGGTGGGGAGGAAGGACCCTGGAGGTAGCCCCAGGCCACCTGCCTGCTCCTCATAGGGCCTCCTACCAGTCACAGGCTCCTTGTCTGCCCTTACTCAGACCTTGGGATGCGCCCCCTCTGCCTCAACTGGAGGCATGACAGCCACAGGAAGCGACATTTTAGTTTCCCTCTCGCGCAGTGTGCTTACGACCTGTTGGGGCCTATGCTGTGGGTAGGACACCTGGTTCTCCTTGGCTACCCATCACCGGTCCGGGTTAACCCATTCAAGAGCCAAGGAGGCTGGGGTCACGCAGGGGTCACAGGAAAGGGACAAACCTAGATTGCCCTAAAGCAGGGGGCAGGGAGCCATCTGCCCAGGGCCCTGCAGCAGCAGTGTGGGGCTGCCGGCCGGTCAGGTAGGGTGCGGGAGCTCCCAGGGCAGGCAGCCAGGGGGATGGAGAAGCCTGCCTTTTGTCCCTATCACACCGCCCGCGCCTCCGCAGTGTGATGCCCACACCCCTCAGCCTTCCCAAAGTGCCCAGCTTCGCTGAGCCCATCTTCCAGGTGGGAACACTGAGGCCCAGGCTGGCTTAGGAACTCACTGGGCGGGACAAGACGGGTGCGGGACGGGTGGGGTAGCCGGGACTCCTCAGCGGACGCGCCAGGCGACAGTCTCTGGGGCTCTGCTTGCAGAGCTAGGCGCGGGCCCGGCCCCCTCCCCGGCCCGCGGCGAGACCCCGCCCCGAAGGCGGAGGCAGGGGAAGGGGCCCCGGGCCGACTCGGGCCGCCCCTCCGCCCCGCCCCGCGCCGCGCACAGCCGGGGCTCGCGGCTCTCGACGCGCCGACGGCCGGGCAGACTGACGGACGGGCGGCCGGACGTGCGGAGCGCCCCGCGGTGAGTGCCCGCCGAGCCCCTCCTGCGCGGGGTCCCCACCTTCTCCTCCGCGCCGCGCCCCCGCCGCTCGCCACGGTGGGCTCGGGGGCCCTCTGGCGCCCCGACGGTTCGGCGGCCCCGCGGACGGGCACCCGGAGCCGGGAGCGTCCACACCCCGCCCCGCTGCGGGCTCGCCTTCCCTGTCCCGGTCCCATTGGACAGATGCGGGCGCCGAGGCCAGCGCCGGGGCGGGGAGGGGGGCGCTCGGGGTCCGTGGGCAGGGTCCCCCCACCCACCAGGTCGCGCGCGCCACCCCCTTCCCCCTGTGCTGCCGCCCTTCCCTCCGCCGCATCCAGCCGGTCACCGCACCCCCCCACCCCGGTATTGCTCCACTCCTTCCCTAGGCCCCCTCCTCCCCTCCCCCTGCCTCTCAGCTCCCTCCGTCGGGCACCACCCCCACCACCCACACTAGTAGCCAAAAGTAGCCTGGGCACACGCGCCATCCCGTCACCCCATTCCCCCAGGCAGAAAGTCCTATGCTGAGAGCCACCTCCCCATCTCTCGCACACATGCTCGGGCCTTTCACACTTCTCTCCCACACACATCGCTTTTGCACACATGCCTCATACACACGCGCCCCTCTCACGGGCGCCTCCCAGACACGCATGCCTCTCCAGCAGTCTCGGTTACACGCGTGTGCCTCTCTAACACGCATGCATGTCGGCCACACGTGTGTCTGTCACACATGCATATCTATCTCACATGTGTCACACACGTGTCTCACGCATAGCTGGAGTAACAGACATCCCCTCGAGCACCGAATCTTGCACAGCGAGTCACAGACACCGACGACTCCAGGGTCCCGTGCACCCTGAGGGTCGGTCTACTGTAATGGGTTCTGCACTGTGTTCCCTGCTCGCCTGAGTTTGCTGGGAGCCAGAGTAGCGCCCCCGGGAGGGGGGGGGGAATGTCTCCAGGCTCAGCCTCTCTTGCCCTGGGGCCTGGGAGGCTGTGGGAGCACAGGCAGCATGGTGGGGGGTGGGCTTCTGGGATGGACCTGACTCCACCAGCCTCCCCACTCCTTATCCACCCCTGTATTCTCTCCCCTGCTCCCACCCTCCCCTCCCCAGCAGGGTTGCCCTTTCTCTCTTTACTGTTACAAGGTGATTGCACTTGGACCGCCGGAAGCTGGTGAGAGCCAGCAGGTGTCATCAAGGCAAGCCAAAACAGAAAGAGATTTGGGTGGCGGTCATCACCCAGAGCCCCTTGAATAGGGACTGGTCCAGGCCCCTCGCAGAGCAAGCCCCCATGAGTGGTCCCGGCATGTGTCTGTAGCTGAAGGACTGGGGCTCTGAGCCGCACCTTCCCCGGATGCAGATGAGGGTGAAGACCCCCACCAGGAGGGGGGGGCTGTACTTGTTGCTCCCTCACCTCTCACCCTCCCCCCTTGCATCCAGAGCTGGGAGATGGAGGAAGTGGGCAGGGAATGGGTGAAATCAAGGAATCTTGCTCTGGCTATGCAGGGCCCGCCAGCCCCAGCTCCGACTGGCCCTGTGTGTTTTGTCTGGCTCTTACCGTGCTGTTATTATTTTTAAATATTTAATTAGCCACCAGGATCTGCACATGGGCAGGTTTCACGTAAAAGTCCAGATTCCCATCTTCACTTGAAAAATCGCGGCGGCCGGCAGCACAGGACCCACACCCCGCCGTGGTGCCCGCTGGCAGTGCTGCCTGCCTTCTGTGCCTGCGGGTGGAGGGGGCACCGTCTGGCCCAAGTCTCCACCAGGCCTGCTTGTACGTCCTCAGCGCCTGCCTGGCCTGTAGGTCTCCGTGTTCGCTGTGCCTGCTGTATAATCCGGGCTGTTTCTGCCACATTCCGGCCCCAGAGGGGCCTGGGCTCGTCCCCTCACCCGTGGCTGGGGAAGCCCTGAGGGAGCCTCATACCTCTCTGCTGCACTGAAAGGCGTGCTGGGGCCCAGACCACAGGCATCTTTGTGATGATGGCAGGCACTTTCTGCTGGCCCGTGGGGGACAGTGTTCTGGGAGCCCCTGGGCGGAAGGCAGTGATCTCAGAGTCAGACCTTGACCATCTCATTCCTCCTATATCCTGTCAGTGATTCTGCAAGGTCACATCCTTACCCTGTTTGACAGCTGGGGAAACCGAGGCTCAGAACTTTCCAGCAAACGCATGGTAGAACTGGGATTTCAACCTAGATTTTTCTGATCCCACAGCCAATCTCTTTAATTCCCCCTCCCCCCACTTCAGTGACTCCAGCAGAGGAAGGACTTGGTCTCATCCACCCTGGGCCAATTCCCAGAGTCAGGCCCATGCCTGGCACCCAGTAGATGCTTGATAAATGCTTGTGGAATGACGGAGGGAAGTGCAGCTGCTTCTCTGCAGGGGTCAGGGTAGAGCTAAATTCAGGGCCTAAAGCGAAGAAGGTTTCATGCAGACTGAACGACCACCCAGGTTCCTTTTATCAGCCTGAAAGCTCAGCAGTTTTCTGTGCTTTTAAAATTTTATTTTATTTGTTTTATTTTATAGAAAGGGAGTGAGGCAGGGAGAGGGGCAGGGGCGAGGGAGAGGGAGGTGGAGAGAGGAGAGGGGGCGGGGGGAGAATCCCAAGCAGGCTCCACGCTCAGGAGCTTGGTCCTATCTATGCCTGTGAGATCATGACCTGAGCCGAAATCAAGAGTCAGATGTTCTACCGTCTGAGCCACCCAGGTGCCCCTCTGCTTTAGTCTTAATAGTCATCTTGTCTGTGACTCTGTCACCACCAAGACGAAGATTCCTGAGTCTCAGTCTATATTGCCTTAGGAGCATCCTGGTGGGGCGTGTTGGACATCAGGTTCCACGTTGGTCCTGCATTTGAGGGCTGTAGGTGTGAGCATTTTCTCAGGAAGCCCAGGTTGGCGTACAAGATGCCTTACAAGGAGGAACTCAGGCTCCCAGCTCCTGGCTCCTGTTCCCTTGGGTGGCCCCTCCACGGGTGGCATGGGGTGGGGCAGTGCTGTGCTATTTTTTTAAAAAATGTTTGTTTATTTTTGAGAGACAGAGACAGAGCATGAGCAGGGGAGGGGCAGAGAGAGAGAGGGAGACACAGAATCCGAAGCAGGCTCCAGGCTCTGAGCTGTCAGCACAAAGCCCGATGTGGGGCTCGAACCCACAAACTATGAGATCATGACCTGAGCCGAAGTCAGATGCTCAACTGAATGAGCCCTCCAGACACCCCATTGCTTTGTTATTTTAAGACCTAGTTCCCGTACTCTCTCTTGTGAGCCCACGTGTGTGGCTAAAGTCCTGTCATTGAAGCACCCCAGGGACATGTGGCCTCCTAGATGTTTGCTGACCTGACTGAATGAGGACCTGCTCTTCCAGAGTGACTGGGGATGGTGGGCAGCCCCAGCCTCTTCCTCATACTTCCTGAAGGTTTTCCTTCCTGCTGGGGAGGAAGGTGCTGGGCTGTACAAGGTAGTGCTAAGGGCCCATCCCTCCCTTCCCTGGGCCTCAGTCTTACCTTCTGTAAGGTGGGTATCCTCCGACGGCTTTCCAGGGCTCGTGGTCCTGAAGTGGAGGGGAAGAGGGACTCCCAGTTTCTGTTCTCTGGGAGGCAGTTGGGTGTAGCCTGCCTCCCAGGCCTCCTGAACTCCGAAGGGCCTCCCCCTGGTGAAGGCCTTGCCCTGGGACCCAGTTGCAGCTTGCGACGGGATTCTGGACGCTGTGCTCCTACAGCCCCATGATCTCTGTGAGGCCTGGCAGGAATAATGCTATCAGGTGGGAACTGCTGCAGGAGCTTCACCCTCCTGAGCCCAAAGTAGGAGTCACGTCCTGGGTGAGGCACCGTCCAGGTAGGGACGCCTCGGGGACAACGCAGACATGGTCTCTCCCAGGCAGTTTATGTTCTAGTTGGAGGGGCAAGGTGGGGTGAGTCAGGTGACAAATGAATTAGGTTGATTGCAGATGCTCTAGAGGAGTTTAAGTCAGGACAACCAAATCCAGGTGGGCAGGGAGAGTTCTTTGAGGAGGAGTTCTGAGCTGAGACCAGAGTGGTGAGGGAAAATGTCAGGCAGCGAGCACAGCTAGTGCAAAGGCCCTGAGGTGGGACCCTGCTTGGTGTGTCTGAGGGATGGAGAAGGAGGAGGCTAGAGTGGCTAAGGGAGGGGAGGGAGGGTGCTGAGTAAGCGAAGAAGGGCAGGGCAGGGAGTTTGAAAGCTACTGAAAAGTTTTGATGGAAGGAGCAGTGAGATCTGATTTTTGTTTTAAAACACCCCCTCAAGCCATAAGATCAGGAGGCTTGTGCTGGCCCCATGCAGGGGTGCAATTCTCACCTTTGAGAAGCCGCAAGCGGGTGGGAGAGACAGGCGTGTGGGCAGACATTTGAGATCCAGGGTGACAGATACTGGTTAAGTAGATGTTGGTACAGCCTCACTGTGGAATATGATGCAGCTGCAAAGAATTAGAGTGCTCTCTGTGGAAAGAAAGGTCCTTCCAGATCTGTTAAGAGAGGAAAACAAGGTGCTGAATGGCATGTACAACACACTACTCTTTTTAAAAAAAATTTTATTAAACATTTTTAAATTTATTTAAAAATTTTTTTTATGTCTTTATTTTATTTTGAGAGACAAAGAGCAAACGGGGAAGGAGCAGACAGAGAGGGAGACACAGAATGTGAAGCAGGCTCCAGGCTCTGAGCTAGCTGTCAGCACAGAGCCCGATGTGGGGCTCGAACCCACGGACTGTGATCATGACCTGAGCCGAAGATGAACACTTAACCAACTGAGCCCCACAGATGCCTCTTATTTTTAAAGTTTTAAATGTTTATATATTTTTGATATATAGAGAGAGACAGAGGTTTAGCGGGGGAGGGGCAGAGAGGGAGACACAGAATGTGAGGCAGGCTCCAGGCTCCGAGCTGTCAGCACAGAGCTCGATGTGGGGCTCGAACCCACAAACTTCTAGATCATGACCCGAGCTGAAGTTAGACTCTTAACCAGCTAAGCCACCCAGTCGCCCCTAAAACATACAATTCTTGTGTCAAATAAGAAAAATGAATTCACGGGACACCTGGGTGGCTCAGTCGGTTAAGTGTCTGACACTTGATTTTGGCCCAGATCATGATCTTGAGGTTTGTGAGCTTCACCCCATATCGGGCTCTGCACTGAAACGTGGAGCCTGCTTGGGACCCTCTGTTTCTACTTCCCTTTTCTGTCCCCTGCCACCCATAAATGAATAAAGTGAAAATAAAAAAGAAGAAGAAGAAAGAAATACAAATTCACGCTGGCTTGTATGTGCATAAAGCAGCCTGGGCAGAAACGCGAGGAACAGGTTTTAGTGCTGTGGTTGCCTGGGGGTCAGGGTGGGTTGGGGTGGGCAGGTGGGGGCCTAGGGTGCAAGGGGGAGGTGACACATCCCACACTGTGCCTTGTTTATATTTTCTGCTTTTTGAACCATGGGACTGGATTGCTTGCTCAAAACATCAAATTGAGCAGTTGGGCCGTTGGTGGGTGACTGTTGGTTTGTGAGTTTTAAGTGGAAGTGCTTCAGGATGGTTTTTAAATTCCCGGCTTGACTGACCTTGTTGTTGAGCAGACGGACTTCTTCCTGGCATGGCATGCAGAAGTTTCCACTGTGATTAAATTAGATGGTAACAAAGTCACTCTTTGCAAGGTTTGGCAAATGGACAAAAGAAAAAACCCACCCTCTCTCTCTCCCTGTTTCTTACCCCCTTTTCCTGTGGGTGTGTTTCCTTCTGGTGATTTGACTGCTGGCTCTTCCTGGCGTGGGTACCATGGCACTTACCGTGCAGTCCTGAGACTGTTTCCGCAGTCAGCCCCTCCCGGCTGACGACAGGTCCAGAGCTGGGGGTGGCCAGGTGCAGGAAAGCCCCTGCTTTGGCTTCCTCTAGGGTTCAGATTCCCAGCCCTGCCACTCACAGGCTGTGCTCCCATCAGGCCAGTGACTTATTCCTTGGAGCCTCAGTTTCCTCATCTGTAAAATGGGTATCCTATCTCTGTTAGGGTTAACAGAAGGAGAAAATGAGATCACTCATTCCTTCATTGAATAGACCTTTCTTGAGCATCCACTGGGTCCCGGATGCTGCTCTAAGTGCTGGGAATGACAGTGACCAAGACAATATCTTCTGCCCCCACACACTTTCTGGCAGGAAGCACACACAGGAGACATATGGGTGCTCCCTGTTGTGTCCTGTGCTAGCCGTGTGTGCGATGAAGAGACGGCAGGGCTGGTCCAGGGCTGGGAGCTGGGGTGCAGGCAGGTTAGGCAGAACATCAGAGGAGTCAGTGGAGTAGATGCTTTGGGTGGAGTGGTCACAGCAGGTGCAGATGGCCTGAAATAGCTACAGATCAGGGCCTCCATGCACAAGAAGAGCCACTGGGGGGCCAGGTCTGGGGGCCACAGGAGGGCTTCTGTTTTAACTCTTGGTGTGATATAGAATCAATTGAGGGAGGAGTGAGCCCTGATTGAGATTTTGAAGTCCTGCACCCCTGGGCTGTTGGGGGAAGACCGCAGAGGCCTAGGACTTGGCCTTAGGGGACAATGGCGAGTAGTGGAGTTGTTTTCTTTCCCCGGGAGGGTTGAGAACCATGGCTGATCATTGCTTTGAGCAGCCAGGAAGAGGCTTGCGAAGCCCAGGTTCCTGGTCAGTGGCTCTTGGGACATCCATGCCAGGGATGTGTGCTTGCAGTAGCCTCTGGTGTGGCATGGCCTGGCGTCCCTCTCGCGCCCACCTGAGGGCCCCAGGGATGCACACAGGCAGTTCTGACGGCTTCTGTCCTGGCTGTCCTGAAGGACAGCCTAGAGGTCATGAGAGTCTGAGAGGCATCTAGCTGAGTTGGGCAGTGGTCAGGGAGGGCTTCCTGGAGGAGGTGATACATTCACTGCAAGGTAAAAGTGTGAGAGAGACACAAGAATGGGAGAAAACCTGCTCCTCTTGGAGAAGGGCAGGTGGGAAGCAAGGCTGTGCTGGTGGGCTAGACTCCGACACTGGAGCACCTCAAATCCTCGTCTGTGAATGGGTGATGGGCAGCCTTGGGACATTTCTTAGAAGAGGATGGACATGGCCAAAGGGTTAGGGGGTCTCTATGGCAGCCCGAGCAGGAGGTGGGACTGGAGGGGCAGAATGGTGGTAGGCAGAAGAGAATGTGACACTGAGAGTGACAGAGCAGGGACGCTGAGGCTCAGAAAGGGGCCTGCCTGGCTGTAGTCACACAGCAAGTGAGGAGGAAGAATGGGGCGGGAGCCAGGTCTGTGCACCTCCAGGTCCTGCTCCGGATGGGCTGCCCTTTCATTGCAGGCATGGCCGGCATGCATGCACGCACTGCTCATCCTCCTCCTCCGGCCGGGTCCCTTCCCGGGGCCTCTCCCGGGTCAGGCTGTGCGTCATTTTCCACCATTGTCCCCACAGTTATTGGAATTTGGAAACACTGCAAAAATGCCTCTGTCTTCTCATATATGGAGATCATTGCAAAGAAAGTGCTGGTTTGGGGAAAGGTTATTTCCTTCCTTGAGGGTGGGGAGCCTAGCTTTTCTGGTGGGGGGAGATGCTGCATTGTAGGCCAGAGGGACCCCACCCAGGTCACAGTGCTCGTGAGGAAGTGGCTGCCTGCCCGCCCGCCCGGGGCTGGGAGACTTGGCCCGGCCCAGAGGGTGGGGGGGCAGTGTGCGCCGTTGTCCTGGGGAGCGGGATGGCCACAGGCAGACCCTGACCTCCTGGGGCTTTAATCTCACCTCCTATGGTTTCAGTTTCCTCATCCTGGCTCAGCTGTTTGATGCCCAGGAATGGCCTGAAATGTGGGAAGAGGGCCTGATAATGGGGTGACAGTGGGGCGAGGACCCATAGGCCAGAGAGGCATGGAGGCTGCTGGCACGCCTGCCTGGCCCGAGTCCCATGACCCTGGGTGATGAGGGCCTTGTCTTGCAGCCTCAGCTTCTCCATCTGTAAAGTGGGCCTGCTGGTCATGGGCTGCCTAGCAGGGCTGGTGTGTGGACTACAGGATGTATGCAGAGCCCCAAGCATGGCTTTTGGGGGGGTCCACAGTGCCTCACTGATACATGCCAGCTAGGTTCTTGGAGTGCCGTGACCCCATTCTCCTGTCATGTGTCTCTGTATTCTGATCTTTGAGATGGCCATGGTCTGTGTAGGGGCCAGCCCTTGGCCTTGTGGTCAGGACACACCAGTTCTTTTATTTTTTTAAAACGTTTATTTATTTTTCAAAGTGGGGGGCAGAGAAAGAGGGAGAGAGAGAATCCAAAGCAGACTCCTCACTGTCATCACAGAGCCCAACACAGGACTTGAACTCACGAACCATGAGTTCATGACCTGAGCTGAAATGAAGAGTCCAACGCTTAACTGACTGCACCCCCTCAGGGGCCCCCAGGACACACCAGTTCCTGATGAGCCTCCCAGAGTTCTGTCCTCAGCCAGGTCTCCCATCCTGGCCCTGAATTCCCAGCAGTGCCTTCGGTCCCTAAGTGAGCTTTAGGTGACCTGGAAAATTCTGTTCTTCTCCTTTGTCCTCACAGTGAAAATACAGCATTAAAAATACTGTGGTCAAGAAGTCCTGGGAGCCCTGAGAACACAGCCCCCAAAGAGTCTGTGGCCTGGGTCCTAGGGACCTGGGAGGGGTCTGAGCAGGACAGCACAGCCTGCTGGGGATGTGTGGGATGGGCACAGCGGGACAGGACCTCCGCGGACCAGGCCGGCTCAGGGGGTTGGGGACCAGTGGTCTTGACCTGTGCTGGCCCCTCAAAGGCACAAGACATGTTGGACCCTCCTTGATCCCTGACACTCAGACACACACACACACACACACACACACACACACACACAGCTCTCATTGTGGTTTCCGCATCAGCCTTCCTGGTCCTTGGGAGCTCAGAGATTAGTTGCCCGCATGGTGGTTTGGTGCTGGCTGAGCCTCTCCGTGTCCCTTATCTGCTCCCCTGGCATGTCCCCAGAGTGGATTCGTTCCCATGTCGTCTGACCATCGGCACCCCAGGGGCTCTGGCTGCCGAAGTCTGATTACAGGGGCTGATGAAGGCGGGCCCCATAGGGGGCCTCGTGTCCTTTCTTGGGAAAAAAGCCAGTGGCTATCGGCTTCCTCTTCTGATAAAGGGATAATTAGCGTAATACCAGCACATTTTCTGCTGTATCTCCCAACCTCCTGTGCCTTTACATCATATGTGGTATACTTTTATTTTTTATTTTTTTAATTAAAAAGTGTTTATTTTTGAGAGAGAGAGAGAGACAGAGTATGAGCAGGGAGGAACAGAGAGAGGGGGAGACAGAATCCGAAGCAGGCTCCAGGCTCTGAGCTGTCAGCACAAACCTCGATTCGGGGCTCGAACTTGTGAACCGTGAGATCGCCACGTGAGCCCAAGTTAGATGCTTAATGGACTGAGCCACTCAGGTGCCCCATAGTATATGTTTAAAAATCCCTCCCATTACGCTTATTTTATAGGACACCTTTTGTCTCAACAGTAGACAAAAAAAACAGACTTGCCCTGAATCAGCAATACCCATGAAAATGCAGGGAACAGGCACCAAGCAGGGCTTTGAGCTGCTTCTGTTCAGCCTGCAGGGGCGGGACCTGCCCTTTCTTGGTGCAGAGGAAGGTTGGCAGGTGTCAGGGAGGTGTGAACGACGCACCAGGGTTCCTTGGAGAGTTCTCTATGGAAGCGAATAAGGCGGAGGATAATCACTGTCCCCAGGTTGCCGTCACCCCTGCCTTGTCCTGACATGTGACCTCACCCTGCATGGTCTTCTCTGGCCCCACTTGGACAGAAGCCCTCGGGCTGGGCATCCCAAACTTCTCATCTTCTGGGGACCCCCTTCCCACTTTCTGAGCCCTTGTTGGTGTGTCCCCTGCTGGGCAGGGCCATGAGTGGAGGCTGCAACCCCTTCAGCACAGATGCCTTCTCTGGGACCAAGTCCCTGGTTCTCAGGCGGGGGGTGGGGGGTGGGGAGCCCTCCCTGAGGCATTGGTGGCCTGGGGTCCATGCCAGGGGGTAGGGACTGGGGGCTTAGGGCCAGGAACACGCACACTAATGGTCAGTCGAGCCCTCAGTTGGCCTCAGGACCGGCGTGAGGGTAAGTTTACCCTCCTGCCCCCATCCCCTCACCTCCTGCAACTTGTTTTCTTTTTCTTTTTCTTTTTTTAAAATTTTTAAATGTTTTTATTTCTGAGAGAGAGAGACAGTGTGAGCAGAGGAGGGTCAGAGAGAGAGAGGGAGACACAGAATCCGAAGACAGGCCCCAGGCTCTGAGCTGTTAGCATAGAGCCCGACGCGGGGCTTGAACCCACGAACTGTGAGATCATGACCTGAGCCGAGGTTGGACACTTAACCGACTGAACCACCCAGGTGCCCTGCAACTTGTTTTCTTGAATGGAGTGGCTGACCTTACCTCCCCCGATGAGCGCGAGAGACCAGTTTACTGGAGTGCTGGCCATGGAGAGGATATGGTGATGTCAGTTGCCTGTCCCTGAAATGCCCCACTGTGACCCCAGGGTGGGACATACCTGACCCAGGTGTGCTCCCTTAGAATGGCCGTGGCGTCCTGTGCCTGGGCTGGGAGCAGTGACCTTCCTTGGCCCCAGACCCTGGGGCGGGGGTGGGGTGGGGGGTGGGGGCGGCTCATGGGAAGATCGGGTCCCAGTGTGGGGTTTGCTTAAGGCCGCTCAGGAAGAGCAGAGGGCTCTGCTGTGTCATCAGGGAAGACTAGGGACCTGCTGGCACCAGAGAAAGCTGCAGCTAGGGACCCTGATGCCACCAGGCCCGCCTTATACCCCAGCTCTATTTTGTCTCTGCTTTTCCCTGTAAGCCTGGTTGATTCTCTCAAATTGACTTCAGTGTGCCTGCCCTCAGCTTGGAGGGTTCCCTCAAGGTCTCTTCCACCTGATGGTCCCTATGTTCTTTTAGTTCCAGTTCAGAGTCCTGGGGAAGAGCTCTGATTGGCTTAGCTTGGGCTAAACGTCCACCCTGGGCCGATGGGCTGTGGCCAGCGGTGGGGTCGGGATACTGACATGGCTCTGTGGGCTGTCTCCAGCCGGTCCCTGTGAATGGGCCCTGAGTGGAGCTGACTGTCAGCATCAGAGGGGCCTATGGCAGGGACCAAGTTTACTAATTCCAGAAACAAACATTCTCGGAGTCCAGTCTGCAGCAGACAACACGGGTGCTAGTCTTGACATTCTCATCATAACCGTCAGGGTTATTTGGATTGTAGGTGAGAGAAAGTATAATGTGAGCAAAAATGTCATGGTATGAGAGCGCCTGGGTGGCTCAGTCAGTTAAGCGTCTGACTCTGGATTTCGGCTCAGGTCTTGATCTCACGGTTTATGAGATCGAGCCCCAGGTCGGGCTCCATGCTGACAGTGTGGGGCCTGCTTCTGATTCTCTCTGTCTCTCTGTCTCTCCCTTGCTCATGCTTGCTCTCTCTCAAAATAAATAAACTTTTTTTTTTTTTTAAAAAGTCATAGAATAAAAAAGTACAGGTATAGTTTCAGGCTTGGCTGTATCCAGGGGCTCTAAAGACGCCCTGAGGACCATGTCTCCATTCTCCATGTTGAGTTGCTCTCTCAGGCATCTCTGGGCTTGCTCCTTTGAGCTCAGAGCTTCAGCGTGGGCCGGTGTGGAAGGGCAAAGGCCATCCTGTGGTCTCGTGTAGCAGGAGAGGGTGGCTCCCCGGAAAATTGGGGTTCTCTTACTGGGAGAAAAGGGTAGAGATCCCCATAGCATCACTGGGTTGCTCTATATAAACAGGCTTCACTATCCTGTCTACACTTACCCTGTCTCACAGGGGGGAGACATCATTAAATAGGGAGTTGAGAGAGGGGGTGGGGGCTCTGGGGTCTTGACCTCCAACCCAACCACACTTACCCCGTGGTGAGGACGTGGGCAGAGTCTGTTATTCTTCAAGGGCGTGGTTTAACCCTCTTGTTCACATCCTTCTGGTCCTTGAACCCCGTGGAGTCAGGAGCTCCACATACAGAGTGCAGGGAGGTCAAAAGAGGCTGCTGTGAACTCCAAGGGAAGCTTTGTCAGAGGAGGGCATAGAGAGCTGGGTCTTTAGGGATGAATAGGAGTTTGCTAAGAAGATGGCAGTGCCTGGCAGAGGGAACAAAGGAAATGGACAGATTTGAGGAGGTGTGATGGGTTTAGAGTAGCGGAAAACAGTGCTTTTTTTTTAAAAAACACTGGTCATGTATTGAGTGCTTGTTGTTTGCCAGGCACAATGCTAGGGTTTCCACATCATCTGCTTGAGTCCCTTCCCTACCCCCCACCTCCCCACTGCCGGTGTTGCCGAGAGGCTGCTTTGACTGGGCCCATGTGCAGATGGCTTCTCAGAGGGCCACATGCTGGAGTGCTAGGGGAGTGCCCTGGGGGAGTCCAGGGCTCGGTTCTGCTTGCTGTCTGACCCTGCTCTGGTGGCATTGGGGGGCCCGACGGTTATGCCACAGCCTGGGCCAGACCTGACTCTCTGCTGCACATCAGCTGCCCCACTGGCAGCCCTGAGAAATTCCTAAATTTCAGGGCCATGCCAATAAATGGGGACACTGGCACAGCAAAGGCCCGAGGGAGTCACAGAGTTCCCCAGCTGGTGCCTCCTTCCGGATGCCGTGGCGGCCAAGGGAGCCCAGGGCTGCTGGGGGCTGGCCCTGCCCACCCATCTCCCTCATCTCCTCCTGTTTGTCTGTGTCTTGTCTGTGTGTCTGCTTGGCTTTTGGTCTCTGCTTCTCTCTGTCTGCCTTTCTGTCTCATCTCTTTCTGCTGGTCCCTTTACACTCCACCCCCGCCTTTAATGGAGTTGCGAGGCTAAAAGGGCCCCTGTATAAAGGGTGGGTGTGCGCCTGTGGTCATGGCATGTGGCTCCCAGCTTGGGCCGTGACTCTCCAGGTGACCTCAGGAAAGGGGACGGGGGGCCTGGGGGGTTCAGTCAGCTGGATGTCTGACTTTGGCTCAGGTCATGACCTCACAGGTTGTGGGTTTGAGCCCCGTGTCGGGCTCTGTGCTGACAGCTCAGACCTCAAGCCTGCTTTGGATTTTGTGTCTCCCTCTCTCTCTGCCCTTTCTTTGCTCACTCTCTCTCTCTTTCAAAAATAAACAAACATTAAAAAAGCCCTTCTGGGATGAGTGTTGGTGACACTCATGTTTAT
Source organism: Hyaena hyaena (assembly GCF_003009895.1). Classification (NCBI taxonomy): domain Eukaryota; kingdom Metazoa; phylum Chordata; class Mammalia; order Carnivora; family Hyaenidae; genus Hyaena; species Hyaena hyaena. The sequence goes on from NW_024081135.1 coordinate 704,687, forward strand.
AAGTCATACTGTGTCTTCTGTCTGTCCTTTACTAGGGCCATAGACACTAATTAATTAACCTGCCCACCCACCCAAAACATTTTGTGCGCCTGCTGTGGCCCAGACCCTGGGTCGAGGCTGAGCAGGAGAGTGGGGCTCCTGCCTCAGAATCACAGTCTGGTTGGGGGGCTAGCAGGTGGACACATCAGTGTAAGATGTCAGCTCCTAAGTGCAGGGAAGGACCCTGCCAGTTCTGGCCCCTGACGAGCATCCCATCTGATTAGGTGGAGGATGGCATCTCTGAAATGAGGTTGATGGCAGAATGAGCCTGTCCAGGGCACTGAGTGTGCCCCGAGCGTGGTGATGCCAGCAGGGCTGTCTACACTGAGGCTGGAGAAGTGGTGTAGGACTGGACAGGCTCTGTTGGAGTTCTGAACAAGGTGGAGGGCCAGGGATGTGGCCAGGAGCAGGAAGCAAGTCCCTGAGGCATTGAAGAGACCGTGTGGTCGAGGCGGAGGGGAGGGGCAAGGTAGGGAGAAGGGAGTGGTCAGGAGCCTTGGGGAGCAGTGACCTGCTGCCTGGGGCTGGAGAAGGGGTGGGGCCTAACAGGGGAGGATGACCCAGCACGTGCGTGTGTGTGTGTGCATGCATGCGTGTGTGTGCATGCATGAGTGTGTGTGTGCATGCGTGCGTGTGCACACACGCATGTGTGTGTGCATACACATGCACACATCGTTGTGCGTTCTCTCCCACTGGGCTGCCACAGTGCCTAAAGTCCCACCTCTTTGTTCTTTTGAGGCATTAAATTCCCCTAAGCCCAGTTTATTTTCTGGGAGGGGAGATGGGTGAATCCATTTCCCTAGGAACCTGGCAGGTGATCCTTTTTACTGGGAGGAGATGACTATTCTCAGAGCTTTTAATCACACAATATCAGATTTTATTGAATATTTATTTGTTTCCAGCATGTAGTGAGATGATCCCTTAGAATTTTTCTTTTAGTGAATTGCATTGATTTTTTTTTAATATTGAACTACCCTTGCATTCCTGAGGTAACACTCTCGGGGCACAATGTATTATTATCCCTGTAATATGCTGCTGGATTCAATTTTCTGGTGTTTTATTTAGGACTTGGCAGCTAGATTCAGAAGTGAAACTGGCCTCTACTTCTCTCTTATAGTAGCCGTGTCTGGTTTTGGTATCAGGATTTTCCTAGTCTTACAAAATTAGAGGAGGCTGCCCCTTTTCTCTTTCTAGGCCCTGGAACAATTTTTTTTTAATAGGATGGAAATTATTGTCAGCTCTGAGTGTACCATGCCTTGGGCTAGCCTCTGCACATAATTCTTTATTCTATCACACAGCAGCCTGTGGAGGGAGCACAGTGCTTCTCATTTAACAGATGGGGAAAATGAGGCTCAGAGAAGCCTCTGGTCTGTGGTCAGATAGTGGGAACAGCTCAGTTGGGCTGTGAATGTAGGCCAATGTGATGCTAGGGTCTATGCTCCCAAGCTATTCACCACAGCCAAGAATTGTCCGAGATGCTGGCCTATAGGAGAGCCTTTGGCCTTGTTCTAGGGTTTTCTAGGGGGTCTGGGAAGAGCACTGATTGAGCATCAGGAGAACTTGACCCTCTGCTGCTCAACCACCTATGTACCCCGCTACCATTCATGCCTCCACTTGTCCACTGATCCATTGCCTGCTTAGTCATTACGTGCCTCAGCCATTCATTCCCACACTGATACACGCACCCATTAACCCACCTTCCCCTCTGTCTGTCCTCTATGCCATCCACTCACCCACCCATGTATCCATGATCTGTCCACCGTTGGTCTGTTCACCCATCCATCTCTTCAACTCTCTACGTACCGTTTCATGTACCCATCCACTAATCCACCTTCTCATCCATCCATTTCCCATCTGTTACGTACTCATCAACCCCTCACCCACCCATCCATGCATCCACCCACCCATCCACCCACCCATCTACACATTTATCCATTCACCCACCCACCCACCACACACCCATCCACCCATCCACCCATCCACCCACATACCCATCCACCCATCCACCCACACATCCACCCATTCATCTATCCACCCACACATCCATCCACATATCCATCTATCTACAAGGCTTAGCTGGGATTTTAGTCTTCAGAGATTAATAATGGAGGGCACCCTGGTTTGGGACAGCGATACGAGCAAAGATGAGGGGTTGGGAACCAGAGTTCCCAGTTTATCAAGAATTGTGTGAATGGAAGACAGCAGAGGGAAATAGCTTTGGAAGATAGGTGGGGGCTAGATGGCGATGGTCTTTGAATGCCACGCTTAGGGGTTTTCACTTTATCCCTGGACCGGGGGTCTTCAACCCAGGGATCTGTGACTGAGTTCCAGGGAGTCTGTGAGACCCCTAAAATGACACACAGAAGTTTTTGGTATTTGCCCATTTTTCTGTTAAGACTCTCGATTGCAAGTGACAGAAAACCTGGTCCAGGCTAGCTTAACACTGGGTTTGTGTCGGTTTTTCAATTAGGCCTGGCTGGGTCCAGGTGCTCTGCAGCTGTCGCTGTGTTTTCCCCGCCTCTTGGGTTTTTCTTGATTTGGAGTTGGTGCCAGCGTCAGACTGTCTCCGCCTGAGGACAAGATGGTGTCAGGGATCCTCGACATCAAGTCATTCCATGTCTACTATGGCAGGAACCAGAGAGGCCATTTGCCCCAAATTTCACCTGTGTTGGGTCTCTTGGGCTTTTGTTGGCCTGGTGTCCAGGTCTGAATACTGCATGTTGTGACAGGAACAGGAAACACTGATGGTGGGGGACAGTGGGGTGGTATGGATGCCAGAGGGGCCCCCCAGGCTGGTCTTGGAAGGTGGGTAAATACATAATGGGATGGCCAGAAACCTCCCCCTGTCTACTACCAAGCTTTGCTCACATTTCCTCCTTTTTTTGGTGGAGGACAGTGTGTTATCCACAGCTTTTCCTGGATTCTCCAAGGGGCCAGAGGTGACAAGGAACCATTGGGGATTTTGAGCAGGGATAGGAGGGGATCAGACAGAAACCCTCCTGTGGGTGGGACCCAGCGAGGGCTGGATGGAAGATGCCTGGATCTCCCAGAGGGAGGGAGAGGTCAAGGGTGTGACACCGCCCATCCGGTCTGGGGCTGGCTGGCCGAGGACACTGGCCGCCAGGTGGGGAGAGCAGTGAGCTCAGCCTGTCTGTGGGCAGGCCCATTTCTCATCCCTCCTCTCTGGGAGCGGTTCCTCTCTCCAGAGTTGTGACTTGTGGGGAAGGAAAATAGCAGCTCCCCTCTGGTGCCAAAAGCAACATTTTCTTTTCTCGAAGGTTGATTATAAGTCATGAACATTCATCTTTGTAATTTTTCACCTGCTTTTGTTGGTAATGAGATTAGTGATTATATACACAGGGTCAGCTCTCAGCCTGTCAGCCTGGAAGGAGTCTTTTATTCATTTCCTTTTTTTTTTTTTTTTTTTTTTAAAGGGAGGAGAGGGTAGGGAGGGGAAAATACCCTGGCTGTTCTACTTGAAGGATTATTTTTCACAGTGTTTTCATGAGCTCACCCCTTTGGCCATCCTCAGGGGGGAGTGAGCATGTGAGGACACAAGACTCCCGGCCTCTTCCCTCATCTCACCTGGGGCAGCAATGCTGGTCAGCACTTTACACCCAAGGTTGGCTCACAGACCTGGTGTCCCCTGCACGCCGGCCTCAGCTCCTTCCGCCTCTTCGGGGATCACAGGCCACTGGCCTGTGCCTTCAGCCTTGTGTGGCTTTCCCCTGGCATGTGCCTGCTCAGGCTCTCCCAGACCCCCACCTCCCCGACAGACCCTTGGCCCCGTAACCCTTCTCCTCACGGCCAGCCCAGTCTTGCAAAGCATGCCAGCAATTGTTTAAAGGCTTTTGCCCACGAGGAAATGAGGGAAAATAAGACTTTAAAGACAGAAGCCAGACTTGATCACCTTTCTTTTGGTAATTTGTGACTATTTTTCACATTCCTCCCCTCCTTCCCATTTCTTTTGCCAACACCCTCTCTGGCTCTTGTTTTCTTTTCCTGGACTACTATAATTGGCTCTTTTTTCTTTGCTTAAAAAAGTCTCTTTTATTGTGAAAAAGCACACATATAAAGAAAGTGCATAAAGTTAGTGTACCATTGAACAAACCCATGAGTAACCACTACCTGGGTGAATCAAGGGGATACCTCCCACCCCCGGAACTCCTCTGGTCCTTCCCTGTCTCCCTCCCCTGACCAGGTACCCACCACCAGGCTTTTATGGTGACCATTCTAGGTTGGCTTTTAGTTCTGCCTCCGACATTTGCATTCCCTATATGATGTTGTCCAAACCTGGGTTTGGACTTTATAGACTGGAATCTTCCTCAGACTCCTTGAAAAGGAGGTCTGTAGTTCCTTCTTGCATTCCCAGTGTGCTGGACCCCACCACCCTGTTGGAACAGTGTCTGCTAAATGCACCAGGGCTTTGCTGAGTTCTCTGGGGACACTGCTTGTGGGGGACTAGTGGACCCCCTCTTTGGAGCTGCTCTGTTTTCTTGATTTTCACATACCTTCCTCCATGTTTTTTCCTCTTGCTACTCACCTCACCATGTCCTACCCTCTTCCTTGTTCCATGCATATCAGCTACAGTGTGTCAAGCTGGTTCCTGCCTCAGGGCCTTTGCACAGACTGTTACCACTACTGGGATGCCATTCCCCAGATCTCTGCATGGCCACCACATTTTTGCCAGGCAAGTCTCAGCTGAAATGTCACCTCTTACACATGGTTACTCTGACCACTCTTGGGAAAGAAGTGCCCCAGTCCCTGTCTTCACAATGCCCATATTATCTTCTTATTTATCTGTTCTTTGTCACTTCCCTCCACCAGAACATTGGTCCCATTTGCTGGTTTTGTTTACTGCCACATCCCAGTGCCTATAATAGGAGCTGGGAGGTAGCAAGTGTGTGTTAAATATCTATAAGCTAGAGGACTCTGCCTGTACTCCCTTAGCTAGACAGACTTGGGTTCAAATCCCCAGGCCTCCTTCTACTGGGGATCTGACCTTCCCTGGAAACTCAGGGGTCAGTGTTTGGCATTATGTCGGCACCGACGAAGCTATCGTTGAATATGAACCAAGCCCGCAGCTAAAATCCCTGCTAACGTTTTGTGCCAAGAACAAGTTTATTTTTCTCGATGAACTAGATGACTTCCTCTGATCAGACAGGGAGCATGGGGTCATCCTTTGACTTCCCTTCTGGCCTTGGCTGCCAGGAAGCTGACTACCAAGGGGAGATGTTGGGGCAGCCCTGGTTTCCTGTTGGGTCTTCAGTGCACTTCCTTCTTTCCATCCCTTTCCGTGCTCTTTAATTCCTCGCTTCTGGCTCCCCAGGGCATGCTTTTTTGCTTCTTACTGCAGTAAAATACACATACCATACGATGAACCATCTTAGCCATTTTTAACTGTGCAGTTTGGTGGCATTAAGTACCTTTGCACTGGTGTGCAAACATCACCACCATCCATCTCTGGGACTTTTGTCTTTCCAAACTGAAAGTCTGTCCCCATTGAACTGTTCCCCACCTTCCCCAACCCCAGCCCCTGGCAACCACCATTCTACTTGAAATCTCTATGAGCTCGATGACTCTGGGGACCTCATATAAGTGGGATCATACAGTATTTGTCCTGCCGTGTCTGCAATGTTCATCTGTGTTGTAACTTTTGTCAGAATTTCCTTTTTAAGGCTGAATAGTATTCCATCGTATATATAGACTATATTCTGTTTACCCACTCATCAGTAGATGGACCCCTGGGTTGCTTCTACCTTTAGGCTCTTGAAAATAATTCTGCAATGAACATGGGTGTGCTGATGCTATTGCTCGGGTCGTTTCCTGAGCTAACCTTTCTGAGCTCAGGGTGCTCTCAGACTGAATTATAAATTAGAGGTAGGTTTTGGGAAACTTTGTAGGACTATACTGTTTTATATGCTTCTGCCCAGGGTGTATGTGTGTGATGCTGTGGCTGTTGCTGGTGCCCCTGTCTGCTCCCCCTCACCTGGAGGTGCACGCATCCCCCAGCTGTCGCATGTGTTGGCTGCTAATGGCTCCTGCCTGCATCCTTCTCCACATCCTTGCCCTTAGCCACCAGGCGTTGCCTCCCATTGCATGCCTGGCAAGTAATCTTTCCCCTTCACACCGCCGGCCCTTGGCTCTTGGCCAATGTCTGACTGGGGTCCTCGAGTGGGATGAGCCCTGGGGTACCAGTCACACTGCAAGGCTCCCCAGGAATCTGGCTGGTGCCAGACTCTCGCCAGTATCACATCTTTGGCCAGCTTTGTCCCATCTATCCCCTCCCCTTCTTCCAAGAGTCATCCCCCAATAAATCACATGCACAAGATCCCATGTCAGGCTCTGCCTCTGGGGGGTCTCCATGTCAGACAGCTTGTGTCTTCCCTCCTGTGGCTGTGTATCTTGTATGACTGTGGGATGCTGTTGGAATCTGCTAGAATTGACACACTGTGGCTTACTAGGCCACCTGGGCAGTAGTGGGATCCTTGCAAGGGGGCAAAATCCCCACTGCCTGCCACTTAGAGAAGAGGCAGGTCCTGCCCCAGGAGACCAGGACATTCAGGAGGTGGCCCTGGGCAGGAGGAAGTAGCAACTCCCACCTCCTCTGGGCCCCCCTCCTTTGGGTGTGGACAAGAGAAGCCCAAGGCTCCAGAGGGTCCCAGGAGATAGAGAGGAACTAGGGAGTCCACTGATGCCAGTGGGGAGTGAGCGTGGACCCTCCGTGGTCCAGAGGAGTCCTGCTGTTAGGTCCTACCTTCTGGTTTTCCGGAGAAGTTGGGGGTCTAGCTTCAGTGCAAAGTGTTTTTTTTTTTTTTTTTTTAATGTTTGTTTATTTATTTTGAGAGAGGGGGTGGGCAGAGGGGGAGGGAGACAGAGAATCCCAAGTAGGCTCCACATTCAGCATAGAACCTGATGTGGGGCTCGATCTCACAAGTGTGCACAACCTGAACCAAACAAGAGTCGGATGTTCAACCAACTGAGCCACCCGGGTGCCCCCAGAGTGTTCTGATTTTAGATGTGATAGCATCAAATTGATTATAAATTAATGACATTGAAATGTTATCAGCAACTAATTTCAAAAGCCCACAGGGGACGCTGAACATGGATGGTGAGCAGATGGCTGCTTTGTGTCCCCCTCTAGCTGGACTTGGGGGGCCGGAGGCAGCTGTGTGGGCGGTCTTTTGGGAGGAGCAGGGCCCTGCGGTCCTGATGACTCACATGTTTGTAACACGTGTGTCTACAAGTGTCTTGCGTGTTTATTTCCCTTCTGTCACCCCCAGCTGCTCAGAAGTCCCATTGTTTTGATGTAGCTGTCTCTGGTGTAAAGAGAGAGAGCCCCCTGTAAATATATAAAAAGCTTTGAAGCCACACCTGAGCTTTTCTTTCTGTCTGGGGTTTCCTGGTAACAATGTGGGATACCCAGGTAAATTGGAATTTGAGATGAACACAGTTGTCACACAGGACACACTTATGCTAAACAGCCACACGTGGCTTATCTGAAGTCCCACGGTGACTGTGTGTCCTGTGTTTTCATTTGCTGGCTTTGGCAAGCCTCTTCTTGTCATGATCGGAAGGATCAGAGAATGGGGGAAAGGAAACATTTCCTTATCTTGTGATTTGACACTGTGTAAAGCCAGACACTGCTTTTGATAATGGCCCTGGCGATGAATCAGTGTCTCCCAGGGCCATCTGGGGGACACCAGGGTGGCCTGGACGTCCCCGAGCATCCTCATCTGGGCCTGCTGTGGATGGGAGCTGTAGAAAGTGGTGCAGAGATGTGTTTCTGATTTGGGAGCTGGTGGCAGAGAGAGGAGCTCGCAGACAGAGCGAGGGAGGGTAGCTGAGGTTCGACCAGCACTCAGGGCACCTCTGACTCTGCTCTGCCAGGGTCCTCCCTCCTTGATGCTGCCAACCACTGGCACCCTTGGGGGTGGTGGTGAGGGAGCAGGCATGTCTCCACAGTGCACTTAGCCCCCTGTCTCGGGGGATGCTCCCTGAGAAGGGACCCTTCCTGAGTGTGCACCCACCGCCACCGGTGAGAACCTGACCCCAGGCTACATCAGAATCCTCACTGTCCCCACCCATAGCAGGTGTCTGATCAACAAAATACCAAAGCTGTGGCATCCCAGACCTTGACCTCAGCCCACCCGCTGGTCCTGCCTGGCGCCTGCTCTGGGATCTCCAGTTCAGAGAGTCAAAGAGTCATACCCCCTCCCGCCCCCTCCCCCCCTCCCAGCTGGACACACTCCCAGATGTGAGTGTCAGTGGCTTCCTGGCCTTATGTGCCACCTACACAGCCACTGTGGCTCTTCATTGTAGAGAGCCGCAAGCCAAAACAGAGGAGACCAGAAAGGACACCAGACACCCACCACCTAGATCTCACAGTTGTGCTCATTTTGCCATTTTGCTTTTTATTAAATTAATTAATTAATTTACTTAATTTTGAGAGTCAGAGAGAGACAGTGCTAGCAGGGGAGGGTCAGAGAGAGGAGACACAGAATCCGAAGACAGGCTCCAGGCTCTGAACTAGCTGCCAGCACAGAGCCCGACGGGGGACTCCAACCCAGAACGGTGAGATCATGACCTGAGCCAAAGTTAGATGCTTAATGGGCTGACCCACCCAGGTCCCCCCGCCATTTTGCTTTTGACCTTCATTTGTGCTGAAATATATGAGGGCATATTACAGACACAATCACTAAAAAAGGTGAAGTATTAATCTTTTACAAATGCCAGCGTTTGCCAGCCATCATGTCTCACAGAATGATGGGCTGCTCCTTGGAACCTGTCAAGTAGCTGAAATGTCTTTCTCCTCTGGTTAGTTCACACCTGGAGCTGATCAGGGAACCCACACAAATTGGGTTCTATCTCAGGTCTGTTTCCTCTCTCTGCAACGGGTGGGGGGCATTTGTCCTGTGTGGTGTCCCACCTCTGGATCATCTGGTTTTAAATGCTTAGATCCCAGGGGTCCTGGCTACCTGTTGCTGCATCACTAGCGACCCTGACCCTTGGCCCCTGAAAGCAACAAGAGCAGCATGTAATTTACTCAGGAATTCAGGGAACCTTGACCCTTTATTCAGGTCCATGTATATCAGCTGGGGACATTAGTAGTGTTCACCAGGCCTCCGGGCTGATGGGGACATCCAGAATGGACGCCCACACCAAGGGCTGTGACCAGGAGGGCTGGAGGCTGGGCTCGTGTGGTCTCACTGACAGGGTGGTCACCCCTCCTTCCTGGTGGCTCAGAGACCCCTGGTAGAAACAGCCGGGCCTCATCCAGGGAGCTCTGCATCCGCGGCGCTGTTCCCGCGTGGGAGGCTTTGGGCTCTGAGTCTCATTGGTTACTGGTGTTCCCACGCCCATCCCGCAACCAATCACTGTGAAGAGGGGATGAGCTTTGTGGATTGGCTGGGAGTGGTCATGTGGCCTGGCCCCACCCTGGGGCTGGGTGCAGGGAGGACCCCCCACTGAACTCTCCCTGAGGCTGGTGGTTCCAGCTGTAGAGGGGGCCCACTTAGGACGTGGGATTCTTTGTGTTTATTCAGCTAGACCTCAGGCACAAATAGTTAAGTTAATTATACTCCTCAATAATAACACACTATTATCTTGGTCTCGGCAGGGTCCTGCTTTTATTTTATTGGTTGGTTTCTTCCCATTATCTTTGCTCCCCATGCCATTCCGTTTCTCCACCATGGCAGACCTCCAGTTATGCCCAGTGCGTTGGTTTGCCTGTGTTTTGCAAATGGTATACGTGTATTTTTACTCCACGTGAACCGTGTTGGGCAAGCTTGTTCTTTTTCTTACCTTTTCCGTTTAGTGCTGTTCTTAAGGTCCATCCTTGTTGATCTGTGCAGACCAGATCACTGACTTAGAGTTCTGTAGGGTCTTCGTGGCTGTGTGTCCGTCAGGGTCTCAGTGGGAAAAGGGGTTGGGAGGCCTATACGGTGTACCAGAGGAGTGGTTAATGAGGAGACCCAAAACAGAGGTGTGGGCAGGGTTGGGGGAATTCTAGGGGATGCGGCAGCTCTTGGAGTCTGGCGGTGGGTGGGGAGTCCTTGGCACCCAGGGCCTGCAGGGGTAGGGGAGAGGCAGCTCCCAGGACCCAGCAGGGTCACCCAACTGGGAGTTGCCACTAAACCCCTGCCCTGGAGGGAAGAAGAAAGGGAGATGGGGAGTAGATGCCCCGCCCTCCTTCTCCCTCCTTCGGATCTGCTGGCGGTGGCTGGCAATGAAGGATGCAGGAGCTTCTGGTCTGAAGCGGTCAGCCTCCCAGGTGCAGAGCAGGGGTGGGTAAGGGCAGGGGAGTGGATCTAGGGACAGGTGCTGGCTTGCAGCTGCTGTAGTATCCCCACCAGCCACCAGATGAATATCCGGTGGTCACGTAAGCCAGCTAGCATTACAGTAATAACACTTTCCTTGTTATTAATGTGCAAACGCTTGCCAGCTTTGCCCGTCACATGGTGTCGAGCAGAATCTGTGAGAGTTTTGCTTTGCGTTCCTCGGTGGGTCCGTAACAAGTTTCCACCTTGGGAGCGTGTGACCCAGCCCGCAGGCACCAGGCAGCCTGGCTGGAGGCTCTTTGTTTGTGACCACAGTCTGGCAGCCGGGGCTCCCCACCCCCTGCTGGGAGGTCAGGCTCCCTTTCTCAGCCTCTTCCCTTGTGGCTCCTCTTTTTTGATTGGAGGGGGCGGATGTCTGCAGGAGCCAGACATTAAGGGGGCCACTTGCTGTGGGGGCCGTGGGAAACCGGTAGCTGCACTCTCCAGGGGGGATGTTTGAGTCTGAGAACCAGCGGTGTAGAGATTGTGGCCTCCTGCTTTTCACCTGCTTGCTGAGCTCCAGGGACAGGGAGCTCACCCTTTCCCCCTAGCAGCTTGGTCCATCCTTGAACTGCGTAAAGCTTTTTCCACATGGATCCTCTTCACAGGTGGGCATGCAACTCTCAGACGGCACCAGGAGGCTCTGAGCAGCATGTAGAGGGCCCCAGACTTACATTCTCTCAGCTGGAGATCATGGTGGGAATGACCATGAAGTTCTAAGTTTAAGGCTGAACCTGGGGGGACCTTGACCCCCACGTGTGAGTGAGTGATGAGGCCACATAGGCTTTGTGGGAAATAGGAGCCCATACCCTGTGTGACATCTCAGGGTGGCCAGGGCTTGGTGGTTTTCAAGAGGAGTCAGAAACCTGGACTTCCTCCCTTCCTTCCTCCCTTCCTTCCTTCCTTCCTTCCTTCCTTCCTTCCTTCCTTCCTTCCTTCCTTCCTTCCTTCTTTTTCTCTTTTCTTTTCTTTTCTTCCTTTAGAAACCTGAATTTTCATGGAAACATTTCCAATTTGTAAATGCTGGTCACTAATTTAAAACTGAAAACCAACTGTGTGAGACAAACAAAACACACTTATGGCTAACCAGCACCTGTGGGCCCCCTGCTGTGACCTAAGGTGTGATGAGCCTCTTCCTATATACAAATGGCTCAGAGAGGGCAAGAGCCTTGCTCAGGGTTGCACAGCAAATGAGAACCCAAAGCCAGGGCCTGATGTTCTTTATGGTTCCCCTGGGCCTGGGGTGATGGGTGAACCCAAGATCTGGATCACCTACGAGTGGACAGAATGTGACACTTGGAGGGGGGTGGTCCAAGGGCTAGGGGTCTGAGAGGAACTAGGGGACCAATTCGTGGGAGAAAGTAAGGTGGAGTGGGTGGAGTGTGGCAGGGCTGGCTGGGAACAAAGTTCCTCTGGGAGAAGGCCTGGGAGAAGGCTGCTAGCCTGCGGTGGGAATATTTGCCCCTCGGGGCTACATCATTTGTGTGAGTGAGACGGAGTGGGAGGAGGGTTCCGACTTGTCGGCAAAGATTTCCTTTCCTAAATGACACTGTTGAGAGTGGACTCCAGGGCCACTTTCGAGGCCTTTGTGCCCCACCATCTCCTGGTAGAGGGCTATCCCGCTGGTCAGTGGGGATCACAGGCCCCGGGTCTTCCTGTGGCCCAGTCCTAGTCACACTTTATAGAGCCACCCCCCTCCTGAGATGGCTTCTCCGGGGGGCGAGGGGAGGGGATGTCTGTTGTTGTCTTTACCATTTTCATTTGCGCTCTCCTGGGGCTTCTCAAACTTGACACGGCCCAAACTGGGCTGCACAACCCCCCACCCTGGCAGGCCCTCCTTCGACAGCCTTCTCTGCCTCAGGAAGCCACAGCTCCATCCCTGCAGGTACTCAGAGCCAAACCTTGGTTCGTCCCAGCCTCTTCTGTTGTCATACCCGGTCCAGTGCGTCAGCAAATCTTGTCAGTTCTACCTTCTCAGTAATTCCCCTTCCCCTCATCCTCTCCGGCTTCCCCTCCCTGGCCACCTCGGCCATCTCATGCCCTCTCCCTGGTCTTCATGCTCCTGTCTAGACCCCTGTTCTCAGCACAGCAGCCGGGTGAATCCTGTTAAGTAGGGAGTCCCATCAGATGGTTCCAGACTCCAGGGCTTCCGGGAAGCACTGCCTGATCTGACTTGTTACTACACTCATCCAGTGCTATTTGCTGAGCTGCGATGGCCCTCTGCTGTTCCTCATCTCCCCCCTGCTGTTCCTGCCTCAGGCCCTTTGCACTTGCTGTTTGGCCAGCTGACATACAGATATGCTTTTACCTCCAGAGATATTTGCATGGCTGTCTCCTTAGATTCAGGCCTCAGCTGAAATGGCATTTTCTTAGACAAACCTTGCCTGACCACCCTAGTTAAAATAGGCTTTCCCACAGCCCTAGTAACTTCCTGTTGCATTTCCTTGCTTTCTGTCATTTATTTCTTCATTGTCCTCATTACTGCCAGGCGTTCACTAATCTACAGAAATTCGCTGTGGGTTTATTACCTACCTCCCCACCCCAGAGCGTCCGTGCTGGCAGAATGGCCATAAGCTGTCTTGGGAAGCCATATCCCAGCACCAGTTCTGATTGACTGGTCAGCAGAGGCAGACCTTCTTGTCCCAGGTGCTGGGTGCTGAGTTGCTGTCACCGCCCCCTTGGACTCAGGCCCTTTAACTCCAGTCCTGCCCACCCCCTCTGCCTGGGCTCAGCCTGGGGGCCGGCAGCACCAGGCGGAGGCGTCCTCTAGAAAACAGAAATGGCTCTGCTCTTTGCTTCCTGTCTCCTCCCATCAGAAACTTCCAAGAAGTTATTATTATATAGTTTTAGGTTTGAAATGACCAACACTTAAAATACTAGAGATGTCACTTAATTGTGTTTTTTTTCTCCCTCCTTGTTTTAGAAAGCCAGACAGGTTTAGCAAAGTGACTGCAAACAATAGCTCCAAGTTGCTAGGTGGGTGAAGGAGCCCATGTCGGGGAGCAAGCACAGGGTCAGGGCAGCCCCCATCCGGATGGCAGATCTTTCCCTGCCAGAGCAGGGGGGCCCTGACAGGGCTTCGTGCCACAGCGCATTGGGGTCAGCTGCACTCAGGTCACACGGGCTTTGCAGACAAAGGGCTGGGTGCAGTTGGGGAGAGCGAGGAGGGTGGCGGGCACCTCAGATGGGAGGTGAGGCTGGGGCTGTGGGAGGGCAGGGAAATGAGGAGAAGCGGGCAGACAGTAGAGGGCTGTTCTGGGGAAGAGCGGGGGTGGGTGGTGTCAAGGACAGCGGGTGTCGAGGATCATTCTGGGAATGGTGGTAACATTTGCTGAGGCAGCTGAGCACATTGGCAGGAGCGTCCCCTGTGGCTAAGCTTATAATCCAAGGAGGTCTACTGGGGGGCGTTCCTGAGCCCTGGGGTCTAAGGGCTACAGTGTGGTTGGGGGTGGGGCTTGGCTGGCTGGGAGGGGGCTTGTTCCTGCCCAGCATCTACTTGCCCATATCTTCTGGCAGGCAGCCTGGACCTCAGGGTGGACAGCTGCAGAACGGAAATCATTTGGGTGGTCTTGCGTGTGAGACTACCTGTTGTGTCCTGGCACGTGGGTGAGACTATGTGTGTAACTGTGTGAGCGACTGTGGCGCCTGTCACCAGGATGTGTGAGACCTGACGTGGGCCCCAAATGGGTGTGACTGAGTGAGAGTACAGGTGTGTGAGTGTGTGTGACTGTCAGAACGCAGGTGGAGTGGGGGGGAGGGGGGGTTGTGTTGGCACAACACACGTGTTGGTGGCCGGATGTCAACACGTGTGGTGCCTGGGCGACGGTGGATGCCGGTCTGTGCGTCGCAGCAGACGTGACTGGGAGCATGCGTACCGCAGCTCTGTGTTCCGGGGGCGCATGCGTGTGAGTGAAGGCGGCGGGGCTCCGTGCGCCGCGTGCCGGCACGTGTCCACACGTGTGGGCCCGCGGGCGGTGCTGACGGTGTTCTTTCCGCTCCCCCAGGGCCTTGCGGGAGAGGCGGCTGTTCATCCGGAGGCAGCACCTGGGCTGGCGTGGGACCATGGCGCTGCCCTGGGAGCCTGCAGGAGCTTGGCTGGCCGTGGCCCTGGCCCTGGCCCTGGGCCCAAGCGCTGGTGCGGCGGCCCCGGGGCAGGACTGCACGGGCGTCGAGTGCCCGCCACTGGAGAACTGCATCGAGGAGGCGCTGGAGCCGGGCGCCTGCTGCGCCACGTGCGTGCAGCGGGGCTGTGCCTGTGAGGGCTACCAGTACTACGACTGCCTGCAGGGTGGCTTCGTGCGTGGCCGGGTGCCCGCTGGCCAGTCCTACTTCGTGGACTTCGGTAGCACCGAGTGCACCTGTCCGCCCGGCGGCGGCAAGATCAGCTGCCAGTTCATGCTGTGCCCGGAGCTGCCCCCCAACTGCATCGAGGCCGTGGTGGTGGCTGACAGCTGTCCACAGTGTGGCCGGGTGGGCTGCATCCACAGCGGTCGCAAGTACGCTGCTGGCCACACCGTCCACCTCCCACCCTGCCGGGCCTGCCACTGTCCTGACACCGGGGGTGAGCTCATCTGCTACCGGCTCCCCGGTTGCAACGGAGATGCGGAGGCCATGCCTGCCGCCACCGGGAACTTCTCTGAGGCTGAGGAGGGTGACCCCGAGCGGCACTACGAGGACCCCTACAGCTATGACCAGGAGGTGGCCGAGGCTGAAGCTGCAGCAGCCCTGGGGGGAGAGCTCCAGGCAGGCCCAGGGGGCCCAGCTGCTCTGGGAGGTGGCAGTCAGCTGTCCTCTGCCATCCAGGCCACCCGCTGGCCGGCTGCCCTCCCTAGGCCCACGGCGGCTGCCGCCTTGGGTCCCCCAGCCCCCGTGCAAGCCAAAGCCAGGAGAGTGACCGAGGACAGCCAGGGTGAAGGGCAGGAGGAGACAGAGGCAGTGACCGTCAGGGAGCAGGCAGCAGCAGGTGGCCCTGGGGAGCTGGATGGACTGCCCACTGCAGGCCCAGCTGGGCCTGGTCTCCCTACGCCAGAGGACGATGCAGAGGCTAGGGCAGGGCCTGAAGAGAACCTCATCCCGGAAGCACAGGTCACTCCCCGCAGTGCTGGGCGGGAGGGAGCCAGGTCTGTTCTGGGGTCCAGCGCAGCCAGTGTCCCCCCAACACCGCCCACCTTGAGCTCTCCTGAGGGCACGATGAAGCCCAGCCTCCACACCATCCTGACGACGTCTCCTCATGAGGCAGCCCGAGTCCTCCCTACCCAGGAAGTGCCCAAGCAGCCACCTGTTCTGCCCCGTTCTCGGCCAGAGGAGGACACAGATCCCAACTCTGTTCATTCTGTCCCCAGAGGTGAGCCTGAAGGTAAGACTCTATTCTGGTTCCTCCAGGAATAGAGAGCCTAGGGAAGGGCAGCCTCAGGACCCCTGCAGGGCCCCAGGGCCCTGCACATTTGCCTGGGGCACAGAAAGCTGGGTCTGTGGGGCCAGGCCAGAGACAGCCAGCCTAGCCCCTACGCCACAGGGTGGGAGGCTCTGAGATGTTCAAGCTGGCGGTGGGGTGGGTAGGTAGGGGTGGGGTCCCCGTTGCAGGAGGCGCTGGGCTACCTGCTGGGGCTGTGGTTGAGAGCTTCTCAGACATACCTTATCAGGGCTGGAGGGTCCCTGAGGACGGTTCTAGCTTAGGTGCAGGGGAAGGTGCCCAGTGGGGTCCACAGGTGCCCTGGCACAAAGTGGGGAGTTTGCAGACTGGCACAGCTGATGGCTCACGTCCTCTCTGACAGTAGCCTCTGGGCATGGCTGTGTTCTTGGAAGGGGTGTGGTCTCTCAGGGCTCCTCAGGAGACCATGGTACCAGGTGGCCACCCCTTCCAGCCAGGGGTCCTGTTTACACACACGTCATCCTTGTACCCACCCCGCTCAGCACTCTGCCCTGGCACCCACCTTCTCAGAGGAGAAGCCAGAACTCTCTCTTGGAGCCACAGGCTGCTCCCAGGACCTGCTCCCAGGACCTGCTGTACCACCTCTCCATCACCCTTGTCTTAGTCTTAGTCTATTTGTCTTAGTCTATTCTGGCTGCTGTTAACAAAAATGCTACAGATTGGGGGGCTTACACAATAAGCCTTTATTTCTCACAATTCTGGAGGTTGGGAAGTCCGAGATCAAGGTGCCAGCAGACCTGGTGTCTGATGAGAGCCCACTGTGTGCTCATTGTGTCCGTGTCCTGCAGACGAGGCTGCATCTCATCTGAGATACACTAGAGAAGGGGCCAGTTTTCTTGCGAAAAGGCACTAATCCCATCACAAGGGCTTCATGTTCGGGGCCTAATTATGTCCCCAAAGATCCATCTCCATATACCATCCCTGTTAGGGTTTTAACATATGAATTTGGCGATGGGGCTTAAACACTCAGTCCCTGCAGATCTCACCTGTCACCCACTCTGCATAGGCTTCTGACCCCCTACAGGTAACTTCCAGCCCCAGGGCATTTGCACTTGCCACCCCCTCTTCTTGAAATGCTCTCCCATGTATCCATCTGGCTCCTTCCTTCTTTTCTTCTAGTAAGCTCTCTTTTCACGGTCACCTCCCCAGAGAGGCCTTCTCTAACCAGTTAAAAGAGTACCCCACCTTTCTCTTACCCTGCTGTAATTTCTCTTAGCAACACCTGGCATTATAGAACACAGTGACTTTAATGTCATCTCCCCTAGTAGATTGTTAGTACCATGAGCGCAGGGACCACATCTGTCATCTTCTCTGCCATGCCTGAGGGCCTCCATCAGGGCCTGGCAAACCCAGTGGTGCTCTGGAAACTTAAGGTGAATAAAAGTGGATTGGTGGGGGCTTTCTGGCTATGCCCCTCATCACCCTTTCTCACGCTAGCTCCCTTTCCATCCCATGAGCACCTTAGATGGACATATTCCTTCTCTTCCATCCATTTGCTCACACTGTTCCCAGCCAACTCAGGCAGCACCTCCTCTGGGAATCTTTCCCTGTGTCTTTATGCCTTGTCTGATCCCTCCCTGGCCCCCCTCTGAGGATACCCTAGGCAGGGGTCTGATTGTCTACAGAGCCCTCCCCATAGCTGAGAGTCTGTGTTTTGTTCAATCCTGTATTATATGTAAACCTCTATAAACTGTCTTTAGGCATGAAATGTGAACAGGCCCTGATGGGCCCTGGGGAGGCAGAAATGGACCCCTGTGGCCCATGTCCATAGGCAGGGGGCTGAGGGAGGGATGCCTGGAGGGTATCTGGGAAGGTTTCTTGGAGGAGGGGGCCTGAGGGGCCTCTGGGATTTGTGCAGCATTCCCATACACCCATCCTGCTGCCCAAAGCTGTGTGGCCTTGGGCAGGTCTCTCAACTGGCCTGGGTCCCCCATCTGTCAAGTACTATAGCTCTTGCTGGGCATAGGCTGTGTGCGAAGCTTGTGTGTATGTGGCATGGGGGTGAAATTGCAGGGTTCTCCTGACCCGCAACCTCCCCAGCCAGAGGGCTCTCCTTCTGGCCTTGATGATGGAGAATGGGGCACAGAACTTACCCTCCTCGGTGCCAGGCCCCGTTTCAGTGACTTGACCCTTCCCACAAGTTGGGGAGGTGGGCTCTTTAACACTGAGCACATCAAGGTCAGAAAGGTGGGGCTCTAGGTCACCCAGTGGGGCGTTGGTGGGCTGGGACTGGGGCGGTGGGCTTGGGGGGGGAGGACTCCTCCTCACCCCGCCCTGAGGCTGCAGGATGTGGGGAGAATGTGTGGGCTGGGGTGGGGGCTGTAATGAAGTACATGTGTGCCCGGGGAGAGCTTGCAGGCCTGGCTCTGGAGCCTTGGTGCATGCAGCGTGTTTGGGTTGCAGCCTCCGCCCCCACCCCCGCCTCTTCTTCCAGAGGCCTCTCTGTGGTTCTGGGCCTGTGGAATCTTGGAGACTTATTTTGTTCTGAGGAGCCCTCATTCTTTTGTGTTTTTTTCTCTCTGCCCTGAGCTTTCTCAAATGGATTTTGGGGTGTGGCCTTTGATGCGGGCTGCTGGGGGGCAGGGGCCCTGATGGGGTGTCCCTTCTCCCTCTGAGGGCTGTCCTGGAAGAGGGCCCAGCACACAGAAAGCCCAGAGATAATCAGGGCATGGACAAGCAGCTGCACTTTTTGGTGTGCAAGGAAAGGAAGGTGTGGGACGTTGGGAGCTGGGGGAGCTCGGCCCTGGCCAGATAAACAAGGGCTGGCCTGCCTCCCTCCACCCCATCTGTCTTCCCTCCACTTCTTACCCAGTGTCCAGCCATCACCCACCCATCCAGGCATGCTGCTCCACCTACCTGTGCACCTTAGGCACCATTTCCGGCCTCATTTTCTCCATCTGTAAAAGCAGCAGGAAAGTCCCTGCTTCATGGTGACGTCTTGACGTTTAAAGGAGCTGGTTTGTGCCTGGTGCTCAGCATGGAGCTTAGCGCTTGCTGAGTAATTAAAAATGTTAGCCATTGTTCTTTACCCTCTATTCTTCAATCTACAGATGTTTTCAGAACACACTCTCTGCACAGGGGTATGCCAGTGAGCAAGGCTGGCACAGCCTCTCCCCTTCCGAGGTCTGATGGGGGAGACGGGTGTTAAATGGATAAGCACACACAGGTTTCTTGGTGGCTAAAGCTGAGGACACACAACTTATGGGTGGGGGTCAGGTGCCCGATTGAGCATCCTTAGGGAAGTGGGGACTTTGGAGGTCCCTGGCTGCTGTCGGAGGAAGGGACTGGGACATCCCAGGGGATGGAGGGGCCCTCAGTGGGGAGAAGCCGGGGAGGTAGCTTTGCCTTGTTCCCCCGTGGGGCTGGCTGAGAGCCGGGCCATAGGGCCGGAAATGACCCCAGCTCTGTTGCCATGGCAGCCCGGGGGCCTGGGGAAGGCGGTTTCCAGCCCTTGCCCCAGGCCCGGCTGGGGTGGGGGTCTTGTCTTTGAGCCAGAGCTGTGCCAGGGATCCCCACTGCCTCTGAGCATGTCCAGATGTGGCCTAATGGAAGCCACATGCCCTCCCAGAGATGCGGGGAGAAGGGGTCTGAAGCCTGTTGTCACTCAGGGGCCTTTGTGACAGTGCCTTCCCCACTTACCACTGGGCTGGCAGATGGAGGGAGCCAGGGACTTCTCCTGCTGCCCTTCTGGGCCCCAAGGGAGGGCACCGTGGGGCAGGGTGGCCCTCAGGAAGTCGGAGTTTCCCCTCCTGGGAAAGGCTCCAGCAAAACCCCTGTGGGCCCCCAGACCACGTGGCAGGAAAGAGGACCCTTCTTCAGGACCCTCGGGTAACCAGATTCTGCAGGGCAGGGGTCCTTGGTTGCTTTGACATTCTGGTTAACAAACAGACTTTAAAGCTCAAAATAACTGTATTAATCGCAGACTCCTTGCAGTGTTTATGACTTGTGCTGGCACAATTGGGAGCACTCTGTGACCATGAGCCCCTTAAATCCTCCCTGCTGCCCTCTTAGGTCACAGCAGAGGAATCAGGCTTCTCATCTGCAGACACGCACGCAGGGAATAGTGGATCCGGGTTTCCCTTGCATTTCTTGGTGTCTTCATCCCTGTCACTTCTGAGTGCCCGGTGTGTCCACGGGCTGTGACAGATGCTGAATGTACAGTGTCAAAACCCAGCACAATCCTTGCCCTTGGGGAACTTACAGTTTAGTGGAGGAGACAAGCCAGTGATGTTCTGAGCCATGACCAGGGCTGAGGAAGGAGGTGGGTGTGCTCTGTGAGTCTGTCTGGGGGATCTGACTTCTCCTGGGGATCAGAGAAGGCTTCCTAGGAGAGGTGATATTTGAGCACGAGGGCTTGTTAAGTGGGTGGTAGTTGGCAAGCAGAGAGAAGACAGTGCTCCAGGCAGAGGACACAGCATGTGCAAAGGCCCTGTAGCTGGAAGGAGTGAATTCGATTGAAAGGAGGCTGTGTGGCTGGGATGAAGCTAGGGAGGGGGTAGGGACGTGGTGGTGTTGATCCTCAGGCTGAAGATTTGGGTCTTTGTTCCAAGAGCACTGGGGAGTTATTGCAAGTGTAAGTCAGGAGGGGTATGATCTTATTTGCACAGTGCAGCACTCCCTCTGGGTGCTGGAAGGGGGAACACAGGGCAAGCACTGGGCTTTCCCAGTGTCTGTGGGTTCCCAGCCACACCCTCCCACCCCCTGCCCAGGATCACCAGGCTGTGGCGCTAGGAAAGGGACTTGCCTAGACTCTCCCCATTCCCCAGAGGATCCTTACAGACCTTCCCCTCTCTTCTCATCTTGGCCTGTGGGTGATTTAAACTTGTGTGGGGCCTGAGGGAGCCAGGTTGGGATTCTGAGCCCCTGAGCCCATGTCCTATGCAACAGAATTACCTCCTGCATGAGCTCCAGGCTCCCAGATGGAGACGGCCTGTGGGGGCCACAACCCTACTCAGCAGCAGAGCACAGCCAGGAGAGCTCATGGGGGTGGGGGTGGGGCGCAACCAACCCTTCTGTCCTCGCCCCAAACCACAGGGCCTTGAGATGGGGTCTCTGACTGCTAGGTGCTGTTTGGGGGCTGCTGAGAGCACCAGAACAGGCAGACAAGGGCCCAGGCCCCCCACAGACCCTGCATGTCCACTCTAAGTCCTCAGTCTGAAGCCCACCACTCACTTGTGTGATCTGGGGCCTGGGACGTTGCCCCTGTGAGCCCCACTTTCCCTGTTGACAGAACGGCAGGGGCGCACGTGCCCAAGGCTGTGGGGGGAGGACATGTCAGGAGGGAGGACTGCATGGAGTGAGGACACGGGTCCTCACGCTCCTCTCCCCCGTCCACTTGTCACTGTTTTCTGCAGAGCATTTTTGTAAGCAGTAGAATTTTGTTGTGAGTATCTTGAAATTGGAAGATTTCACTTAAATTTCAGCTCTCAGACTTTCCTTGAAAATTGGGAGTTGTGGGCACGCCAGGCCTGGGTGCCACAGGCCGGCTGTCGGGGGAGCTCAGAGGGGGCTGCCCACCCTTCAGACCAGATGGGTGCTCTGTACTTGGCTGCACTGCGCTCCTCGCTCCCGTCACCAGCCTGGCCCCAGTTGGCCGTGGGGTGGGGACCTGTGCTGGGGGAACCTGTCTGAGCATAGAGTTTCTTCCTGGGGATCTGCGTGGCCATTCTGTGTTATGGAAGGGAAGCTGGCATCCCGGGAGGGGACGGGGGCTTTCCTGGAGGTCACAGTAGAGCTGGGCAGGGGGCTGCAGTCTCCCAGTGTGGGAGGTGGGTGGGCTTATGGCTCCTATCGGGTGCCTGAGACACAGGTGGATCTGAGTGGCCTTAGCTGGGCCCTCCCTGCCTGCCCCAGAGCATATGCATGTGGAAGAAATGGGTGCATTTCACAGCCACTCCCCATAGTCAGGGTCAGGGGCCACCGCCAGGCCTGTAGTGGGTTCTTTATTTTAATTAAAAAAATATATATATATTTTTTATTTATTTCTGAGAGAGAGAGAGAGAGAGAGAGCATGAACAGGGGAGGGTCAGAGAGAGAAGGAGACACAGAATTGGAAGCAGCCTCCAGGGCCTGAGCTAGCTGTCAGCACAGAGCCCGACATGGGGCTCGAACCCACGAACCATGAGATCATGACCTGAGCCGAAGTCGGACGTTTAACCGACTAAGCCACCCAGGCGCCCCGAGGAGGCTTTAGAAGGAAGTCAAGAAATCACATTGTATGACTGTAGTTGAATATGATGGCAAGAGAAACGGAAGTGACAGCTTGCTGGTGTCTGTGGTCGGCCGGCAGCTCCGCGGGGACTGGCTGGCCTGGGACAGCCTCCACCAGGGTGGTTCGTGTCTGCCCTCTGCACTCTGTGCCCTCCAAGCCATAACTGGCCTCTGCACTCCTCTGTCCCCTCTAAGCCAGTTAGCCCTGGCTTGTTCTCGCCCTGGAAACAGGGCTCCTGGGGAAAGATTAGAAGCACACAGGGTTCCTGGGCCTAGGTTCAGAACTAGCAGAGCGTTTCATTTACCAGGTTTTGTTGCCAGCTGGTCAGGAGGCCAGCCCAGGTGCAAGGGCTGTGAGGTCACCTTGCACAGGGTGTGCCTAACGGGAGGCGGAGAAGTGCGCCTTTCAGTGCTGGGACTCTACCCCAGAGCACCCTGGGCCGGATGCTCCATGGACCTCATTTCACTTAGTTCCCAAACGACTTGACAGTGAGTCTCTTCCCACCACAGGGAAAACGTTTGTTGGCCCGTGGCCCAGCAGCAAGTGGTTGACCTGGGTTCGTCAATACTTAAGGCCTGTCTGGACTTCCTGCTGGCCGCCTGCTGGCTGGGCACAAAGCTCCCCGGGTTTAAGCTGGCTCTGCCCCTTACTGGACTGTGCAACCTTAGGCAAATGGCATGATCGCTTGGGCCTTGGTTTTCTCATCTGTAAAATGGACTTCCTGAGGGCTGCTTCCCACAGC
Organism: Hyaena hyaena; assembly: GCF_003009895.1. NCBI lineage: Eukaryota > Metazoa > Chordata > Mammalia > Carnivora > Hyaenidae > Hyaena > Hyaena hyaena. Next base: position 727,429 of record NW_024081135.1, read on the forward strand.
TGCGCTCTCAGTTGGCAGAAGGCTGGTGCAGGGGACCAGGTGCTGAAGTCTGTTGCGTAGCAGGGCCCTGTTCACAGCTGGCAATCTGCGTGCCGACTCCAGCCCTGGGTTGGCGGTGGGGTTGAGGGGGGGAGGGTCTCTGTCAGGAGGGCAACAACTCCTGTGTGCTGGGCTGCTTCTGTTTCTACATCAAACCTGAGGCAGCTGATGCGGCCGTCTGGAGGCTGAACCTAGCCCTCTGGCCTCCTGTACCCTGTTCCTCCCAGAACCCTGGGTGCCTCCCTGAACTGGAGCTGAGAAGTCTGTGTTCAGGGCTTCCCTGAGGATGGCGTTAGCATCTTCTGCCTGCCTTACCTTCCCCAAGCCCAGCCAGGATTGTGTGTGGCCTCTGAGTCCTTTGTCCTGCAGCATCTGGGGCCTTGAGGGGGAGGCCTCTGCACACTGAGGCCAGCATAGTGTCGCTGAAGTTCTCCCGGGCCCTCCTTGTCCACTCCAAGGTCTCCATCTAGGAACACGGGGTTGGGGCTGGTCACACAGGGGTGGGCCAGCTTGGTCCTTAGAGGGTGAATCTTTGGGTGTAAATCCTGCCTCTGCTGCTGTGGCTGTGTGACCTCAGGCAGTTGACTCCTATCCCTCTCTGGGCCTCAGTGTCTGCATCTGTAAGATGGGAGAGTGATCTTACTGGCCCAGGAGGAGTAGGAGAGGGTATGTCAGTCCGCACAGGGCTGCTGCTTAGGACTGAGTTCCCGTCTTTCCCGGGCCAGAGGGCCGCTGGCTCCCTGGGGGTGGGCGTGCGGACTTGTGTGTTTGTTTACATGAACGGATGTGTGTCTTTTCTGGTGGCCGGCAGTTCCTGCTGGTGAAAGGGCAGCGAGGCCAGGCCCAGTGGGGTTGGGGGGGGGGGGCGCTTCCTCCCTGCCCCCTACCCCTGCGCTGTTACTCTGGCTGCCTGCAGATGTGCAGGGCCCCTCCCCAGCTGTTCCCTCCCTGCCCTGCAGTTCTGTTTCAGCACCTGCCAACGGAGTCAGCAAATGCCCATTCCCAGAGGCCCGTTCCTTCAGCGGCTCGGCCTGACCCTGACGGCGGGGCTGAGGTGGGCGGGGGTGCCCTCCGTGAGTCTTCACCCTCACGGCTTGGCCTGCCTGGGGGAGCATGCGTTACGTGGCAGGTGCCCTGCTGCTCATGGGACATGTATGGGGGCTCTGAGCCTTGTGGTCCCCCGTCACTAGAGGTGGGGTAACTGAGGTATGGAGAGGTCAGACGGTTGTCCGAGGTCACCGAGGGCAATGAAGCAGACGTTTGCCAACTCGCAGCCCTTTGCTACCTCCTTGGGTTTGCCCAGTTGCCCGGCGTGAGTACGTAATTCCCGCTGTCAACAGACTCGCTGTCAGGACTGCTCTGTGTCACCGGCCCACAAGGGGCACATGGGATAGGGTTCTGGGTTCTCTGGGATCCATGTCGGGGAGGGTGGAGGAGGCTGAAGAACAGTCTGGCTGCAGGGAGCCACCTGCCTGGTCCAGAGCGCCCAACCCCTGAGAGGGGGTGGGGATGGGGTGAGTGACGTCTGTCCCACTCACTCACTCAACGTGCTGTGGGCCACACGCTCTGAGCCAGGATCCAGTGGGAACCAGAAAGGAGAACACCCTGGGAGGATGGACCTGCAGTTATGAGCAGCCTTTAAGAGGCACAGGAGGGGGAAGGAAAGCCCGATGCTCGAGGCGAGGCAGCTGTAGGGCGAGGGCCACCGGCCGCCGGGGTCCCGTGGGGGCCATGGCACCAGAAGGGCACCTGGTGTGCAGGGGCAGCTGCTCCCCAGCTCCGACCGTCACCCTGGGCAGGCAGGGGAGGTCCAGTGTGGCCCATAAGTCTGGGTTGTCCAAAAGAAGCCAGGGATCTGGAATTTTATATGAAGGTTCCCCATCTGTAAGTGTTGTCAATAAGTTCACATATAGGAAGGCCCTGGTAGAGCGCACAGTGGGTCCAATTTGCCATCACAATTTAGACTCACTGAGCACCAGCTCCGCTACCCCTTCCCACCCCTAATCACACAGCTGGGACACGGAGACCCAGAGGTGATGAGGGCTGGCCAGAGACTCTCCATGAGGTCAGGGTGTGGGCCCCCAAATCCTGGCTCCCAGCCTGGCGTGTGCTCCCCTCCCAGACCTCGCTGCCAGGCGGAGTCAAAGTGCAGGAAACAGGTAACACACATGAAGGGCCACGGAAGAGAGTGTTGTGAAGAGGCCGCTTGCACAGGCGAGGGCAGAGCCAGGGCACCAGCAGGGCCTGGGGCCATTGGCAGCCTCGCACCCAGGCCTGAGTCTCTAGGGCAGCTGCGGTCTTCAGTAGAGGAGGCCACGCCTGCTCTGCGAAGAGGGGGCCGGGGACAGATCCGGGACAGACGGGACAGGCCGCAGGTTTGCTGTGGCTGGGGAGGGATCAGGGTCTCTGCAAGATGCCACGCCTCCCCGGTGCAGTTAGGGGGATGCGCTTCCTGAGACCAGTGACCCCCGATCTGTGGAGCCACTTGCTGGCAGTCAGGCAGAGACACTGCCTTGACAGTGGGCATGTGAGTCTGCAGTGCCAGGCAGAGGTCTGGGCCAGAGGCGGGAGCCCAATCTGAGAACAGCGGGGTTTCTGTTTCTGCCCTATCAGGTTTCCCCCACATGGCAGGTAGGCAGTGGGTGGATGGTGGGTAAGCACCCAAGGAAGGATCCTTGATTCCCTGTCTATCACCACATGTCCCTCATACCTGGATGCAGGAACAGAGAGGCCAAGGCTCTTGCCTGAGGGTGCTCAGCCAGTGGGGGGCAGAATGGGCTCTGGGTGGGGTTCTCTGGCTTCCTAGCTCTCTGCTACCACTTACACCCAGCTGTGGCCCTCAGTATAGCATGTGGTGGTGTCAGCCCACCTCTCCTGGGCTCCTGAGGTGGTGCTCACTGCTCTGCTTTGCTCACTGAGCTGCCAGTCACTGCAGGCTGCAAGGGACAGAAGATGGAGGTACTGGGGGATGGGGAGAGAATTGGTAAAGATCTAGCTGGAGTCAGTGGCCTGGCGGGGTTGTCAACCCAAGTGTGCCAGGTAAGAGAAATGCAAAGTTGCTGGGCAGAGTCGCTGGGAATTTGGTTCTGGAAGGGTCCTAGCCTGGCCCCTTGGGAATTCTGGGAGCCTGAGATAACAGGCTTGCAGCCCCTCCGCCTCTGCTGGTGACTGACTGGTCCCGGGGCACCCACTGCCTCTTCTCCAGGCCGGGTTTCTGTGTCAGCACCATCACCTGGGGCTTTGCAGAAAACCTCGATGCTGCCCAGCTTCCTGTTTCTCCTACAAGGAGAAGAAAACCTCCCATTTTTTATGTGTTATTTTAATTTCTGTAATTTTTCAACCAGTCACTATTTATTAAGGTAAAAACAAGTGTTTACCTTGTTCTTTTAGAAAAAAACTGGCCTGGGGAAGCCAAACTTGCCTTATAGTTAAACATCTCTTATTAAACTGTATGTTTGTGTGGTGTGTATGGACTGGTAATTAAACTGAACTATCCAGAAAGATCAGTGAAATAGAATTAAGTCATTTATAAGACTCAGGTGTAAAATAAAGGGCCGTCCTGAGATCCAGAATTTCATCAGACTCCTCTTTAAGCAAAAGTGTATATAGTCTCTTAAGTAGCAGCAAGTTTCTTACACTCATAGTGATGGAGATATAATTCACTGTTCTTTCTGGGGAGGGACAGAACACATCCCAAGTGTCTTGAAGTCTGTGCATTTGGTGTGAGGTTTGAATGATCCTGGAAGGCTGCACTGGGGTGGGGGCTGGGAGAAGCCTCCCCCTTGGACCTGGTGTCTCTGTGAGCTACAGCAGGCCAGGAACATGGCCGGTAGCCTGGGGCGAGCCTGAGTGGAAGGAAGGACAGCTCGTGTTTTAGATGAGGGCCATCAGTTGGTGAAGGACCATAGTGGGTGTCTGCCCTTGGCCACATGGACTGTTTTAGAAAGCTGTTTGCCATGTTCTAATTCTGGAGTGATATTCCAGTGACTGGCTCATTCTTCAAATGTGAGCTGCCCACTCCTGTGTCCCTGTGTCCCAAAGATCTCAGGATCTTTGTCCTGTCCGTGGTCTGGGGAAGCTGTTTTCTCAGAAAGCGGCACTGGTCACATTTAGCTTTTCAGAGTTTGCCTCCAGGTTCTCTATGCCTGGTGACTCTTTCCAGGGTTGCACCCTCTAAAAATGATGCCACTTCTACGTACGTCCTTAGTTTTAAAAAATTTATTTTGAGAGGGAGGGGCAGAGAGAGAGAGAATCCCAAGCAGGCCCCAGCGCAGAGCCCGATGGAGGGCTCGAACTCATAAACCATAGGACTGTGACCTGAGCCTAAGTCAATAGTCAGCTGCTCAACTGACCTAGCCACCCAGATGCCCTGCGTACTTCCTTTGAACAGAACTAAGCTTGTCAAGAGTTTTTGTGCCATTCTTGATCGGGAAAGCGTGTTTTCTGTTCAAGCTACTTTTCTCTTTTTGCACGGAGTTGACTTTTCACCAATGGTAAACGTCTAAGTCAAAGTGGCCAGTTAGAATGCATATGGCAGACATACACCCCAGCCCACTGTCTGCTCCCTGGAAAGCTGTGGAGAGTAGGGGGTTGTCCCTGGGTCATTTTGCTGCTCAGATACATTTTGCTGCTCCCAAAGCTTCCCAAAGATCGTGCTGCAGCCATGTGCCATGGAGCCTCATGGCCCATCCATATCAGGAAAGCCCACCATGTAGTCCCCTTTGTATCTGTGGCACCGTCCCAGCATTCCACTGGGACCACACCAGGCAGCTGGGATGGACCCTTGGTGGGGCTGTTGTCAGGGGAAGGGGCTCAGGGAAGTCTCGGGCCCCTAATTGTCCTGCTCTTCTGTCTCTTTTGAGATGGAATGTGCGTGCACACGTGCTTGCATATACGTGTGATGGAAACATTTCATTACGGCTTAACTCTAAAAAGTAAAGATGTTTCCCTCCTATTGCTACTACATTCCATGATCCTATACATAACACAGTTACTAATTCTCTAAGCCATCTGATTCTCAGACCATATTCTTCTTCCCCAGCTTGTCCCCAGAGTGCATTTGCACAGATTTGTAAAGTAATACCTAATCCAGGATGCTTTAGATGTTATTTGGTGTATGTGTGGTTGTTATATCTTCTGAGTTTCCTTCTTTCTAAAAGTCTGTACTAAATTATGCTATAGATACTCTTGATTTAAAACCTTGATTTAAATCCTGATTCATATAACAGTACTCCCTTTCCAACTTTTTACTTTCATGTTTTGATTGTGCTTATTATGCTCTTTGTAAAGTGTAATGTATTTGAAGCACAGGGATCTTACTAGAAGAGCTCAGTGGATTTTCACGTATGAAGACATGAGGGCAGCTCCCCCCAGATCAAGATATAAACACTTCAAGCCCTCCAGAGTGTCCCTGATGCCCCTTCTCAGCCATTCTTACTCTCTCTCCCTTGTGGGAACCATAGTGCTGACTTTTACCTGTCCTTGACTTTATTTTGTATAGTGGGAACAATGTGGTGGTGTTGCGTTTAACGTCTTTCAAGATAGTTGGAGACTCACCATGTTGCATATAGCAGTAGTTCATTTACAAAGATCTGTCTGTTATTCCCTTATGGGAATAAGTCATGGTTTACTTTCCTATTCTAGCATGGAGGTATATTTGGGCCACTATCAGTTTGGGGCTGTGATGAATACAGTTGTTGTGAACATCCTTGTCAAGAGTCTTTGGACGCCGGAGGCATTCACGGTGGATATATACCCAGGAATCATCAAATCAAAGGATTTGGTTAGCTTTAGCAGACACTGTCCTTTTCCCAAAATACATTACCAATTTGCATCCCATCAGCAGTGAGTGAGAGGGCCAGTTGTTCCACATCTCTGCCAACACTGGATGGTGTCATTTTTTTTTTTTCATTTTAGCCGGTCTGGTGGATATGTAGTGATACCTTGTTATGGTTTTAATTTGCATTTTCTCATAACTTATGATGTTGAGCACATTTTCATATTACTGTTGGCCATTGTGTTGTAGTCTGCTTATTTTTAAATTGACTTTCATTGTCTTGCTGATTTGTGGACAGTCTTTATTCTCACTGTGTGTCTTTTGTTGGATCATATGTTACCTTATTTTGTTCTGTGACTTCTTTTCCACTTTCTTCCTTTTTTTCTTTAAGAGAGAGAAAGAGGGTGTGTGGGGAAGGGGCAGAGAGAGAGAGGAGGAGTAGGAGTAGGAGAAGGAGAGAGAGAGAGAGAGAGGGGAGGGTCAGAGAGAGAGGGAGACAGGATCCAAAGCAGGCTCCAGACTCTGAGCTGTCAGCACAGAGCCTGATGCGGGGCTTGAACTCACAAAGCAGGAGATCAGGACCCGAGCCAGAGTGACCAGGCGCCTCTTCATTCTTCTTCTCAGATGCATATTCAGCTCATCCAGCATCAGGTCCAACAGGCCATCTTTCCCCCACAGCCTTGCTGGCTTTGTCAGGAATTGAGGGAGGGGCCCTATAGAGTAGGTCTCTTCCCTGCCCAGGGTGAGAATGGGGAAAGAGCTTGAGGAGTTGGTGGGGGAGGGAGGGCTGCTTCCCTTGGAGTAGCTGCTGCAGAGGAACTTGAGCTCCCCCTGCCTCTTCCTTTCCTGGCCTTCGTTGCTGGCATGCGCGCGCTGTGCCCAGTGGCCTGCTCTCTGGGGCTTGCGCTCCCCTGGGGTCCTGTGGCAGCTCCTGGCTGCTGTGTGGTCTGGGGTAAGCCAGGCCTCCTCTCCGGGCAACTGCCTGCTCCTCTGTAGAATGGGGGTGTGCATGGGAGCCCCTTTCTGGAGCTGAGGGGAAGAGGTGGTGAGTGAGTGCCAGCAGGGCCCCCCCCATCCCCCAGCCCCCTTCCCTCCCCGTGGGTGGCCCAGCCTGGGCAGAGACCCAGCCCCCAGTGTAAGCAGCCCATTGCAAGCAGCCCAGCGCCTCTGCCTTGGGCAGATGTGGGCAGGCAGTGAACTGCCCCCACAAGGAAGCAAGGTGATGGGCGGTGCTAGAAAGGGCTGCCCTTCTTGGTGGGGGTGGTGCAGGAAGGCATCTCTGAGGCACTGAATCGGGTGGGCCCCGTGGGTGGGCTCAGCCCAGGAGCTCCTGTGGTTTGTGGCCATTGTGTCAGAGCTCAGGGAGACGGGGCTCAGGAACCTTTCTTGTTTGTCCACTTTACAGTCATTGTTAGAGGATTCCAGGCACTCACAGGGCCTGCAGGTACTGGCCCCCCACCCCCAAGAACACTGGGCTGTTTGCTTAGGCCCCTCAAACATCCTGTCCAAACAGGGTGCTGGTGGAGATGGCCTGTGCATCACCCTCCTGACAGGTGCATGCATTTTTCGGTGGTATTTCCCAAGCCACAGTTCTTTAAGGACTTTAGTGGGGGGAGGGGGGCTGGGGGGAGCTGTCTAGAGGGGTCGCGACCTCTGGGCCGGACTGTTCAGGGCACCCATTGTCCTGTGATCAAAGGGGGTTACAATCTCCAGCATCTCCGAACCTTTTGATAGCGGAATACCTCTTGAATAGGCAATACCTGCACACGACAGGAAACAGATCAACAACACAAAAGGAGCAGACAGTGAAATGTCAGTTTGCTTCCTCCCTCCCACGGTCAGGTCCTTCCCCCAGCCAACCACTGTTACCATTGTCTTGAATGTCCTTCCAGAAATAGTCTATGTGCATCCGTGCATGCCTTCAAAATGGTAAGTGGTGACGTACCGTACACGCTTTTCAGGGCTGGGCTGTTTTTCTTAATTCTTCCTAGTACATTCAGACATTGTGTCATCAAAGTGCATGAGGTTTTATCCGATTCTTTTTAACATCTGCTTAAGAGCGGACGGATGTAATATCAATTACGTAATCACCACCCCATTGGTGAGATTGTGCTTGTTCCTCGATCTTTGCCCTCACAAACTCAGCTGTAGTGAGAATCCCTGTCCTGCATGTTTGAGCCCCTGGGGAAGCAGAGTCTGTCACCTTAGATTTCTGGATGGGGAAGTGCTGGGTTGCATTTTTTTTCCACACTGCAACACATTACTTTCTTTTCACTACAGTAAGATACACATCACATAACATCTGCCACCTAAATTGCTTTTTTTTTTTTTTTTTTTTGAGAGAGAGGGTGCAAGTGAGTGAGGAGCAGAGAGAGAGAGAATCCCATGAGGGGCAGAGAGAGGGAGAGAGAGAAGCAGGGCTCGCCCGAATGAAGTGAGGTTGAGCTCACCACAAGTGGGGCTCGAACTCAAGAACCCTGAGATCATGGCCTGAGCCGAACTCGGATACTTAACCGACTGAGCCTCCCAGGTGTCCTGAACTAGCTTCAAGTGTAGAAATCAGTGACGTGTACATTCACTAGGCATGTCGTTTGTCTCCAGAACATTTTCATCTTCCTGAACTGATGCTCTGTGCCCCGCCCTCTGACACCTCCCCAGTTTCTGATAATCTCTGTTCTACTTTCTTTCTCTCGGAATTTGCCTATTCTGGGTACTCTATGTAAGTAGAATTGTATGATATTTTTCATTTTGTGTTTGGCTTATGTCCTCGTTTAGGTTAAAATTTAAAAGACTCTTAGGCTTTAGTCTGAGTCTTAGACTTTTCTAATTGTTACTTAAAAAATTTTTTTGGGGGGCGCCTGGGTGGCTTAGTCGGTTAAGCGTCCAACTTTCACTCAGTTCATGATCTCGCGGTTCGTGGGTTCGAGCCCCACGTCGGACTCTGCGCTGACTGCCAGCTCAGAGCCTGGAGCTTGTTTCAGTCTGTGACTCCCTCTCTCACTGACCCTCCCCTGCTCACGCTGTCTCTCTCTCTCTCTCTCCTAGAAATAAGTAAAACATTTAAAAAAAATTTTTTTTAATATTGATTTATTTTTGGGAGAGAGAGACAGACAGACAGACAGACAGACATCATGAGCAGGGGAGGGGCAAATAGAGGGGGAGAGGGAGAATTCCAAGCAGGCCCTGTGCTGTCAGCCTCGAGTCCAACGAGGGGCTTGAACTCACGAACCAAGAGATCATGACCTGAGCCAAAATCAAGAGTTGGATACTTAATGGACTGAGCCACCCTGGCACCTACCTTACGTGGTGATGTTTTTGTCATGAGGCATTTGTGACTAGAACCATGCACGGGACTTACATGGTAATTAAAGGAGCAGAAAGCCAGCACTCGCCGAAGGTGTCAGCAGTGGGGACAGAAGCTGTGGCCTGCCCTGCCACCTCCACTCTGTACCTACTTCTCTGAGCATGAGTGCCTTCCTTTTCTTTGGAGTTGTGCCGTCATTTTGCTTTCTCCCTTTTTTTAAAAAAATTTGTTTTAATGTTTATTTTTGAGAGAGACAGAGATGGGAGCGTGAGCAGGAGAGGGGCAGAGAAAGAATAGGAGACACAGAACCTGAAGCAGCTCCAGGCTCTGAGCTGTCAGCGCAGAGCCCGACGCGGGGCTTGAACCCACAAACCACGAGATCATGTCCTGAGCCGAAGTTGGACACTTAACCGACTGAGCCCCCCAGGAGCCCCACTGTTTCCCTTCCTTGAGCTTCATGTACAAGGCAGTATGCAGTCTTCTTCTGTGACTCGTTTCTTCCACCAAGGGCCTGTCTGAGATTCATCCGTGTTGTCGTGTGTGGTTGTAAGTCATGTGTTCACATCGTGCGGTCCTGTCTCGGCTTATTTACCCTCTCTCTTGTGGAGGGGCGCCTGGCTCGTTTCCACTTTGGGGCTTCTGTTTGTGGGGCCCGCGAGCACCTGTTTCTCCTGGGCATGTACCTGAACGTGACCTCGCTGCATCATTGGCTTCGGGTGTCTTCCGCTTTGGTAAGTGGAGCTGATTGTTTCCCAGAGTGGGTTTGTCAGAGGCGGGCTCCTTGCCAGAGTCTGTGAGGCAGATGGTGGCAGAGAGTTCGGAAGCCAGGATGATGTGATGCTGGCCCAGGTCACTGGAGGCCAGAGAGGGCCAGGCTGTAGCTGTCACTGTGGGAGCCCCCCCACCCCGGTCCTGTCCACAGTGCTTGCAAATAACCAGCCGGTGAGGGACATAGCACGCCTTCTCACCTAGAGCTCAGGCAAGGTGGCAAAGCAGCCAGAAATGGGCAAGTCCACAAACCTCAGAGGGAAGCAGGAAAGGCAGGGGAGAGATGGCTGAAAGCCTCATCAGCTACTTCTGCTAAAGGCGTTATCGTCCTATCTGCCCATTCATTAGTCTGTTCCTTTGTGTTTTAGTTAATTAATTGGAGAGTCGTCCCCACACCTTCCGTGTGTCCGGGTGGGGAGGAAATGATTGTTTGCCATACCCTGAATCTTCTTACCTCCCCACTTTGTGAAGTGTGGCAGGAGAGGTTATTTGCCCATCTTACAGGCAAGGAAATGGAGGCTCAGAGAATGAGTGACCTGCCGAGGTCCCCCCGCCCATAGCTCACAGTGATAGTATGGATGTGCCTGTGCTCATTTCTGGGACCCCCCGCCCTCCATGGAAACTGCACCACAGAGGCGGTGTGGGAAGGTGGATGGGCCACAGCGTGCATCCTTTCTGTGTCCTCAGCCTGTGCCCTGGGCTGTGAACCTTAAACTCTGCTTACACACCTGGAAAATCAAGATAATCGTCTGACTTCATGTTGTTGATGTCAGCTTTCCATGAGATGGTAGACACCAAGGGCCTGGGGTACTTCATTCAGCACCAGGCCCTGGGAGCCCTGAGAGGACTCAGACCCATTCTTAGCTCCCGAGACCCTCTCAGTCTGGTGGCTGAGACAAGCCTGTCACCTGAGGGTGACATGATGGTGAAGGTACGTACCGAGTGCTGACGTGAATGGAGGCAGAGGAGGGGTCTGCTCATCCCCCCGGGATGGAGGTGGGTGCCAGGGGGAGCCCAGACGGTGGAGAGGCAGGGAGTCATGTGTGAATTGGCTGGTTAGGGATGGATGGTCAGACGGTGCAGAGAAGGGTATTCCTAACATGGACCAGCATGTGCAGAGACAAAGTGGCGAGGAGACGCCTGTGTAGCTAGGGTACAGGGTGAGAGCTGGGACGTGACTTGGGGCTGTGGTGGCCACATCAGGGAGGGCTGCTTCATCCCATAGGGCAGTGGCCACCCAGTTGGGTCTGTGGACCACAGGTTCCCTCTGGACTGGGGCAGCCAGCGCTAGGAAGACGAAGTAGGCTGGTGTGAAAAGGGTTGGCATAGTGGTTAGTTCAGATACAGAAGTCAGGGAGAGCCTCTCTGAGGAGGGGTGAGCCCCAAAGGAGAAAGGCAGCCCTGTGGACAGTGGGGTGGGGCAGGGCCACAGGAAAAGGCCGGAGGATTCCAGGCAGGAAGTAGAGTACATGCAAAAGCCCTGGGGCAGGAAGGAGCGCAGGGAGTTCAAGGAGTGGACAGAGAGTGAGAAAGAGGGTCAGGGAAAGGAGATGAGGTGGGGCAGTCAGCAGGTCTTTGTAAAGAAGGGGTAACTGCTGGGGGACCTTAGGTCGAGGAGAGACACAGTCTGATTTATATTTGTGAACTCATTCTGACACCCTCTGGAAGATGGCCTGGAGGAGGAGTCCCGTGGGAACGGGGGCCCTGTTGAGCCAGGTGGTGGAAGCAGGGTCAGGGGCCAGGTGGGTGGACTGGGATCACTTTGGAGGTGGCCCCATGAGTGACGGAGGGAGGTGAGCGACGAGAAATTGGCCCAAGAGAATCCTGAGGTTTCCAGGGGCCCCTGATTGATGCCGGGAAGACCTGGGGAGATTTGGATTTGGTGGAAATGTGTTGCGGAACAGATTCTGGCAGCAGGAGCACCAGGGAGCACTGGTGGTGGTTCCTTAGCCAGCTGCCTGTGTGTGCAAAACACTACAGCTGGAGACAGATGTGGGGGGAGGGGCGGGCATTGTGGTGGAGAAGGCGCTTGAAGTTGGGGGACTGGATGAGATCAGCCAGGGCTGGGGTGGAGACTGAGAAGGGAAGAAGTAAACCCTGGACATCTGAATGGTGCCTGGGAACTTGAAAAGAACCAGAGAGAAAGACAGAGTCTGGGTTGCTCAGAGGGGGCGGTCAAGGAAGGAGACCTGGAGGAGAGGGCCTCTGGGCAGGGGAGGAGGGTGTGTCTTTTGGACAAGGGTACAGGGGTACACATCTTGTTGGGCTTTGTTGGGCGCTGCCTCCCACATCTAGGACAGTGCCCAGCAGCGCCAGGCTTGGCCCCTGTATGAATTCCCCCTCCTGCTCCAAGTGGGTGGCCCTTCCAGCAGAAGGGTTCACGGCCTCTGAGTTCCTTTGTCTGAAACAGGGGGGAGCTGGAGTGGGAAAGGCCAGGGGAGAATGGTGGGAAATCTGCCAAGCACAGGCTGAAACCTGGCTTCCGATCAAGGAGGGGGCAGGAAGAGAACACCAGTCGATCCACAGGGGAGCAGAGAAGCCCCTCTCAGGCTGCTTCTGGTTAGATTCTCAGACAGGGCCTTCAGGATCAGCTGCATCAAGCAGCCTGTGCCACAGATGCGGGGGGAAGCTGAGGCCTGGAGAGGGGAAGAGAAGGGAAAGTGAGGCTTGGGACTTCTAACTCACTGCCTGAGCTGTAAATAAGGCAAATGAGAGTACTCACCAAATCTGTGAGGATGAGAGTGCTTGGACCTGAGCCTGGCTCATTAACTCACTCCCACTTCATTTTAGCTGCTACTGTTACTTGGAAAGGGCACCCATCTCGTATCACCTGGCTAAGACCCAGGGATCTACTAGTGCAACCTCCTAGTCACAGTAAGGCAGTCTTGGAGAAAGCTTAGGGAATAAGAAGAGTTCAGTCCAGCAAAAGAAGGGCGTGAACTTGAGCCATGCAGAAAAGGGGTGAGCTGCCTGGGTGGAGGGAGCTCCCCATCCCCAGAAGTGTTTGGGTGAGGCATGACTCCCACATGCCCGGAGTGTCATGAGAAAGGATTAAGCATGGAATGGTGGCGTCACTTTCAGTGGCCGCAGAGACTCCAGTGCCATTGTAGAGAAGGAAACAGATGAGTGAAAATGTAAGCTCCTAAGTAAACAAGACTTCACATGGTGGTGAATTCCACAAGGAGCTTTAAAAACGAGTGATGGGGAAGAGAGTAGCTGTGGCTGATTGGATGTGCTGTCTTTTGCCACACAGGCCGTTTACACTTTATTGTATTCAGATTTTCCTTTTTAATTGTGGATTTTATCCCTCCCCCAGCTTTATTGAAACATAATTGACATACAGTATTGTATAAGTTTAAGTATACAGTGTGATGGTTTAATCTACGTATGTATTGTGAGGTGATTACGACAATAACATTAGTTAATACATCCATCTCCACACAGAGTTGCCATTTTTTGTTTTTGTTTATGGTGAGAGCATTTTAAGATCTACTCTCATAACGACTTTCAAGTGTGCAGTCACCGTCCTGTGCATTAGATCACCAGAACTTAGCCATCTTATATCTGGAAGCCTGTGTCCTTTGCCCAGCATCTCCCCATATCTCCAGAGCCCCCTTTGACCCCCCAAAGCTACTCTTCATTTGAGTTTGGCTTATTTTGATTCCACATATAAGTGAGATCATATAGAATTTGTCTTTCTCTGTCTGATTTATCTCACTTAGCATAATGCCTTCAGAAGCCAAACATGTTCCTGAAAATGGCAGGATTGCCTTCTTTTTTTTTTTCCTTTAATTTTTTTAATGTTTTTTATTTATGTCTGAGAGAGGGAGACAGCGTGAGCAGGGGAGGGTCAGAGAGAGAGGGAGACACAGAATCCGAAACTGGCTCCAGGCTATGAGCTGTCAGCACAGAACCCCATGTGGGGCTCAAACCCACGAACCGTGAGATCATGACCTGAGCCGAAGTTGGACACTTAACCAACTGAGCCACCCAGGCGCCCCTGCCTTCTTTATTTAATGGCTGACTAACAGTCCATTACACACGTGTGCATGCTCACACAAACGCACACACAATGCATCATCTTTATCTGTTCATCCATCAGTGGACACTTACGTTGCTTCCGTGTCTTGGCTACTGTAAATAATGCTGCAGTGAACATGGGGGTGCAGATATCTTTTTGAGATGGTGCTTTAATTTCCTTCAGACATAAACTCAGAAGTGGAATCACTAGATTATAGCGTAGTTCAATTTTTAATTTTTTGACGAACCTCCATACTATTTTCCATGGTGGCTGCACCCGTTTGCATCCCTACGCACAGTGCAGAAAGGTTCCCTCTACTCCACATCCTCACCAACACTTATCTTTTGCCTTTTGATATTAGCAACCCTAACAGGCATGTGGTGACATCTTACTGCAGTTTGGATTTGTGTTTCTCTGGTGATGAGTGATGTTTAGCCTCTTTTCACGTACCTGTTGACTATTTATATGTCTGTTTTGGTCCCTTGCCCATTTTAAAATAAAATAATAATTTTTTTGCTATCATATGAGTTCCTTATATATTTTGGATATTATCCCCTTATCAGATACGTGGTTTGCAGATATTTTCTACCATTCTGTAAATTGCCTTCTCATTTTGTGGATTGTTTCTTTTGCTGTAGAAGCTTTTTAGTTTGATGTCATCCTACTTGTTGATTTTTGCTTTTGTTGCTTGTGTTTTAGTGTCATTACCAAAAACTCATTGCCAAGACTAATGTCAAGAATCTTTGCCCCTATGTTTTCTTCTAGGAATTGTACAGTTTCAGGTCTTATATTTAAATGTTTAATTCATTTTGAGTTGATTTTTTTTAAGAGGAAAACACTGTGAGTGCAGAGCCTGACGTGGGGCTTGATCTCATGAACCATGAGGTCATGAGCTGAGATGAAATCGAGTTAGACAATCGGCTGAGCCACCCAGGCGCCCTGCCAGTTTTATACATTCTGGAAGTGCCTCCTAACCTGTCAGTCTGTTCTGTTTACCCACGGAGTTCTTGGTTATACAGAGAATTTGAATTTGGAGATGAGCAAAAACATCTGTTTTTTTTTTTAAGCTGTGGTCTGTGCCTTTCAGTTTTAAGACCTTCCGCTACCTCTTCCCCTCCCTCCTCCTCCCTCCCAGGCACAGATATTTTCCCCCTAACTTTCCTGGATGAGTTTTA
This sequence comes from Hyaena hyaena, assembly GCF_003009895.1. NCBI lineage: Eukaryota > Metazoa > Chordata > Mammalia > Carnivora > Hyaenidae > Hyaena > Hyaena hyaena. The sequence goes on from NW_024081135.1 coordinate 742,512, forward strand.
AACCTCTCTCACTGCTGCTGTTGGTTCTTATGCCTTATCTTGTCCTGATGTCTCAGGTCAGGTTCCTTAGAAGCAGAGCCTGACTTGAGGGTTTTGTGTATGTGGTAGTTCATTTGAAGAAGCCGCTTGGGGAGGGGGCAGGGCGGGAGCTGGCCAATAGTCTCCATCCCACCGGAAGCTCAGGAGTGAGAGTGGCCCCACAGGGCTGTCCTCATGGAAGCAGGGCTGGGCTCATCACTTATTGGCCACACTTCCTCCAGCCTCGTCCCCTGTGGGATGGACTTAACCTTGCAGGCAGCTCTCCAAAGAAGGTCGTACTTGTGGGCCGGGGGCAAGTGAGCCTCCTGTGCAGTAACGGGGGTCTGGACAGCACCGGTGGCATCTGCGCTACTTGCTGGCCCTGGAGGACCTTGGAACCAGATGCCTCCTCCGGGCTGGTGACTCTGCCTGTGTTGCCACCCACAGTGTCCACGAAGGATCTGATTGAGACATGCTGTGCCGCCGGACAGCAGTGGGCCATCGACAACGACGAGTGCCTGGAAATCCCTGAGAGTGGCGCCGAGGGTGATGCCTGCAGGTAAGGGTGGGCACCCAGAGCAGGCAGAGCTGCCCATTTGCCTTTTCCACACCCCTGCTCACTTGGCCCCCGGGTCCCCGCAGCTCAGGGTGAGCACACATCTTACCTGTCTCCAGCTGTACAGGGGCAGTTGGGCTGTGGCCGCTGTGCGCCTGCTGGCCAGGCTTACTCCAGGTCTTGAGAGCCCAGGACTGGCTGCAGAATAAGCAGACCACATCTTTTTGTAGCTGGACTGATGAGCACAGTAAAAGGAACCTACAGTTTAGAGCAGGTTTGGACCCTCATCACTGGGGAACCGCTGGGAGCCTCACTCACTGTATACTGCCATTGCTGCCAGGCAGTGCTTGGCCCACATGAGCTTTTCCTCCCTGGTTCTGAGCCAGGAGCCTTCAGGCCTCTTTCTTTCCCCAGTCTGGTACCTGGGGGTCTCTGGGAGGCTGGCCTCTCACTGTCCTCTGGTGGCTGTGCTGATGGTTTCTTCTGACTTGTATTCTCCGCAGAGGAACAGTTTGTCCCCTTGCCCTTGGGCGCCAGGCCCCAGAGACATCCTGGTCAGCTACTCACCCCTCCTTTTTCCCAAGGATGCCGCCTTTTCCAACCTACTATTTTTCTGGACAAGGAGGACAAAGTTCAGAGAGGTGGTATGATTTACCTGAAGCCACACAGCAACCTGGGAGCACGGCCAGGGTTAGACCACATGTCACCGAATGGTCTAGACTACCATGCATCCTTTAGAAACATTTAAATTCTAACCTTGTCTTTTTCCTTTCCCTTCTGTCATTCCACCAGCTTAGGAGCTACTTAGGAGTTAGAGCATACGTCATTCGGGAGTTTTGAGCTTAGGGACCCTGAGCGTGTGCTTGTCTCCCTCTTGTGATGGGAAACTCGCTCCTTCATAGATAGGCAGTCCCATGACTGAAGAGCTTCCACTGGGACATGCCCTTTCCCACTTGAGGCTGAACCCCACCTCCCTGTGAGCCCCCTGGCATGTTGGCTGCCTCTGCCCAGGGCAGCCCTACCACACTGGGAGGCATGGCCAGGGATCCTGGAGGCTACTCTCTTCAGGCTGAGCTGCCCTGCGCTTTCTGGGGTTGAGTCTCCCTGCGTTTCTCAGCCCTGTGGGCACCTCACAGTGCTGCCCCACCCCCATCGGTCAGGAATATGCAGCATGGAGTCCAGGGGGCTCCAAGCCCCGAGTGTTCTTGGTTAACCTCAGAAATAGAACCCACGTTCTTTGGTGGGAGATGGGCTGGCTTTGCTGACGCCCCTGCCACCAGCATTGGCCTTGCCTGCAGTGGGTCTTGGGAGGGGCTTCCTTCTCTGAGCCTCGGTTTCCTCCTCTGTGAAACGGGACCCATAATCTCTCCAGGGCAGGGACAGGCCCTCGGGTGGGACTGAGGCACACCTCTGTTGCAGGACAGCCCAGAAGCAGTGCTGCGTGTCCTACTTGAAGGAAAAGAGCTGCATGGCTGGCGTCATGGGGGCCAAGGAGGACGAGGCCTGTGGGGCTGAGGACAACGACACCTGTGGCGTCTCCTTGTACAAGGCAAGCCTGGCCTGCGGCATCCGTACCCTGGCCTGAGGCCCTTGAGGGCTGGGGGATGAGGTGCCCTGGGGGACTCCCCCAGAGGGAGTGATGCTCTTGCCTGGGGTTGGGGCTGGGTGGCTCTTCATCCGTATAGGAAACATCAGCCGTTATTACAGCAGCCAGTTAACCCAGGAAATAATTTATTCAACACCAGCATGTGCTGGGCCGTTGTGGGCATTCAGGATGCAGAAATGAACAGCACCTGAACATTCCCGCCCCCACAGGGCTTTCTGTGTCTTTTTTCCTTTGTGTGTCCAACTTATTTCACTTAGCGTCATGTCCCCAAGGTCATCCATGTTGTCATGTGTTAGACTGTCTTTCCTTTTCAAGGTGAAATAACACTTCGTTGTACAGATATCACACAGTCTGTTTGTTCAGTGCTCTGTTGGCGCTGACAACCGCCTGGTGCCTGTTGTGAATGATGTGCTGTGAACGGGGGCCCAGAAGAGCCTCTCCTGAGGACAGACAGCACTTCCATTTCCACGGCATTGGCCGGAGCTTAGCCCGGTGGCCACACATAGCACCAAGGGAGGCTGGGGACTGTAGCCCTGATTCCGGAGAGCTCGTGTGTCCGTTGAACATCAGGAGGAAGGAAAAACAGACCTTGGGGGTGGCCAGCTGGCTGTTTGCAGCAGAGGACAAGAGCGAAGAGAAGACCGTAGAACAGTTTCAGGAACAAACCATGGAAGGAGATGTTTGCAGGAGGCAGGAAGGGAAGGGGTTGAAAGAAGCCCGTGTCACAAGCCTGGATGACTGTGACAGGGGCCCCTGGAGGAGGGCACCATTTGGGAGAGGATTTGGACTCAGATTTTTTTTTTTAATGTTTATTCATTTTTGAGAGGCAGACAGAGACAGAGTGTGAGCAGGGGAGAGGCAGAGAGAGAGGGAGACAAAGAGAGAGAGGGAGACACAGAGTCTGAAGCAGGCTCCAGGCTCCAAGCTGTCAGCACAGAGTCTGACGCGGGGCTCGAACCCAATGGACGGCAAGATCATGACCTGAGCTGAAGTCGGATGCTTAACCAATTAAGCCACCCAGGCATCTCTGGACTTTGGTTTTTGTCACATTGGGGTCAATTTCCTAAAAAAACTGATATTAGGGAGAGGACATTGGTGACAGGCAAGTTTGGCATTCCACTGTGTATGTTTGACTCTGGACCAATCCTCTTTTCTAAGCCTCAGCTTCTCTGTCTGTAAAATGGGGCTAATGATCCACGTCTTCTGGGGTGGCTGTGAAGATCAGAGACAAAGCAAACTAAGTACTAAGTACATGGTGGGTCTTCACTGTGTGGCCAAGCTCGCCATTGGGAAGTGCAGGGCTGGCAAATCCGGGAGCTGTTGCTATGTGACCCACTGGCCCAAAGCTTGGTGGCTTATGACTCACTTAACTGATGAGTGAGGGTCGTGTTGCTGACCGAGGCCGTGCTCAGCTGATCCGGCTGGGCTCACTTATGTGTCTGCCACCGGCTGATGGCTCTGCTGGCGCTGGTCTAGGCTGGTCACTGCCATGCCAACTTTTCTTTGCTCCTTGAGTCTCTCAGCCTCCATCAGGCTTACCTGGGCTTACTCCATGAGTGGCTGGGTTCCAACGCAGGGCGTAGGAATGTGTAAGGCCTTCTCAGGCCTAGCTCAAAACTAGCACACTGTCCCTTCTGTCTCATCCTCCTGACCAAAGCCAGACCTGAGGCCCAATCAAGAGGTTGGGAAATAGATGCTTTCCTTTGAAGGAGAAACTGAACCATCACATTGCAAAGACAGTAGAACAGTGAAGAGTGGCTAAATGGGGCTGTTGCAATCAATCTACCACAGGAGTTTAAACAGAAAACATATTTTATTTTTGGAGGTGGGCAGTTTGGCGGGGACCAGTGGATCTACGTGATATCTTCAGATACCCAGGCTTCTGCTCTGCATAGTCATCTTTAGCTTGTAGCTTCCATCATTCGGGTTACCTCATGACTCCGGATAGCTGCTAGGGTTCCAGCCATCACATCAACCAAAAACAAGGAAAGAGAAAAGCAAAAGAGATACACTTCCCAGCTGAGTCAGCCCTAGTTTAAAGCTTCCCTGAAAGTATCATGTCTCTCCTGTCTTTAACTTCAACGGAAGTTCTGTCTTTTAGTGGGCATGAGTAGAATTGGGTTCTGCTAATAAATATTGGTGGGTGTTAATGGATGTGTCTGGGGGTTAGATGGTAGTTCTTTTCATAGGTGGCAGTTATTAATTATTGCAAAAATCTTACATTAGCTCTACTTTGATCTCGACATGGGAAGTGGAGACAGGTGACCCCCTCTGCTCTCTGGAAGCACATACAGGGCCAGAATAAACAAGCCAAGGATGAATTCATCCCAGTTACCAGTCCCTCCCTGAGCCTGGCCCCAGGCTGCGCCCTGGGGGCCCCTGAGCGAGCCCCCCGGGCTCATTGTCTGTGGGGAAGGCGGACAGGCTTCGAGGGGCCAGGGTGTGGGCAGTGATGGTGGATTTCCCTCCAGCAATGCTGTGACTGCTGTAGCCTGGGACTCCGTGTGCGGGCCGAGGGCCACTCGTGTGAGTCGAACCCCAACCTGGGCTACCCCTGCAACCACGTCATGCTCTCCTGCTGTGAGGGCGAAGACCCCCTCATTGTGCCTGAGGTCCGCCGGCCTCTGGAGCCCGAAGCCGCACCACGGAGAGGTGAGTGCTGTTCCCTGGGCCACGGTGTATAGGCCAGTCGAGTGAGAGGCAGAGTGAACCTCTGGGGCTTCTGGCCAAGGCCGGGAGCCCTCTTTCCTTCTGTGGGAACCCTGCGTCTACTATCACCTGTGGCTTAAGGCATAAGTTCTGCTCTTAGGGTAGAGTTCTGCTATGGTCTCCAGGGTGACTCTGAGATGGAAATCTAATTCAGCTATGCATGTACCATCCACTCCACCCACCAAACCACCGACCCCTCCCACCCTTCCACCCTCCACTCACCCACCCTCCTGTGCCTTTGTTCGTCTACACATCCGTTCGTCATCCTCCCCATCCATCCTTCACCCATCCATCCATCTCACCCTTCCCTGCACATCCTCCTAGCCCCTGGTCCATTTCTCCATCCATTCATCCTTCCACAACACCAGCCATTCCTCTGTCCCTCATCTGTCCACTCACACATCAGTCCTCCCATCCACCTGTTTACTCACCCATCTTCTTACCCACAAGCCCATCCACTTACCTTCTGTCCATCCATCCATCTGTCCATCCGTCCATCCGTCCATCTGCTCATGTGTTCACCTACCAGCCCAGCCAGCAAACCTTTTACTCATCCATTCATTCATTTACCCTTCCTTCATCCATGTGCTCTCCATCCCTCTCACTGGGCCATTCTGTGTCTTCAGGGTACAGGATATAACTAGTATAGAGAATGCATTCATAGATGTTGCCCTGCCCGCCTGATCAGCCCCTTCAGACCAGCCCTGTCTTTTCTCCCTGTATTCTCAGTGCTCAGCCCCTAAGAGTCCCTCACCAGTAACCGAATGGAGGATGGGTTTGTTTGGTGGCCTCCCCTTCACCACCATGAGCCCTTTGAGGGCTGAGCAGCCTGCACCCTCTTCCTCTGTGCCCCTGTCCCCAGACAGCCATAGGCTAGTTATATGAGAGCTCTGGTACAAGTGCCGAGGTTGGAGCTGTTTGCTGCTGCCTGAGCCCTCAGTGTCCCTGGGGCCTCCCCCTTCCTCTGGTCTCTGTGTTGAGGTCACATTTCAGGTGCCAGGCCCAGCTTCTGTCACCCTAGCCAGAGATGTCCCCTGGACTCACGGCTGTTAGCCTCCATCGTGCCTGTGGGCCAGCAGGAGCCCGAAGCAGGATGCAGGTGTCCTCGTGGGTCACAGACGCTGCTGAGAGGGGCTGGCCGGCCTTAGCAGGCTAGTGTGGACACACATCTGTGTCCAGTCCAAGGAAATACCACTCGCTGGGGTTGGCCGTAGGGACCTGGTGGAACAGTGTGAAGACCTAGTTAGTACCCAGAGTGTGTGGTTCAAGGTGAAGTCTTGGCTGTGGGAACCCCACGATGGGGACAGGGCTATCAGGGTCCAGATGCAGAGGTACATGTTCCTCTCCTTTAGTGGGGAGCTGGTGGGGAAACTCCGGAGACATAGATGGCAGGGTGAAGTTCACCTGGGTTCCGGTCCTACTCAGGTAACCTTGGGCAAATCATTTTGCTCCCCTGAGCCTCAGTTTCCCCCCTCCCAGGAGGGTTGTTTGAAGAGTATGCTGGTGAGGGTGGGCTGAGCATGAATCCTAGAAATCCTGCCTGTGCTCCTCGGAGTCTTGGGCCCAGGTCTGTCTGCTCCCCACCTGCCGCACCAGGCCTCCGGGCTGGACCGCCAGCCGTCATCGGCCACTTGCATGCACTAGGCCAGGGCTGATTGGGCTGGAGCGCAGTGTAAACACCCTTCAGTACGAAACATGTTTATCAGATGTGACCTCATGCAGCTGGTCTCTTTGGGGCTCAGCTATCTGGGGCTAGTGAGCAAGGCTGAAGCCCATGCTGCGGGCCCCTTCCCTTCCCTGTCCTATTTTATGAAGAGCCTCCAGTGCAGCTCAGCCCCAGGAGCCTTCTTTGCTACTCTTACCTGCTCCTCACGCAGCCCGGGGAGGCATGGAGAGATCTAGTACTGCCCAAGGTGTCATGCCTGCGGAAGGCCCGAGTGAGAGTTTGGGTCCCTGTCTGGCAGAACACATGTTTGCGGTCCTTTCTGTTGCTAGAGGTGGTTCTTCCAGATGTCACTGTGATTAGGGGTCTGGATCCAGTTCAACACTTTAGCCAAAGCTTCCTGAGGACTATTGTGGGCCTGGCCCTGTCATGTTGCAGCGTACAAAGACTTGGGCCTGGCTCTGATGGGTTCATTCTTGTTGCTAGAGGTCTGTTCATTCATCTGTCCATCCATTCATCCGTGCACCCACCCACCCATCCATCCCTGAATTCATCGTCTATCGTACATCCGTACATCCATCCATCCATCCATCCATCCATCTATCCATGCATCAATGCATCCATGAATCCATAATTTAGCCATTCATCCCTACCTTCATCATCTATCATCTTTCCATCCATCCGTGTATCCACCTATCCATCCCTGCATCCCTGCATCCATCCATCATTCACCCATTCATCCCTATATTCATCATCTGTCATCCATGCGTCCTTCCTTTGCCCATCCGTGCTGTCTTAGCTGGGCACACAGAAGGTTCTGACTAAGACCCTCACTGATTTTCATGGGGCCTGTAGTGTCAGCCCCTGCCGGGTGAACTTGTGTCCCGTCGTGAGCACTGACCCCCTCCCTTCCAGTTTCAGAGGCAGGGTTGGCGAGCCGGGAGGCCCTGTCACTGGGCACAGAGGCTGAGCTGCCCAACAGCCTGCCCGGCGATGACCAGGATGAGTGCCTGCTCCTCCCAGGAGAGCTGTGCCAGCACCTCTGCATCAACACCGTGGGCTCCTACCGCTGTGCCTGCTTTCCTGGCTTCTCACTGCAGGATGATGGCCGCACCTGCCGGCCAGGTAAGGCCCAGATGGCTGGAGCAGGGGCTGGTCTTGCCAGGGGAGCATGGTGGTCCTGTGATGGGCCCAATGGGCTCCTTCCCCTCCTGTCGCCCTACACCTTGGAGCCGGAGGCATCTAGCGATGGGATTTGTGAGGCCAGGCTGTCCGAGTGAGACTGCATCTGCTCTGTCTGAGCTTCTGTCTGCACGGGCAGCCCCAGCACCACACCCTAGATCTCACTGCAGGGCCAGAACCCAGGCTGCAGAGGCTCCCAGCAACCTAGCTCAAGCTGTGCCCCCAGCACGGGGCCCAAGGGGAACAGCCTAAGAGGCTGCCGTAGCCCCTGGTTTGGAGGTGCTTTCTTCCTACTGCTTGTCCAGGGATAAATACTCACCCTCCCTTCTTCCTCTCTCCCTCTGCCCCAAATAGCTGTGATGTAGTTTGTTGCCTTATGGCCTCAGTTTCCTTTCCTCTGAAATGGGTAGCAGGCGAGGATTATGAGGCAGTCTCTGTTGGATGCCTGGCCTGGTACCCAGGGTGTGAGGAGAGTCTGAGGTCAGGCTGAAGGTATGCGTTCTTCCCCCTGTCCGCCCGTCCCATGGCAGACAGTGACCCTCCACAGCCGGAGGCTGCAGAGACGTCTGTGTTCAAACCAGAGTCCTCCCAAGTGGCCGCCAACACCATCCTGCTACCACAGCCGCAGCCCAACACCTGCAAAGGTAACCTGGGCCATGGGGTGGGTCTGGGCTGCCTGCAGGGGGTGAGCTCCCCAGTGCTGGGCATGTGCAAGCTGGCCTCCTGCCAAAGGGGTGCTTCTGCTTTGTGGGTTTGGTCGGTCTCACCCGTCTGAGGTCAGGAGTTGAGAGTGTAGCTGGTAGGGGTGAGGTTGTGGGTGGGGGGAGCTGAGGGCCAGAGCGTGACCCCCAGCAGGTCAGTTAGCAGCTTTTTGTCTCAGCGCCTGGAGTATGGAGGGAATGGAATCCTGGCTTGAGGAAGTGTCTTGGAGGGCTCGCGGTGCTGCATGGAACGTTCTCTTGTCCTCTCTCCCTTCCTCTTCCTTGTTCCTTCGGTCTCCGCATCCTTGCTGTCCCTCTTTCTCTGCCTTCCCTGTCCCCCTCCCCTCTGGCAGCACAGTCACCCCAGGGAGGGGTTTGGTATCCCAGTGTTGGTGGTGACTGTCCCAGATACCAGCCGGTGCATGAGTGGGTTTCCCGGGGCGCCTCGTGAAAAGGTTCAGGAGTGTGGGGCTCCTTCTGCCTGGAGGGGATGCACGAGCCCAGTGCTCCCTGACCCATTGCGGTTTCCTCCCAGACAACGGGCCCTGCAAGCAGGTGTGCAGCATTGTTGGGGACACAGCCGTGTGCTCCTGCTTCTCCGGCTACGCCATCATGGCGGATGGCGTGTCCTGTGAAGGTGAGTCCCGCGGGGGCCGCTCTCATCCCTGTGCAAACCCAAGCTGGGCTGTGGAGGGGGCCCCGGAGGGGACACGGGGCAGACAGGAGGAGGTGGCGGTGTCCCAGCCCTCTGCCAGTGAGGGGACGGGCTTGGCTCCCACCATACGCAGCCCTGCATGGAAGGGCTTCAGCACCTGCTCCCTCTCACGGCACCGCGTGCAGGCCGCCCAGGGCTCCGGGCCACTTCCATCCTGTGGTTCGGCCGTTCCCTAGAGCAGTCCTTCTCAAACATCGGTGTGCCACGGAGCCACCCGAGCCCCGAGAAGCCTGCAGAACCCCCAGAGACCCCGACCCAGGAGGACTGGGGAGGGGCCCGAAGATTTGTATTTCTGACAAGATCCCTGGGCCACACACCCACCTCTCCCCATCTGCGGGGCTGCAGTTGGTTTCAGGCCACCTCGTCTTTGTTCCCAGTCACGCATGGGGAACGAGAGAGGGAGGGCCATGCCGCGCGGTGAAGGCAGGACCTAGAAGTGACGTGCATCCCTCCCATGTGCCTCTGCTGGGGAGCAAGGCTGGGGTAGGACCCCCAGTTGGATGGCATGTCCTCCACTCTGTTACTGAATCCAAAGAAGGGGCAGTAGATGTTGGGAACTCTGCCTTCACAAAGGGACCAAAGAAGGTCCAGAAGCATGTGGCTTTCACACCTGTGACCCCATCAGGACCGGGTCTTCTCTCACTGGAGTGTCAGTGGACCAGGACTTGGGGGCATTTGGATCTGAGAACACCCTGAGAGACCTGTAGACCACACCCCCTCATGTCTGATGGCAGGACAGGCCCTGAGCATGGGACGGGCTAGGAAATGCTTTAGTTCAGGTTCAAGTTCTGGAGATATGACCTTGATGGGTGTCTGGGGGCAAAAGAGTGAAGTCTTTTTTTTTTTTTTTTTTAATTATTTATTTTTAAATTTAAATCCAAGTTAGTTAACATATAGTGCAATAACGATTTCAGGAGTAGAATTTAGTGATTCATCACTTACATACAACACCCAGTGCTCATCTCAACAAGTGCCCTCCTTCCCTCCAGCAACCCTCAGTTTGATCTCTGTACGGTTTGTCCCCCTCACTGTCTTTATATTATTTTTGCTTCCCTTCCCTTCTGTTCTTCTGTTTTGTATCTTAAATTCCACAGATGAGTGCAGTCATACAATATTTGTTAAAAGGTTTAAGTATATCTAAGAAAATACCCGTATCCCTGTCAGAAGCTGGAACCCCACCCCTTGGCTGAGACTGTGTTCTTATTTTACTTATGTTTTGAGTGTTTATTTTTGAGAGAGAGGGAGAGTACACGCGAGTGGGGAAGGGCGGAGAGAGAAGGGAACAGAGGATCCCAAGTGGGCTCTGCGCTGACAGCAGCAAGCCTGATGCCCGTGGGGCTCACACTGACCAACCATGAGGTCATGACCTGAGCCCAAGATGGACACTTAGCCCGCTGAGCCCCCCAGGTCACCCCACGACCGTGTTCTGTGGACGAAAACCACCCACGTGGCTGGTGGCGGAGCAGATCTGAGGTGCCCTGTGGGCTCTGTTCCCCGTCTCCCAGGGCCCTGGAAATGTGGGCAGGGTGTCTCTGCTGTGTCCGCACTCCTTCGGTCCCGGTCAGCCCAGGCCAGTGTTTCTGTGTCTGAGGGACTCCTGGTGGTCGTGGCTGTGGGGTCACAGAGGTCAGAGGTGGCATTTGGAGGGGGACAGCCAGCCTCGTGGGGGGTCCTGCTGGGCTCTGCTCTGTTTAAAATAATCACACAAGTCACCAACCACGAAAACTCAAAAACCGTAAAAAAATAATGACAGGACTTCAGGTTTCTTTTCACACTTCTACCCACGAGGGGTTCACGGTCCTGGCCCCCCAGTGGACAGAGCACTGTCCACTCTTGGCCCCTGCTCCTGTCTATGTTGCCAGCCTGGTCCCCCAGGCACGTGTGTTTGCAGCCCCTGCCACTGTGTGTGTCCCTGAGGTGGACCGTTCCCAGAGCCGGGTGGGAGACGGCCTCTGACTGTGGGCAGGCTGCCCCTCCTCGCCGGCCTCGTCACCTGTCCTTCTCGGGGTTCTGGCTCTGACGTCTTGTGACGCAGACTAGGGCCCGAAGCCCAGAGGTATGGCTGATGCACTAGGAGGCCCTGGGCAGGTCCCCGCCCCTCTCTGGGACTCCGTTTCCCTCTGTGTCACTGAATGCTCCGTGACAGGCCACGCCTCTCTAATGGCCCTTCTGTTTTTCCTCCCGCGGCCGCCCCTAGACCAAGACGAGTGTCAGATGGGCACTCACGATTGTAGCCTGCGACAGTTCTGTGTGAACACCTTGGGATCCTTCTACTGTGTCAGCCACACGGTGCTCTGTGCCGAGGGCTTTATCCTCAACAGGCACAGGAAGTGCGTGGGTAAGCGAGAGCCCCTGCCTGCCGCCGCTGTCACGGCTCTCTGTGCTGCTCCACGCCACGCCGCCACACCGTGGCCACATGCTAAAGGGCCTGCCCTTTGCATACGAGCTCAGCACCACCGGCGCCCCCTGCTCCGTGCCCTGTGTGTCCCGGTGCCCCGTCCTGCTTGTCTCCTGGACATATGTGCCTGCGAGTCACAAAACTAGCTGATGCGTGACCTGGCAGGGGCGTCACAGTGAGGAGGTTGAAGGTGCGGGCAGCAGGATCGGGTCCGTGGGGTCTGCAGGCTGGGAGGCCTGGGTTTGAAGCGGGAGCCCCTAGTTGCTCTGTGGCCTTCAACAGATGTCCTCCCTTCTCCAAGCCTCTTTCATCATCTGAAAAAGGAGACATTGACGCTCCTTGGGAGATTATATGCCACGTGTATGGCAGAGCCCAGAGCCTGGGTATGGTGAGCGTGTGATGACTCTGCTGAGATTGTCCTTAGGGGCACCTAGAATCCCCTCCGGAGGCGAAAGGGTGGAGCTGGGGTCTGTCAGACCTAGCACTGTACCCCCGCTCAGTGTTCATTTGCTGTGTGACACTGAATAGTGGAGCTCCCTCTCTGAGCCTGGCTCCTTGCCTCTAACGTCGGGGCCAGAGGACTGGGCAAGGGCCACTGCTCTATAATGGCCTTTCCCTCCTGCCTCTTGGTGCACATGTGGGCCAGTGGCTAGGGCTTCAGGTGTGCCCTGCAGAGGAGGGCAGACTTGATGCCCTCCCATGGCTCTGGGGGTCTGACGTTTTCACAGAGGAAACATGATGGTTCTGAACAGAGATAGACCCAAAGTAGCAGGGCCTCAGGGCAGACTGTTGGCAGTGCTCTCAACAGAGGCACAGGCTCAGGTCACTCCACCTGGGGGCATCTGGACACACTTCCCAGAGAAGGTGGCATTTGCAATGGTCTCCAAGGATGGGTGGGACTTGGGAATTGGGAAGGGCATGCAGAGTAGAAGGAACGGCTTGAACAAAAGTGTGGAGGTAGGAACACTGCAGAGCGCATCCAGGGCACGTGATCAGAGCCCCGTGTGTCTTCTTTGTGCTTGGGGACCATGTCCAGCCTGGACATGTCCTCTTCCTCACCCTCCACCGCTGGGCAGACGGGCCCACGGCGCTGGGCTGAGGGGCGGCTGCAGACATGTTTGCCCCCGGCCCCCCTGGCTGTCGGCACAACATGAACCTTCCTGAACCTGCTTGTCGGTGGCTGGGCGGCTCTTCCCGTCTGGGCCGTGTCTGTGTGGGGGGGGGAGGGGGAGGAAGGCGGGTCCTGCCTGGGCCTGCCTCCCCACTCCCAGGGCGCCCCCTGCCATACCTGGGTGTGCTTGCTCCCCCGCTGGCCTGGAGAGAAGATCTTGCACTAAAAGGGGGCACCGGACAGCCAGAAAACAGATTCTGGGACTAAAAGAGCAAAGGGATATTTCATTCAGCAAAATTTATGAGCTCGCCTTCTCGTTCTTTCATGTCTCCCTCCTTGTTCATTCTGCTCAGATGCATTGGTGTCTCCTGCCCTTCCTCTTTGCTCCACTGATCTGCTCATTTTCCCAGCTGTTAGCACTCTCATTCTTTCCATCGCTTATTCACGCACAACATGGGTACCAATGTCTTCTGCTTTTCATCTGTTAGCTCCAGGCATGGTCATTAACCCTGGCTGGTGAGATGGAGATTCACACCTGCATGAAGAGTATGACCTCTGTGGCCAGACTCAGTGGGTTCAAATCCTGGCTCTGCACTTTCATGTCGTAAGACCTTAGATCAGTTAAGCTCTCTGAGCCTGTTTCTTCATCTGTGGAATGAGATAGTAATAGCATCTCCCTGAGTCTCTGTGGAAATCGTGTTAGTCTGTGTAAAGAACATCCGAGTATTTGATATCATTGTTATGATTTAACAAATGTGTTACACTAAGCAGCCTGCATAGGTAGTGAGCCCCCCATCACTGGAGGTGTGTAAGCCACAGTGGGATAGGGTGGAGCCAGGTTCAGAAGACCTATAATGGACGTGCAACTTCTGCTGTTTGTTGTTTTTACCTAGCCCTTTGAGGACCATCTTGGCCCCTGGAAAATAATGTTCCAGATGAGCTGTGCTGCTAGGTGATGAGAAGGTTGGAAAGGACACAGCTCTAGGCTGGGTACTCTGGGTTCCCTTTTTGCTGCTGCCACGTGCAGGCTGTGTGACTTTGGTCCAGTCCCACCCCTCTGGGAGCCGTTTCCTCATTGGTGAAACCGCATCTGTGAGCCGCCAGACCCCTAGTGAACCTCACTTAGTGTCGGCTGCTGTCATTTATTGCTATGGTTCCTCCCAAGCTACTGGGGCTCTGGGGCCATGGCATTTCTGGGGCTGTGGGCACACATCTCCCCCGTCCATCCATCCTGTGAACCAGAAGTCTTCATCTTGCCCCATCAAGCCTTCCTTGGGAACCGCTGCCCAACCCCCGCCCCCACCCGTCCTGCCTCCCCACCCCCACCAAGGTCAGGGTCAGCAGGGCCGGCATGCCATTTGGCTCACCTGTGAGGCTGGAGGTTCTCTTCCCCCCACAGCCCCACCGCCCCTTCCACCCCGTCTCTAGCATCCTCGTACACTTGGCTCCTGTCACTGTGCCCCAGAAGTGACTCTGACAGTCCAGGGCTCCGAGCCTCTAGCTTTCCTCCCCGGCATCTCTCCTCCCTGTCGCATCCCCACGGCAGGCTGGCAGTTCCCTCGAGGGCGGGCGCTGTGGCCGACCCCCCCTTGGCCACCAGGCTCAGAGTAGGTGCTGGCTAATGTGGGTCCAAGGGAGGAGGGCATCCGTGAATGACTGCCCCTCCCCCCAGGGGCAGCGTGGATGCAGCAGGCGCTGGCCTGCCATCCGCCATCCTTAGCATCCGGCCTGGCGCAGTTGCTGGCCCACTCCCTAGTGCTCCCGCCTCCCTTCGCACACCTTGGCGGCTCCTCCCCTTCCCAGTTGCTCATCCCAGCTGGGGTTCTTGGCTTCTTCTGTGTTCCATCCCCTACGTGGCCTCAGCAGCTGCCCACTCCCCGGTTAGTGTCTCCACTTTGGTGAACTCACATGCGTGCCTGGCTGCCACGTGACACTTGAACTCAGTGTGTCCACAGGGCTCCCGACCTTCCCTGCCAGCCTGGTTCTGGACGCCGCCCCATCCCCAGTGCTGGCACCCCTGCCTGTCTGGCTGCTCAGCCAGAAAGCTCTGCACACCTGTCCGCTCCTCTTTCTTCCTCAAGTCTGTCTCATCCATCAGTGAGTCCAGCCGGTTCTACCTTCGCAGCATTTCCAGAACCAGATGGCTTCTCCTGGCCTCCGTGGGTGGTGGTCTGAGCCCTGTCATCCACGCTCCCCCCGGGGCATTCACACCCAGCCAGGGGACCCTGCCACAAACGAGTCACCGTGGCCTCCACTTTGCTTGGCCACCTGCACACATGCTCTTCTCTTCTCTTCCCTGCAGCCACCGCCCCCCAACCACACCCCCCCACCCCCGGCCAGTCCTTGAATCTGCCTGGCAGACTCCCTCCTCAGGGCCCTGCATCCATTGTCCCCTCTGCCTGGAATGTCCACTGGGCTCATTCTGTCACCCCTTCAAATGCTTGCTCAAAGGCCCTCTTATCGGAGGATCCCTCTGTGACCTCCCAGCCGCCCCCCACCTCCTCATTTTTTTGGCCCTGCTCTGTTTTCTCCACGGCGCTCATGGCCACCGCCCTCCCAGGGATGTGCTGTCTCAGTCACCGATGGATGTGCTCTGCTTGATAAATCTTTGTTGAATGAATGGATGCACAGACAGGTGGATGCCAGCCACGTGCAAGTCTCTAGGTGGTGAGCACCTGAGGTCTCGAGGACAGGGCTGGCTGCGCCTCTGACGGCCCGCTCTCCCTGCAGACATCAATGAGTGTGTGGCGGACCTGCACACCTGCAGCCGGGGAGAGCATTGCATGAACACCGTGGGCTCCTTCCGCTGCTACAAGGCTCTCACCTGTGAGCCTGGCTATGCGCTCAAGGACGGCGAGTGCACAGGTGAGGAGGGGAGGCGGGATGCCCGCCCCTGCTGCCCCCTGACTCTGGCCCTCGGCCCTCTCCTGATGAGGGAGACAGGCTGCACAAGCAAGTGGGGGGTGTGGAGGGGGGGCTGAAGCCTGGGGGTTCACTTAGGTGGGGGTCCAAAGAGGCCCCCTGTGGAGGTGACCTCAGAGGAATCCTGACATGGGGTCACGGGGTTCCAGGCAGAGGGAACAGGAAGTATGAGGCCTTTCAGGAGAGGGGAGATCTCTGCTTGGTCAAAGAATAGAAAGTCTCAGGGTGGCCTGCGGGCTTAGAGTGTGGAAGGACGGGGGCAGGGTTTGCAGGCCCCCTTAGGGAGGGGGTGGAGTCTGCTTCACACGTGAGGGGTGGAGTCTGCTTCACACGTGATGGGAAACAGTTTTTTTTTGTTAACTAAAAATATCCTGAAGAATGTCTCCAAAGAGGTACAATCCACAGAGGTGCAGGATTGTTGCAAACCCTGCAAGCCATGGATGAGGAGTGGCTCAGTCGGGCGTGAGCTCAGGAAGGCGGCTTACCAAGCCCTGAGCTGGGGGGAGGGGTGAGCTCAGTCCCCTCACACACGTGTGCACACACATGGACCCAGGACCAGCACCCCCCCACCTTGCGAGGGGCACCACCCCCTGGACGTGTCTCACACCCACTGCCGCTCTGGCTTCTCAGGGTGCTGGCTGCCTCCTTCTCAGAGGTGTGGAGGGGCTGCCTCCTCAGGCACTTGGTGGTCCCTGGGTGGGGGCCGTGCCTGGCTCCCACCTGGGTGCCTGGAACCATGTGCCGGGCCTCCCAGAGCCGGGACTGCTGGCACCGAGTGGTAGAGGCCCTGGAAACCACACAGGGCATGGCTAGGGGGAAGGGCAGGTGGTGGGGGCCCAGACAGATGCACACACGGTCGTCCGCCTGGCAGTCAGCAGAACCGAGTGGGCCGCTGACCGTGTGAGCGGCCCTCCTATAAGGGTACATCTGCAGAGGAGGCCCAGCGTGCCTGCCCCGGGAAGTGTGGAGCCCAGCCCCGTGCCGCCGAGCTGTCCAACCCTGTGTGTGCCTCAGTCCCCCCTGGTTAGGACAGGGTTTGTCACAGCACCCTCCTGGGGTTGTGAGCTCTAGTAAATCCACCTCAGAGGGCTCAGGACAGTGCTGGGTCCCCAGAGGAGCTCTGTCAGTGCGGTGATGGCACATCAAGGGCACGGTGGGGAGTGTGGACAGGCACCTGCCAGCCCCCAACCCCCAGCCCTGACACCCCGCCTCTGCGTGGCAGATGTGGACGAGTGTGAGCTGGGCAAACACAACTGCCAGCCGGGCTTCACATGTCAGAACACCGAGGGCTCCTTCTACTGCCAGGCGCGGCAGCGCTGCATGGACGGCTTCCTGCAGGACCCCGAGGGCAACTGCGTGGGTGAGCGGGGCCCCGGGGTGGGCTCCGGGAGGGGCGCAGGGGCCCCCCCGGCTTGCTGCTTGGCCCTCTTCCAGCCTCAGTGTGTCAGTGCCTGGCCCCAGGAGGCACTTGGGAAACGGAACTTACTATCCCCAGGGGTCTGACCTTTGCTGAGTTCTTATCTTGTGGCCTCTGCTTATCTGCTTACCCATCTGTGGGGATGAACGTGAATCCGATTCTTTTAACCTAGCTGGCTCCCTGGAATGTTTCTGTACCTTGACCTGATAAAAACACACACGCAGCTGGAACACAGCTGCCACAAAAGTTACTGTCTCCTCTGCATGTGATACTCGCTACAGTTTCCATTTGCAGAGAATGCTAGCGAGGCCTTGCGGCACTCAGGGTGAAGGCCTGCAGCTTGACAGGTGGGACCTAGTGTCCCTGCGTGTGTCTGGGGTCTCACACTCTCCAGCTCCTTCCACCGAGCTGCTGGCCTGCAGCCTCTCTTCCCCCAGGGCTCCTGAGTGCGTCTGGCCCAGCGGCAGGGCACCGGAGCCCCCGTGGGACTGATGGCCTCTTGGCATGGCCAAGGCTGTGCTCAACCTTGTTGGTGGGGGTGGGGGGTGAAACACGCAGAAGGAGACACGGAAGGACAGACCGGTGAGCAAGGCTGGCTGCTGAGTGTGGACAGAAGCTGGGGGTGTGTGAGTGTGCAGCTTCTGTCACACACCTTTCTCGTGAGGGCGGCATGGGGGACAGACGTCTTCATCTCCCGGGGAAGACACTTAGGGACATGGGAAGCTTTGGCTCTACCTGAAGCCTTTCTCAAGACTTTTAGAGGGTCTCTCTAAGCCAGTCTGGGAGCTGGAGCTGTTTCTGGGGCTCCCCCTTTAGGGCTTCTCACTGTGTGATCCTCGCAATGCCGTGGGGTCACTGCAGGGTCATGGGCATGCGAAGGTCCGTGCGGTCTGCCCTGGGATACCCAGCAAGGGTCAGGGCAGGGTGGGGAGGGGTCTGTTCCATTGCTGACAGTTTCTCAGTGATTCATTCGTTGACAACATTTTCAGAGCACCTGCTATGTGCCTCCTTCTAGGTGTTAGGGAGTTCTAGCACTTTTTCTTAAGTCCATTTTATTTTGAGAGAGAGAGAATGAGCAGGGTCAGGGTGGGGGTGGGAGAGAGAGAATGAGAATCCCAAGCAGGCTCCATGCTCGGCAGGAAGCCTGACACAGGGCTCGATCCTACAACCTGCAAGATCATGACCTGAACCGACATCAAGAGTTGGACCCTTGGGGCTCCTGGGTGGCTCAGTTGGTTAAGCATCCAACTTCGGCTCAGGTCATGATCTCACGGCTCATGGGTTCAAGCCCTGTATCGGGCTCTGTGCTGACAGCTAGCTCAGAGCCTGGAGCCTGTCTTCAGATTCTGTGACTCCTTCTTTCTCTGACCCTCCCCGCTCATGCTGTCTCTCTATCTCAAAAATAAATAAAACATTAAAAAAATTAAAAAAAAAAGTTGGACCCTTAAACTGACTGAGCCACCCAGGCACCCCAGGGAGTCAGATGCTTAACTGACTGGGTGCCTCAGTTGCCCCAGGGAGTTCTAGCACTTTAATGAGACATTTCAGAGCAGGAGGGAATGAATAGGCAAACATAGTTATAGAAGTGGCAGCTATTCAAAGGTGCTTTGATAAATAATAAAGCAAGTAGAGAATACAGTCTTACAAAGGGGGGCAGGCTCACCTACCTAGAATGGGTGGAGGTGGCATTGGGAAAGGGCCTGAGGAAGAGAGGAAGCCAGCCATGAAAATATCTGAGGGCAGTGCTGGCCAGAGAAGGGGTGACAGCATGTGCCAAGGCCCTGTGGTGGCCTGGGGGCATCATGGGATGATGAGGAAATAGGCTGGGGCAATAGATGGACGATGAGCTTGACAGTTTGGCAGGAAAATGCAGAGCAGGGGCATGATCTAACTGTAGGTAGCCTGGGGCTCAGCTCTAAGCTGTAGTGGGGGGGCTTCTGCCTTCAGCTGCCTCATCAGGGCAGCCGTGAGAAGAATGTAGGAAGGGCTCCTGCTTGGAGGAGAGGGCCCTGGGGTCCTAAGACCCAGGACAGGGAGAGTGTGACCCTGCAGGCCTGTCCAGGGCTGGCCTGGAGCCCCACACCGGCCACCTCCCTGTGTGTGCCAGGCCCCTCGTCACCTGTGTCACTTCCGCAGACATCAACGAGTGTACCTCGCTGTCCGAGCCCTGTCGGCCAGGCTTTAGCTGCATCAACACCGTGGGCTCCTACACGTGCCAGAGGAACCCGCTGCTCTGCGGCCGTGGCTACCACGCCAGCCAGGACGGGACCAAGTGTGTGGGTACGGTGCTGCCTCCCTTCCCGCCTCCCTTCCAGCCCGGGGCTCTGTGGGCTCCTGGGCCTATGGGAGGCCCTTGCGGAGGGAGAGCTGGGGCCTCAGGACACTCTCCTCGCCTCCTTCCGGCAGACGTGAACGAGTGTGAGACCGGCGTGCACCAGTGTGGTGAGGGGCAGGTGTGTCACAACCTCCCTGGCTCCTACCGCTGTGACTGCAAAGTTGGCTTCCAGCGGGACGCCTTCGGCCGGGCCTGCGTGGGTAGGTGGGCCCTGGTGGCCGGGTCCCCTGTGTGCTGTGCACCTGGCCTGGCCAGCCCGCAGGCCTCTCCCTCCTGCCTCCCTCCTGGTGGGCGCCCCGGCTTGACCGCTGATGCTGCCTGCTCGCTTGTCTTTGGTCCCTGGCACCCTCCTCCCCTGCCCCTCTCTGTGTCCGTCCGTCCCTCTGTCTCTGCCTCCGTCCAGCACCCCCGCTGCCCTTCTCCTCTGCCCTGGTCTTTTCGCGGCTCCTGTTCCCTGTCCAGGTCCCTGGCCTCACCCAGCCCCCTCTTCTCCCCGGGGGTGGAGGCAGCTGGCCCCCGGGCCACCCCATTGGCGCTGCAGGCCGCCCACCCTGTGCCGCTCGCCCGCAGATGTGAACGAGTGCTGGAGCTCGCCGGGCCGCCTGTGCCAGCACACGTGTGAGAACACCCTGGGCTCCTACCGCTGCTCCTGCGCCTCTGGCTTCGTGCTGGCTGCCGACGGCAAGCGCTGCGAAGGTGCCACTGACCCCGCCCTCCGACCCCCACCCCTGACCCCATGCAGGTGGTACCCACTGTGGAAAGCCGCCCTGCCCGGCCCCTGGCCTCACGCAGTCGCCGGCCCATCCCTACCTCGTGCCACTCCCCAACTTCTGCAAACGCTCCCCGGCCTCAGCTGGTCCGGCTGTTTGCTCCCTCCCGGAGGCCATCTCAGACCCGAGGGGCTGGGTTTCCGAGGCGTCTGTACCCCAGATAGGAGCTCCTTTCAGACACGGATGGCAGCCCAGCCTCCGCCCTCCATGGGCTCTGTTCCTGGTCACGATTGCACAGCCTGGGAGTCCAGGCAGGGGACGGAAGTGAGTGCAGCCTAAGGGAGGGTTGTTGGCCACCTGGAGAGCCCAGTGGCCACCGAATAGCAGTAGCCACATGTCACCTGTAGAGACGCCGCCCAGCAGTGCCCATCCAGGGTGGCCCGATCCTCCTGGTTTTCCAGAGGCTGGAAGTTTAGATGTCTGTGTAAAATCTGCTGAGATTTTACGTGTTACAATGGATTTAAACTTTTAAAAGACACACTGTGAGTTAAGCCAAGCATGTGAATGGACTGGACCCTACCCGCGGGGCTGGCATCTGAGGCCAAGTTCTCACACATGTGAGATGGGGCCACGGCTAATGGCGGGAGTGACGTGTGAGGGACTGTCACCCTGTTCCTATGTCTGTTCGTGGCGTGGTCAGGTCAGGCAGGACTGGTAAGGAGGGAGGTCCTGAGATGGCCCGGTGGAGGGGTGAGGGGGTAGGCGAGGGAAGAGGGAGGTCCTGAGGCAGCATGGTGGAGGGGTGAGGGAGTAGGCGAGGGAAGGAGGGAGGTCCTCAGGTTTCCTGGTGGAGGGGTGAGGGAGGGAGTGGGTGAAGGAAGGAGGGAGGTCCCAGGCTGGCTTCCTTGCCATCCCTTGATGGCACCAGGCACACTCTTACCCCAGGGCCTTTGCTTGTGCTGTGCCTTCTACCTGGAACGTTTCCCCGAGGTGCCCACGTGACTGCAAAGTGTGAGCCCTCCCAGACACACTCCCTGTCCCTCCCCTTGCCCCACAGCACTTGCACCTTTGGACACACTAGTTATTTTACTCCTTTAGTGAGTTTCTCCCCCTTCTTTACCAACACGCATGCTAACATATGCTCCACAAAGTGGAGATTTTGTCTGTCTTGTTCACGGCTCAGTCCCTAAATTCAGCACAGACCCTTGCGTGTTGTAAGAGCCCAGCGGTTCCTGGTTGGGTGAGTGAAAGCCAAGTCCCTGCTTCAAGGAGCTCAGAGTCCAGCACATGTTCAGTCTGAGCCTTGAATTGACCTTTCATTCATTCTCTCCGACATTGTTTGGCCCATATGCCCCCATGTGCACTCTTACTCTTCCCCCCACCCCCAGCCCCATGCAGTGCCAGGCCTGGGGATCAGGACAGGCAGGTGAGGACCCAGTTCTCTAGGGGAGAGCACGTAGGTGATGTTTCCCAGAGTCATCTCTACCAGGTGCTATGGACTCTCAGTAGGGCAGCATCTAGCTCCCCACCAGGGAGATCTGAACCCCATCTGTAGCCACTGCCTCCTCTAGCCAGCAGGCTGAGCCTCCACCAGCAAGCCCCAGCCCTGCCCCTGCCTCAGCTGCAAGCCCCAGGTGGGCTCCCTGCCCTTTCCCGGGTCTTTCATTCCCTGCTGGCCCCCAAGACAGGCCGGAGTTAATGATGTCCCAGGTTAAGGCTCTAGGTGAGCTGGGCCCTAAGGCCCTCACTGCTGGGCTGGGAGGACTCTGCCTTGACTGCAGGCTGGTCCCCCTGCAGATGTGAATGAGTGTGAGACCCAGCGCTGCAGCCAGGAGTGCACCAACATCTATGGCTCCTACCAGTGCTACTGTCGCCAGGGCTACCAGCTGGCTGAGGACGGGCACACCTGCACAGGTATTCTCCTCTGCCCAGGGGCGCCCCTACTGAGAGGTACTCCCCCCATGTGTGCTCCCAGAGACCCCTTGCCAGGTTGGGACCACACAGGACACACAAAGGCTTTAGCTTCATATTAGAGCGGGATTCCAAGCCCTGTGATCTGCTTGGCTGTGTGACCCGGGGTGAGGGCTTCCTACCCCTGACCTTAGGCACCTCCTTTGTAATGCAGCAGTGATGGTTCTGGCCTCGATGATGTGACGCATGAGGTTAAGTACCTCGTCCAGGCCGGTGTCTGGTAACTTCTTGGCCCTGCACTGATAGTAGCAATTATGGGGCAGCACCCGGGAATGAGCACTGGAATGGGAGTCCTGTTTTGCGGTGTGGGTTTTGGTAACTCTTTCCCCCTCCCTGAGCCCTGTTGTTTTCATTGGTAAAAAATTGGAGCCCTAGGCTCCAGGGCTGTGGCCGGACCCCGCAGGTACAGGGGGTTCACGGGAACTGAACTTCTCTGACAGACATTGATGAGTGTGCTCAGGGTGCCGGCATCCTCTGTACCTTCCGCTGTGTCAACGTGCCAGGGAGCTACCAGTGTGCATGCCCAGAGCGGGGCTACACCATGACGGCCAACGGGAGGTCCTGCAAGGGTAAGTGAGGGGCCAGGCACAGGAAGCCTTGCTCAGCTTGCTGTTCAATTGGAGCCCTGACGCCTAGTGCACAAACAGGGAGTGGCCGATTCCACTGGTGGCCACATTACCTGAGGTCTGTGCCTGGGATGAGGAAGGAGACAGTCTGTCTTCTGTTCCACCCAGCTCGGGCTAGGCTTCCAGGCTTGGGCTCAGCTCTGGGCCCTCTCCTGGGAGGGGGACCGGGATTGTGAGTGGTGGTCCTGAAAGGTAGGCAAGGGACCTGAAGGGTAGCCTCAGGGGTTGTAGTCTCCATCCCCAGACAGCTGCATCTTCTAAGCTTGCAGACAGACACGGGCCTGAGCTATGCAGATAGCATGCACCCCACATAGTATGATGTTAGCTACGGTCATGCTGAGAATCAGCTTGAATTCTGCCTTTGTTTCTAGTGTATGTAAAGCCCGAATCAGCATCCCACGCGGTAAGGGCTAGCTTTTAGCAATACTCGTAATCTTGCCGCTGAGTTTGTCCCCCATTCCTGCCCATCCGAGCTGTGGATGGCGCTTTGCTGTCTCGGGTGAGGCTGCAGTGATACCCCCTGGGTATATGGCCTTGTCCGGCTCTCCCTTTGTCCTGACCTCTCCAAGTGAGGCTCTGGGGTCCAGGGCCCCGCACACACAAGGGGCCTGGCAGCACTGAGGGGCGAGGACCCCGGGGTCACAGGAAGTCCCGTGGCAGCTCCCTGTGAGCGTGGGGAGGGCCAGGCTGCGTGGTGCTGACCCTTGGCGCTCATCCCTCCTCTTAGGCATCTCCATCAGCCCCGGGTGGGTGGGCAGCATGAAGCAGCTCCCTCCTGCTTCCTGTCTCACCCTGCCCATTTGTGGGCGGCCCGAGCATAGCTGGGGCCGAAGGAGCAGGAGGCCCTCCCTTCATGTGGACTCAGTTAATGAGCCGTCAGGACAACAACCACCCCTCCTGGTCCCACTGGCTTTTCTCCCACTCGCCTTTGTGCCACCCTGGGAAATCGGGATCACAACCCAGTTTGTGTAGGAGGGAAGGGAAGGCGGCTTGGAGAGGTGAATGAGCATCAGCTGATCTGTCGCCACGGACGGTGGTGGCCAACATTGTAGAGTGTGGGCCGGGTTGGGGGCTTGAGCCCTGGCTCTGTCGTACTGCAGCTGCATAGCCCTGAGCACGTGTGAGGGTGGGGGGTGACTCGGTTCCTGGCTGGTGGGGCTGTGAGGACAGGTGAGTGAGCGCAGAGGGCCTCACGCATTGGACGGACATCAGGTGGTAGACTCGGGATGTGGCTCAGCCGCCGCTGTTATAGCCGCCCCACCGTGGTGGCTGCTATCGTGAGGAGTAGGCGCAGCATCACAGCTGGACCCCCACTTCCAGCCCCAGCTGCCTGCTGACTGCTGTGTGGCCTTGAGCAAGGCTGCGCCCCTCTCTGAGCCTCGGCTCCCGCCTGTGTCTGGGGAGCCCCACGCCCCTCACCCCACAGGCCTGGCGTGAGGATTAAGTGAGGAGAAATCTCTAAACTGGGTCAGTGTGGAGGATTGGAGAGAGAGCCCAGAGCCTCCCAGGAAAGCTCCTGATGGGCTTTGCCCCCTCACCCCTGGGACAGCCCCTGGGGCCCCTGGGGGTCACTGTCTGAGCTGAGCAGCTGATCTTAACAGAAGGGGTCTCTGGATCCCATTAATTTTATCCTACTTGACTTACAGGTTGCCTATGCACACACACACGCGCGCGCGCACACACACGTGCACCCCCCATGAGTGCGTCTCTGAGCTGTCAGATGTTTATCCATACATTTCTGCATATGTGTGTGCGTGTGTATGTGTATTTCAGCATCCTGAAAGGGCCCTCCCTGTGTGTGTGTGTCTGTGATTCTGTGTAGGTTGACTGAGCACGTGGCGTGCTTGGCCGCGTGCCTGTTGGTGTGAGTGTGCACAGGGAGCGTGATCGTGTCTGCAGTTTGTGGGGGGGCTTTCTAGCTGTGCCTCTTAGAGCCTGTGTTTACCAGGGATGGGTCCCACACTTCCATCCAGCAGTATGTGCGGAGCACCCACTCCGTGCCAGGCACTCTGCTGGGTGCTGAGGCCACCAGAGGACCAAGAATGACATGCACCCTGGCTTCTGGCTCACACTGAGGAGGGGGCTGGACGCAGGACACACAAAGTGGTGTGTGTTTCAGAGCAGGACAGAAGTAGGAGAATGAAATGGGGGTGGGGGCTGCTACAGGGTGGGCAGGGAGGGTGTCCTGCAGGAGGTGACCCTGAGTCAAGACCCGAGAGATGATAAGGAGCCAGCCATGGGAAGATGTGGGGAAACCGTTCCAGTAGCGGGAAGCGCATGTACAAAGTCCCTGAGGCGGATCGGGGTCAGGGTGTTGAGCACCCCAGACAGGTCCCACAGGGATGCAGCCCAGGGGGAAGGAGAGATGCTCAGACAGAGAAGGGCCTGAGGGGCCCTGTGGTGTCGATGAAGGGATGAAGTCTTTATTCTGGGGTCAGGGGAAGCCCTCAGGGGACACAGAGCCTGATCAGAGCAGGGTCCTCGGCTGCTGGGTGGGTGCATGTGGCGTAGGGCAGTCTGGGAGCTGTGTTCTCACAGTGGAGACCCAGGCCTCCAGCGTGGGGGTGCTGGTGTGACTCCTGCCCCCAGCTGGGGGCTGCCTCCCTCACCCTCACCTCCCCACCCCGCAGACCTGGATGAGTGTGCACTGGGCACCCACAATTGCTCTGAGGCCGAGACCTGCTACAACATCAGGGGCGGCTTCCGCTGCCTGCGCTTCGAGTGCCCCCCGAACTACGTGCGCGTCTCCGAAACGTGAGTGCCCCCCCCAGCCTCGGTCCTGGGCCCCCCCAGCACCTATCTCCAGCTGCCCAGGGGAGAGGCCTCCCCCCCCCGCTGCTCCCGACCACACAAGTCACAAGTAGAAGCACCTTGCAGAAAGCTCAGGGTGTAGGGAGCGAAGGGGAGAAAACTCGGAGAGTCTCCACTCCTGCACACACACATATGCACACACGCATGCACACACACGCACACGCACTGGTGAGTTGCTGCCGTGTGACGCGGTATCCCAGCGCTGAGCCCCTTTACAGAGGTTATTGTCTCAGCGGTTTGGAGGGTCAGGAAGCTGGGAGCAGCTCTGGGGACTTCCAGCTCAAAGTCCCCTGGAGTCTGTCATCAGAAGGCTTGACTGGGCCTGCGGGACCCTGCCGCTCACTCACCTGGCTCTGGGCAGCAGGCTCCTCCCCGTGTGGGCCTCTCTGCGAGGCTGCTTGTGACGTGGCCTTCCCCCGGCACCGGTCATCAGGAGAGCATGTGACAGTCCTTTGTAACCTAATCTCATCTAATGTGAGAAGTGACATACCGTCCCTTCTGCCACTGGCCACACAGTCCACCATGCAGGAGGTGTGACCACCAGGAGGTGGGACCATCTTACGGATGGGTGACCACAGTTCTTGTTGATAACTGCTTGGCATTTTGTAGCACTTCCTGTCCCTTCCTTCCTTCCTTCCTCCCTCCTTCCCTTCCTCCCTTCCTTCCTTCCTTATTTTTGGCAGAGAAACAGAGACAGAGTACAAGCAGGGGAGGGGCAGAGAGAGAGGGAGACACAGAATCCAAAGCAGGTTCCAGGCTCTGACAGAGCTGGACTCGGGGCTTGACTTGTAAGTTGTGAGATCGTGAGGGCGCCTGGGTGGCTTAGTCGGTTGGGCGTCCGACTTCAGCTCAGGTCGTGATCTCATGGTTCGTGGGTTCGAGCCCCGCGTCGGGCTCTGTGCTGACAGCTAGCTCAGAGCCTGGAGCCTGTTTCAGATTCTGCGTCTCCCTCTCTATCTGACCCTCCCTGCTTATGTTGTCCCTCTCTCTCTCTCAGAAATAAAAAAAACATTTAAAAAAAAATTGTGAGATCATGACCTGAGCTGAGTTTGGATGCCTGTTCTTTCTTTACTAAACATACATTTTCATAAAGTGCTTTGTTTTCCCTATAATTCAGTTGTTTCCCACTGTATTTTACTTTGTAAGGTATTTTCCAGATGTGTGTTTTTAGAATTGCAAATTTGACACATGCTTTTAAAATGTTTCAACAACAGGGACGCCTGGGGGACTCAGTCAGTTGAGTGTCCAACTTCGGCTCAGGTCATGATCTTACGGTCTGTGATGCAAGTCGGCTCAGAGCCCACTTCAGAGCCTCTCTCCCTCTCTCTCTACCCCTCCCCTGCTTGTGCACTCTCTCTCCCTCTCTCAGAAATGAATAAACATTAAGAAAAGTATTTCAGCAACAGAAGTGCTCTCCCGTCGGTGCGTGCAGCACGCCACAAGTAGGGTGTCCCAGCATAGATGCATCCGTGATTCCCCGCTGTCCTGCTGGCAGTTTGCCGTTTTCCCCGTTACAGGCACCCTAACGACCACGTGCGTGCTTTTTGGGACATTCAGGGGGGTGTGGTTGGAGCAACCCGGAAGGGTAGCCTCCCTTCTGCTTATCTTAGCGGCCCCTCCTGGAACTCGGGGATGAGAGCAGCGGCACCTGGTGGCAGGTGCGAGTATGGGGTGAGGAAAGGCAAGCTGTGCTTTGTGGCCTCAGTGCCCCTGTGGCTGGTGACGTGGTGGTTGTTATGGCGCCGGTGTAGCTGTGTGCATCGGTTCACTAGTCCGGGAACTCTGCTGGGAGGACCCTCTGGGCCCTAGAACCTGAGCAGTGTCCCTGTGGGAAGCAGTGAGCTTGTAGATGGTGACTTAGTAGCTCCGAGAGCCAAGAAGAGACAGACAGGTGCTGTGCTTAGAAATGGAGGCCCCCGTGGGATTTGGTGGAGGCTGTCTTCCCATCGTCACTGCTGTGTAGCAGGGCCGAGCCTCCAGGCTTCCTCAGGAGTGGGTGACTTGGAGCCCCACGTGAGCCATCAGCCCTGGTCCTCAGCTTCCCCTGGAGAAGGGCAGGCCGTTCCGAGTCAGGAAAGGAAATGGCTCCAATGGAGAGTCAGTTGCACAAGAAAAGGAATTTGGAAGATGATGGACATAAGCAAAACGCTGTGCCCAGGGAGTCTGTGCAAATGGGAAGTGTGTGAGTTCAAACAAGATGGAAGAAGGCAGGTAAGAATGAAGGGAGAGAGGAAGAAGGCAAGGTGGGCATGCCGATGAAGAAGGGCAGCTAACACCGTGCCAGGCTGTCTGCAAAGCCCTGCATGTTTATTAACTCATGCTAGCCAGCTGGCAAGATCACAGGCTATTAGCCCATCTTACAGATGAGGAAACTGAGGGCCAGAAAGGTAAGATAACTTGGTAGAGCTGGGGCCGGCCAGCAGGCCCTCAAGCCTGGACGTCAGGGTTGGGAGCATGTGGATACACCTGAGTCCCCGGGCTTGCTGACCCAGCCCCCGTGCCCCCCACAGGAAGTGTGAGCGCACCACGTGCCATGACTTCATGGAGTGCCAGAACTCCCCGGCGCGCATCACCTACTACCAGCTCAACTTCCAGACAGGCCTGCTGGTGCCGGCGCACATCTTCCGCATCAGCCCGGTGCCCGTCTTCGCGGGTGACACCATCTCCCTGACCATCACCAAGGGCAACGAGGAGGGCTACTTTGGCACACGCCCACTCAACGCCTACACTGGCGTGGTCTACCTGCAGCGCTTGGTGCGCGAGCCCCGGGACTTCGCCCTGGACGTGGAGATGAAGCTTTGGCGTCAGGGCTCCGTTACCACCTTCCTGGCCAAGATGCACATCTTCTTTACCACCTTTGCCCTGTGAGGTACCTGCCCGAGTGCCCTGCAGTGGCCATGGAGCCTGGGGTCTCCTGCCGTGTCCCTGCACTGGCCCCCGTGGCCCTGCAGTGGGCACCTCTCCATGGTTACTGAACACCATGTGTGTGGGGCCGGGTTGTGGTGGCGGTTTTTACTATAACTCTGTAAATTAACTTAATGTTGCTGACTCGCTTCCTCCTGGATTCCTGGGGCTGCTCCTGGGCCCCACCCCGTGCAAGGGAGTGTGGCGACAGGAGGCGTGCGGAAGCTTTGAGGGCAGTTCAAGGGGCTGTAGGTGCTCTGTGGCTGGAGTTGGGGGCAGAGGCTGAAGAGTGACTGAAGGTGAAACACGGTGGCTGTGACGGGGTGTCTGGACTTCACCGGGTGACCTGTCCCCCAAAGTTGATATTTCTGTTCCACTGTGATTTGCTCTTTACCTAAAAAAAAAAAAACCAACCCATGTTAAGTGTTTTTGTTGGATTGTAGTATGCACACATGGCAAAAAATATATTCAGACAGTAACAGAGGGTTATAAAATAAAAAAGTGAAAAAAGACGAGCCTTTACTTGTTTTGTGAAGTGTTTGTGTTTGCCGATGGCATCTGCGTGTCTCGGGCTCCCAGCCTGAGCCACGCGTCTGTTGGTTGGAGCCTCCCTCGAGGTTTTACTCGGGGGCCTAGCCCCGAACCAGGAGCTCCCGGGGGTGAGGGGATCGCAGTGTAAACACATGCTCACTTTGGGGTCCTTTCTTCTCCTTTTCCACCTCCTTCCCCATGTGTGGACCTCCGCTGGATTGTTACTCTGCGTACCTGCAGACGCTCAAGAACCCGTCGGGGCCATGGGGGCCTGCAAACATCCGGTCACACAGAGGGCTTGCACAGGAGCCCCAAAGATGAGAGGATTCATCTTTTTTCTCCCGGGTGGGTTTCTGGGGATTTGGGCAAAGGCAGAGGGCTGGGAAGGGAAGGGCCCGGCCCAAGGCCACACGGGCGTCTGGGCCCAGGTCAGAGCCCTTCCCCCCACTTTTGCCACTCCCCTTGGCTCTTTCTCTAAGCCAGTGGATTTCAGATTTGGGGAGCGTGTGACTCCAGGGGACTTGAATGCTTGAATGAAACGCGCTGGGTGGCAGGTGGCATTTACTCTGCAGAACACAAGGGACAGTACCCCAGTGCTCTACACCTGGCAGGGGAGGGAAGGCTGTCTGTCATGAAACAGCTGGGCACGCGTCTCTGTGTGCGTGTGTGTGCACACGTGTGTGCCGCACAGCGCCAGCCACACTGCCATCTGGGAACCTGCACCACTCAGCTGGATGTTCTCATTCTTCCAGACAACCTCCCAGGCCACATTTTGAGGTACAATCTTCCAATTTAAGATGCGGCAATTATTTAAAACTTGTTAAGGGCAGGCACGAGGCGGCCTCGGAGGTTGTTGCTGTAAGCCTCCTTACACATCCGTGATCATCCCCACGGAGGGTCACGCAACAGGGAGGCTCACCAGAGCCGTTGGAGTTCAGGGCGTGTGAGGTCCCTGGCACAAGGCGGAGGCACCAGTGATAGCGATTTCACCCGCAGCGTGTGGTTCCGGTGGAGGGGCCGCTGCGGCAGGTGCGACGGTGCATACATCTGAAAACTGTGAGGGAGCCATGCTCGTAAAGGCAGCGGAACTGGCTGGCTACTGCCAGATTGTACTGGCCTGCAGAGAGAGGGGCAAGGAGATGTGGGGTGCTAACTGGTAATGGCTGAGGGCGAGGCGGAGCCCTGCAAAGGCGGCTTGCATCTGCCGGGGAAGGACAGGCACACCTGAGTGGCGGGCTGCAGACCTGGTTGGTTGTGGGAGTCATGGAGCCCCATGGGCATTTGCTGCTCAGCCGAGATCAGTCATGGGAACCTAAGGGCCCCAGAGTGAGACACCCAAGGCCCTGAAAATGGAGGGAAGCATCTGGGCACTTGACTCTCTAGAGATGCAGAGGGGGCTGGCCGCTACTCGGCAAGTCAGCCTGTGCCCGCTCGGGAGCTGCCCTCACCTCTCCCGGCTGCCAGGCCAATAGCTGGGGTTAAATCCCAGCATCACTGGGTGGGAGATGTGCTGGGCTTAATGGAGAAGGAGACGGACTGCACACCCGAGAGCTGCAAACACTGTCCGGCAGGTGATGACCAGAGAGCCCCTCTGAGATGGATTTTGAGGGTGCTTGGCCAGCAGAGCCAGAATGAAAGGCTGGACAAGCAGGACTTCACCGACTTCGGGGCACTTTGTTTGGGGACGGGGGAATTGACACCTGGGCGAGGAACCCAGGTCTCTCTCTGCAGCCTGGACAAAACTGATGGCTGAATCTGAGTGGTCACAGAAGCTGGGTTTTGAGTGGGGCCGGAGCAGGAACGGGGTCTGCAGCGCATCCAGAGAGAGCAAGCCGCCTTCCCACTTGGGCCAGATGTGTTCATCTGGGCACTAGAGGAGACCACACAGCTGACCACAGGGACCCAGGGGTGAGCCTGAGCAGGACCAGAGGCTTCCTGAGCAGTGGTTCAGACCCTCCATGCCACCCGTGCTCCAGGCCTGTTCCCTTTGCCATGTGGCGGTTTGTCTACAACTGGCTGGAAGAGGAAGAAAATGCCAGAGCTTGGTTCTAGGAATGGTCACCTCAGTACGAGTGCAAATTGGAAATGGACGCACCTGCATAACGGCCTCATCCAGACACATCCTTGGGAGACAGTGGACAGGGAGCGTCTTCCCAGTGGGTGGTGCTGTGGGCAGTGTCCCAGCCAGCCACTTTGTGTGGAAGGAGAAGGTGAGGTGAGATTGTATGGGTGGTGGCCATCGGCGGGCTATCTGGCAGAGGCCTGGACACAGGATGGTGGGGTGACTGGGGACAAGAGTTCTGGGCAGAGGCCTGCGGGTAGAGACATGGGAGTGGGCACAGGTGTGAAGACGTTTGTGTGACACGTTAATGCCAACCACTAAGCATCTACCGGGGAAGCATGGTGGCCGGCCAGGGGAACAGAATGGTTCATCTGGGTGATGTTAGCCAGTCTTCACGACAGGCCACCCCAGCGGGACACACAACAGAGGTCATGTGCCTCTGAATGCAGCAGGGACGAACACTGAGCCCCCGTCGCTTCTGCAAGGAGACAGCTTGGTAGCCAGGGGACTCCTTTGGCCCCCTTCTGTTCCAGGACAGATGGCCGCTCAGCAAGAAGCACAGTCTGAGGGCCCACAGAGCATGTGGCTCTCCACCGCACAGGGGAAGAGCTGAGACACCGGCCCACGACCGCGGGACCCATGGGTCACACGCGTGCCGCGTGCCTCGGACGCCGCCAGCCTCACAGAGTGTGGGAACGGCGTTCTAAAGGTGCAGGTGGAGTTCCAGCTGGAGGGAAGGGTGCTAAAACGACGGGGGGCAGCCTTTGGGGTGTGGCGCGTCAAATTGGAAACCCCCTCTGACCCTGTGTCCCGAGGGAAGGACCTGGGATCCAAGCCTGCCACTCAGTGGGTCTGTCTTCCTGTCCTTGCCGCTCGGGACTCCCTAGGATTGGAGGTCCTGGTTCCTAGAGGAGAGCACACTTTTCCCAGGGGCAATGGCAAAGGTCCCATCAGCCTACCTGTGACAGCCACTGTCCAGGCGGTTTGGTCACCTCATATGACCGGGACGAGTAGGTGAGGACTGATGGGGTCACTGAGCCTGGTCAGCAGAGGGGGTGGGGCTGCTCGGACACAGTGGGGACACAGTGACACAGTAGTGAGGAGCCCCGGCCACATCAGGAGCTCTTGCGCTGCTGGGCGTGTAAACAGGCGCAGGCAGCAACCCCAGACCGCGACGGGCATGATGGTCAAGGTGTGAAATTGCAAGGTGTTGTGGGACGGGGTATGGGTCAAACCACCAGGTCAGCCCCCAGCTCCTGAAAAAGGTGTGCGGGGACTTTTTTGATGGCAGAGGAGGGAGAAAACGATTATCAGCAGTCCCCTCTGGGTCAGCTCTGGACCCTTGGTGGAGAGGGAAAGTGCCACCTTGCAGACCTCCAAGTATGGGGCCTTAAGTGAGCCAAGACCTCAGCTGCCATGCTTTTTTTTTTTTTTTAATGTTTACTTATTTTTGAGAGAGAGAGGGAGAATAAGTGGGGGAGGGGCAAGAGAGAGAGGGAGACACAGAATCGGAAGCAGGCTCCAGGCTCTGAACTGTCAGAACAGAACCCGATGCGGGGCTTGAACCCACAAACCGTGATTCGAAGTTGGACACTCACCAGACTGAGCCACCCAGATGCCCAAGCTTTGCAAGCTGTTACCATGTTGCAAGAACACACACTTCCCAAGGGGTGCTCCCAGCTAGGGGCTGGGCTTTGCAGGGTACTGAGGCAGGTGCCTGCCTAGCAGACACAGCTCTCTGATGGACGGCCGACTGTGGACAGAGGACTCCCAACAGTTCTGCTCAGCTTCTTTAGACTGACGGCGTCGGGAATGCTCCCGCTCAGTGCTTCTCTCTCCCCTCTCCCTCCCCCGGGGTTTTGCCCAGACCTCTCCCCAGTCTCTCTCCCAGGCACTTCCCCTAACAAAGGCCTGGCACATTTAATCCAGTCTTGGAGTAAGTTTGAGAGCTGAATTCATGCACACACACAGATGGAAGGTGCTGATGATGTGAAAGTTACCCTGTGATGTCATCCCTTTTGCAACCGATCCGAGCAAAAAGGTTCAAGGGACCAGGGGAGAGAGGGGAAGGAGACACTAGTTTACTGGGGGGACGGGGGGGGCGGACTGAGGAGCTGGATTACGTGTCTGTGAACCCCTTTCTGCATATGCTGGTTTAGGTTGGGGTTTCTCTCGTTCGCCACTCAGCAGCCTATGTGGAAAAGGGGACCAGGAGTGCGGTGTTAGAAAGGGGAAGCCCTAAACGTGGAGCTGGCCGAGTGATGGGGAGAGGTGGGGCGCCCCTGCTGTGGCCCAGAAGATGGTACTTCTTGCTGTCTGGTGGTGGAGAATGCACCATATCATTCAAGGTCTTAGAAGGAAAACTAAGGAGGTCAGATAGCATTGGCTTGACCACTCTTTCTGCTGTCCTTGTGATCCCACAGCAAGAGACAAGCTGAACTTGAAGTTGATCTCATGAGAAAGCGTCCAAGGGTACGAACGCGATGGGGATTCTTGGACTGTTATCTGCCTCTTTCTACCGTGGACATTGGGTATGTAGGGTGACTTATCACGAGGAGTAACACCCACATTACTGCCACCAGAGAGCTGAGGCTTAGACCCCGCGAGGCTTGGCTTTGCTGCTTTTGATTGATGTGTGAGCGTGTTTGGGAGTTCACAGTGGGAGGGAGGTGCCTCTGGAAGGTGGAAGGCCAAAGGAGTGGACTTTTCAGGGCATCTGCATCTGCCCATGCAGCACCAGACCCTGGCATTGAGCACAGGGCCTCCCTTTTTGTTTGGGACCCCCGGCCCACACCTTGGGGTCCATCCATGCTCGGCCTTGGCCAATGAGCACCCATGTTCCTGCTACCGTGATCGGTTCCTGGGTGGGCCCCCAGGTTGCTGCAGGTGAAAAGCTGAAGCAGGAGCCCACAGCCCCGATGGGAGATGGGAGCGCCTGAGCCCAGAGCCCCACCCGGCCTGCATCACAGCAGCCTTTGGATTTCCCTGTCGTTACTCTCTTTCTGTGTCAGCTAGTCTGGTTGAGTTGTCTGTCCAGTGCAACAGGAAAATCCAGCAAGATGCAGTAAAGAGTGGGGAAGGGTATGCCAGGCAAAGGGAACAGCATGTGCAAAGCTCCCGAGATGGGCACAAAGGCTGACCTGCCTGAGACCTGGTGAGCAGCACAGGGAACGACTGGAGGATGGATAGG
This sequence comes from Hyaena hyaena, assembly GCF_003009895.1. NCBI lineage: Eukaryota > Metazoa > Chordata > Mammalia > Carnivora > Hyaenidae > Hyaena > Hyaena hyaena. Next base: position 776,650 of record NW_024081135.1, read on the forward strand.
GAGGCCTTGGCTGGGGCAGGGGTGTTGCTGAAGCCCTGCAGGGTGTGGACAGGGCCAGTTTTGTGTTGTACAGCATCCCTCTGGCTGCGGTCTGGAGAATGGATTACAGGCCTGAGGGCGGCTCCTCAGAGGGGCGCATCCCTCTGGGGACGGCAGTGCCTCGTTGGGATAGGGCCCTTGGACCTGGTCTTATTACTCCAGCCTTGTCTCGTGTCCAGGCCCCTGTCTTCCTCTCCTCTGAAACCAGCCAGTGGCTCACTTGTCATGCTAGCCAAGCCTGCTGGAACTATCTTAACCCAAACCGGTGACTTTGTGCTCCTGTTTATTTTCTCTGCTCTTCTGCACACACTCCACCCCCCAGACCCAGGGGATGGGCAGCAATTCATGGCTGTGCGTCAGGTGGAGCCCAGCCCCCGCCCCCCCCGACACCAGATCTTCCAACAGGCCACCACCTGCCCCCTGCCCTCCCTGCTGAGGCTTCCTGGTGCCTCTGGGGCCCAGCTGTGCTCGACCTCCAACCAGAGACAGAGACACCCACAGCCGTGGGGTTTTGGGGGGTGGTCTGTGTCGATGTGCACCATCACAGCACTCACCTCCCTCCTGGGACCCACGAGGGATGACTGTTGTGTCCATGCACAGGGGCCACGCAGGGAGCACCAGGGACACTGCCTTTCTGTTGCACTGGTTTTCAGACCTTGGGGCAGACACCCCATGGGTGTCCCTGGGGTCTGGGTCTGTATCCCTAGCCTGCCCCTCCAGGCCTCCATCCTGACATCTTTGATGTGTATCTCTGTTAGGAGGAGCTTTGGAAAGCCAGTACTTTGGGTGTGTATATATTTTTTAAATACATAAATACAACAGAGCGCTAGTGGGGAAGGAGCTGAGAGAGAGGGAGACACAGTCTGAGGCAGGCTCCAAGCCCTGAGCTGTCAGCACAGAGCCTGACGCGGGGCTCAAACCCACGAACCGTGAGACCATGAGCTGAAGTCGGATGCTCAACCGACTGAGCCACCCAGGTGCCCCAAACCCTTTATTTTAGAATAGTTTTAGATTTATAGAAAAAGTGCACAGATAGTGCAGACAGTTCCCACACACCTCCCCACCCAATTTTCTTTATTGTTAGCATCTTACACTATTCTGCACGTTCATCATAAGGAATGAGCCAACACGGAGATGCTTTTATGAACTAGTGTCAGCCATGCATTCAAATTTCCTTGGTTGTGAGTCAGTACCCTTCTTCATCCCTGGACACCACCCAAGGTACCACCTTACCGTTAGTCATGGCTCCTCTTGGCCCCGATAGCTTGCTGGACTTGCCTGGTCTGTGGTGACACTGGCATTTGGAAGAGCGTTATCAGGTTCATGGTGAGACGCCATCCCCTGGAATTGTCTGTAGTATTCCTCATGATGCTACAGGGACTGTGGTGTGGTGGGAGGAAGGCTCCAGATGCCACACCATATCAAGGGTGCGTGCTGTCAGTGTTGGTGTTGACCTTGGCCACCTGGCTGATGTAAAGTTACCTTTTCCCTCCCCTCACTCCCCCTCCCCACCGTGTGTTATAGACGGACTTCAGTTGCTTAATTGCTTTGCACTCAGCCCTGTTTTAAACTGTTTCATTGTTGCTGTGTGCGTCTGGCCTGTTGCTGCAGAGCACACCCCACCCCCCGCCCCCACCATTCACCCAGTGATGACGCCCAGGCTGGCCCTGGCTCCTGGCCCCACCAGACTCGGCCAGCATGAACCTCCACGACCTCATGCCTTCGGGGCCGCTTTCAGGACTTCTCAGGACCTGAAGCTAGGAGTGAACTGCAGGTCACAGGGCATCTGCACCCCTGTTTGGGCCACATTTTGTCACACTGCCTTCCAGAAAGGCAGCACGTCAGCCTCCTGCAACCTCAGTCCCCACGGATGACCTCACTTTTTGACACAGGCCGGGCTGGAGGGTGAGCAGTGTTGTGGCCGCGGTGGGGATGGGGCTGTCTGAGCACCCGACTGGGCATCCAAGGTGTGCTATATCCGAGTCCCTCAGCTACACCACAAACCGGGGCCCCGTCCCGTGAGCCAGGAGCCCATGTGCTCCATTGCGTGGCTGGCACGGTATTTAGAAAAGTTTTGAGCCACATTTCACATTGGCTTATAGTTTCCCAGGGTAGAGCTCTTCTCTTGAAATACTTTGATTCGGTAGCCCCTGTAGTCTCTTAAAAGCTCAAGGTGTCTGGAAACACCAAAGCACTTTTCTCACAGCAACAGTCAGCCTGCGATGGACCAGGCAGCCTGGCTGGAAGTTGTAAGTGCCCCGTCGCAGAGGGCGTGCCAGGTGGGCCCGGAGAGTCAGGACCCAGGATGAAGATGAAGATGGCTCCTTCCAAAGTTTTACCGCTGAGTTCAGCACATCTGTGGGGCAATGGTGCCCCCTTGTGGCTGCAGCCTCAGCCCGCGCTCTACCTCCAATGGTGAGGGATGGATGCAGATGGGTGGGTGGGCATGAGGGAAAGGTGTTTTTGATGGCAAGGAAAACCATCCAGTGGTACCACATGGGACACACTGGAGGCTCTGCCAATAGCCTGATGCAGCAGGTGGGGGGAGGGCGTGCCAGGAGCAGAGGCTGGAGGTCTGGTGGAGGTCGGATGGGAAGAGCATTGGATGCTGAGGAATGGTCCTCAAGGGGACATGGCCTGGGTGGCGCCCCAAGTTTGGCAGAGTGGTCAACCCTCCCTTTGGGCAGGTGTGTCCCACACCCCAAGGCTATGGTCTCCTTGGGGTCTGCTCCTTTGCCTCACCTGTGGGACCAAGAATTCCCACACATAAGAATCTTCCTGGTAAATGGACTTATTACCTGGCGGGGCCTGGGCTGCCATGGATGGGAACACTACTGATGGCCGGGTGATGGCCAGGTGCTTTACTGGTGGAACTGTGGGCAAAGTGCGCCACCCAGAGAACAGACAGATGTGCCTTGGCTCTACCAGCATCCCCCTGGCAGCACCTGCTAGGTGTCAGCCTCTGAGCTTGGGAGCACTGCATTGCTAAGATTTCACTCCACCCCTCTACAATCAGAAGGGAAGGCTTTTGTTCCTATTTTACAGAAGTGGAAACTGAGGCTTAGGGCATGTGACTTGCCAAAAGTTGCATAGAGACTCAGGCCCAAGTGTGCCTGATGTTCAGGGCTCCGGAGAATGAGGAGACAAGTGACAGACTGGGAGATAATATTTGCTAAAGATATCATTCATAAAGGACGGTTATCCAGAAAATACAAAAAGCTCTTAAAGCTCGACAGTAAGGAAATTAATAAACTGATTTAAAAATGAGCAAAAGCCCTGAACAGACACCTCACCAAAAAAAGGTATACAGATGGCAAATAAATACTTATTTGAAAAGATGCTCAACATCACATGTTTTTAGGGAATTGTAAATTAAAATGAGATACCACTACACATCTAGTAGAATGGCTGAAATCTAGAACACAGAAAATACCAAATGCTGGTGAGGATGCGGAACAAGGGGAACTCCCATTCGTTGTTGGAAGGAATGCAAAATGGTACAGACGCTTTGGAAGACAGCTTGGCAATTTCTTACAATGTTAAACATACTCTTCCTGTATCATCCACATTCACACTCCTTGGTGTTTACCCAAAGGAGTTGAAAACTTATGTCCACACAGAAACCTGCACATGGATGGTTACAGCAGCTTTATTCATAATTGCCTGCAACCAGGAGATCTTTCACTGGGAGATGATGATGTGCTGACGTGGGTCCATGGATGGGTGTTGATGGTAGGGGAGACTGTGCACGTGTAGGAGTAGGGGGTATATGGGAATTCTGTGTTTTCCCCACGATATTGCCGTGAGCCTAAAACCACCCTGAAAAACAGTCTGTTAGAAACAACGCCAAAGAAAAACCTCATTGCACTGCCCTCCCCAGACTCAGAACCTCACAGTCTGGTGGGGAGTTAGACATAGAAACTGGTACAGCCATTTGCACAGTCACTGCGATGAAGAGGAGGCTGCAGCAGGCTGTGGACTCTTAGAGGGGCTGTTACAATGGCATCAGAGAAGGCTTCCTGGAGGACGTGTTGCCTCCAGTGGGTTTTGCCCAGTTACCCAGGCGGAGAAGCAGGGCGGGCATTCCAGGGAAGGGAACCAGCTGGCCCCGGAGTGAGAGGTGTGGGGAAACAGGGAGGCTCCCAGGTGCAGAGTGGAGATGCAGGTGCAGCGGTAAGTCAGCAGAGGCGGGGCCGTGGACTCTGGGTGCAGCTCCCTAGAGCCTCACAGATGGGGCCCAGGTTGAAGCAAGGTCTGGGCTTGTGGTGGCTGCTGCCTGCTGAGGGTGCGTGCGGCGACACCTGGCGTTGGCGAGCGGGACTGCAGGCGGCCGCGCAGGCGCGGACTGGGAGGGGCCGTGCTGGCCTTGGCCAGGTGGAGCTGGGGCCAGGCTAGAGGGGCTTCATCCCAGGGCAGAAACCAGGGGCTCTGTGATCATGGCTGCGCAAAACCGACCGCCTTGATTTGTTACTGACCTAATGGAGTTGTAGACTTTTCTTTCCTTGTTCACACAAACCGCAAACCACTGCAGCATTAGCTGTGTTCACACTACATCTTGGATATCTCAAAGTATCATTTATGCTCATCAGCACTTTGAAATCACCGTGGGCGTCAGACCTGCTGCCCGAACGTGCAAGTCACTGTGCTAAGAAAGAAGCCCTCTCAGTGGAAATTACAGAAATTACAGATTTCTTTGTAGTATTTTGGTGACCATTATTTCAGCCTAATGGGCACTGAAAAACTTACAGACTCCTCCATACTGCCAAGCACGTCTCTGGCACACACACAAACGTGCATGCGCACATACAAATACATGTACACACAAACGTGCACATACACATGTACACAAACGTGCATATGTACACACAAACACACATGTGCACATACACACAAACACGTGCATACACACAAACGTGCACATACACATATACACAAACATTCATGCGTACACAAACACATGCACACACAAACACATGTGCACATGCACATATACACAAACGTGCATGCATACACACAAACACATGTATGTGCACATATACGTATACACAAACGTGCATGTGCACACACAAACACATGTACAAACACATGTGCACATGCACATATACACAAACGTGCATGTGTGCACCCAAACACATGTGTACATACACATACAGACATGCATGCATACAAACACGTGCACACAAACACATGACCACATACACATATACACAAACGTGCATGCGTACAAACACATGTGCACACACATGTACACACAAACGTGCATGCACACACAAACACATGTATACACAAACATGCATGTGTGCACACAAACACATGTACACTTACACATATACACAGACGTGCATGCATACACACAAACATGTGTGCACACACGTATACACAAACCTGTGCACATTACATGTGCATGTACAAAAACGTGTATTGCACACACATACATATTCTCACACAAAGGCGTGCACACAGAAGCATGTACACACGCACACACAGATGTGAGTATGTACACACGTCCTTAGTTGAGTAGCTCTCTTGAGAAGAAAGGCGAGAGCAGCGAGAGTCCAGTGTGAGGTGGCTGTGCATAGAATTAGTCATCTAGATCTGTACACTTGAGAAAGAGCTCCCACTAGCACTTAAGCAGCGGCAGCAGGTGTAAATGGACTCGCACAAGGGCTCCCTCCATCTGGGGCCTGCAGTGGTGTCTGTCTCAGCAGTGGTGTCTGTGCTTGTGTTTCTGTGGCTGATGGAAACTTGGCAAGGAGCCTCCAATGTAGGGAGACTGTGAGGGGCATCCTGACCTCTGGTGCCTGGGTTCTGCCAGCTGCCTGGCCTATAGCCCCTTGTTCAGCCTGGTCATTCTGGCCCCTGGAGGAGACCTTGCCCAGAGGGTTCCCAGGGCTAGCAAGTGGTCTGGGGGTCGGGCCTGCCCTGCCTCCACTGAGAGAGGCAGGTGGGCTACAAGTGGAGCCTTCCTGGCTCACCAAACTCATCCTCCTTGATATGACTGCTACCATTTTACAGATGTGGAAACTGAGGCCCAGAGACGTTGAATATTTCACCCAAGGCTATGCAGGTTGTCTAGCCATGGATGATGAGGAGCGGGATGCCTGGTCTTTGAGCCTCAGCCACCTTCACCTGCCGTGTCAGGAGCTGTCTGAGGCTGACCTAGCAGAGGAGGCCCTCAACTTTGATTGTCCCCTGTGTCCCCTGTGTAACTCCCACCATGACTCCCCACTCCTCAGAGTATCCAATCCAAGTTCTGCAGTCCTGCAGTGTGGATGCTGACGCCTCCAGCCTCATCACTCATCATTCCTCATCTGCTCCCTGTGCTCCAGCCCCCTTCCCAACCCCCTCCAAGCGCCTTCACACCCCCATGCCTCCGCTATTCTGTTTCTGAGCTGGGAGCACCTGGCAAACTCCTACTCACCCAGACTGTCCACAGAGCTGGCACCTCCTTGCTCTGACCCCACTGCCCTCACACATCCTTGCAGGGTAGCCCATAAATCTTGGGCTTTGTACCGATAAACAGCATCCGTGCATCCCTGGTGCTTAGCTCCAGGTGCAGCATAAGTAGCACTCATGAGTGTTTGCTGAGTGCATAACCAGACCTGTTCGGGCACCCTCCACCCCCATGAGCTGCTGGAGAGAAAGGCTGGGGCCTTTGCAGTCATTCAGGTGCCCATCCGAGTTTACCCAACTCTGCCAGCTGAAAGGAGGAGCAGGGCTGAGTGGGGGTGACAGTGGCAGTTGGCGTGGGGGGGGGTCCCAGGCTGGGGCTTGTCTGTGGCACTGCCCCCCAGTGGCTGAAGCATCTGCCCTAGGTTTCTGAGTGCGTGCACCTGCTTCCGCACGGCCCCCTGAGGGTCCCAGTGGGGCTCAGCCCTCGGTGGCTCTCTCTCTCTCTCTCTCTCTCTCTCTCTCTGCCCTCAAGGGTCAGTGCTGGGCGAGGCCTCATCCTCTCCATCCATGTATCAGGTCGGAAGCTCAAGGCTGGTCCGGCCTGACCGGGGCCAAGGTCTACGAGCTGGTCCTCCCCACCCCAGCCGCTCTGACCCTGTGAAACACGCCAGGAAGGGTGGGAACAGGAAGGGGATGGTGGGTCTCCGCGCCGGCCCCGGGGCGCTGTCAGCCGTGTCAGGATTTATGCCTCGATGTTCCCACCCCAAGAGCTGGTCCGGTGGGCCGTGCTGAGCTGTCCTGGGGGGGGGGGGGTGAGCTGTCCCTGGGGGGCCGAGCAGGAGCTGGCCAGGGGGCGGGCTGGAGGCGCAGAGGCATCTGGAAACACGGTCCCCTGCAGACGGGGCCCAGAGTGGGCACAGGTCACCCTGTCAGTGCTGTGGGATGAGAACTCGCCAGGCAGGCCCACCCGAGAGTCGTGGCGAGGGGTGAGTACTGGCTGGTGGGGCCTGCGGCCAGTCCAGCCTTGGTCCTGCTGAGAGACAATGGGCAGGACACCCCACCTCCGTGGGCCTCAGTTTCCTCAAGTGTGACTGGTGTAAGGGAGTAGCGCCCGCTGGGCCCTCCGACAGCGTGTGGCCAAGGACGCAGGTTGAAGTGAGCGCCTGTAGGGGGCACCAGTAGTTTGCGTCTGCCTGGTGGGCCCTTCTCTTCTTGTGGTACCAGCCACCCTACACTGTCAACTTTGGGGAACTACCCCCCACCGCCATCCAGATGGTCTTAGCTAGACGGCCCCCCTGCACTCCTTCCCACCCATCCCTCCAAGTGGCGGGGCGGGGGGTCAGGGGTCAGAGAGGAAGCCTCCTCAGCAGGGGCCTCAGGAGCCCAAGGCAGCCCAGATGGTCAAGAAGTAAGGGGAGAGGTTTCCTGGCCTTAAAGTGAGTTCCAGAAGTCACGGTGGGAAGGATGTGGGTGGGGGAGGGGCTGGCAAGCCTGAGTTGGATTTGGGGGTGCAGGGGAGGTGACACCAGAGGTCAGCCAGTTTGCTCACTTAGAAGCCGGGAGTAGTGGGGTGCCTGGCTGGCTCAGTCGGCTGAGTGTCCCACTTCGGCTCAGGTCATGATCTCACAGTTTGTGGGTTCAAGCCCCGTGTTGGGCTCTGTGCTGACAGGGCTCTGTGCTGACAGCTTGGAACTTGGAGCCTGCTTCTGATTCTGTGTCTTCCTCTCTCCCTGCCCCTCCCCTGCTTGTGCTCTGTCTGTCTGTTTCTCTCAAAAATAATAAATAGGGGCGCCTGGGTGGCTTAGTCGGTTAAGCGTCCGACTTTCGCTTAGGTCATGATCTCGCGGTTCGTGGGTTCGGGCCCCGCGTCGGGCTCTGTGCTGACTGCCAGCTCAGAGCCTGGAGCCTGTTTCAGTCTGTGACTCCCTCTCTCTCCGACCCTCCCCTGCTCATGCTGTCTCTCTCTCTCCTAGAAATAAATAAAACATTTAAAAAAATAATAATAAATAAACATTAAACATTTAAAAAAAAGAAGCCTGGAGTAACCAGGCTCTTCTCTCTCAACCCCCTACCTACATCTAAACCATCAGTGAATCTGGCTTGCAGGACCCTCAGAACATTCTAGAACCCAGCCTCTTCTTCAGCTTTTACTTCTCACTAACCCCCCACATCCAATCACAGGCAATTCCTTCCTCTTTGAACCTCAGAACACTTTGGACCCCAGACGCGCCCCCTGCCCGTGCTGCCCCTGGTCTGGCTCCAGCCCTCTTCTCTCACCTGGAGCTCTGCACCTGCGCTCCTCTAGCCACACCCCTCCTGTCCTTGCCACCCTTTTCCCTCAAAGCTTCCTGAACATTTATTGTGAAGAGCTTGCTGGTCCTCAATTCCTCCTACCCTCCATGGTTTCCCGGGGTCCCCAGGATAAATGTGAATTCCTTACTGTGGTCTGTGAGACCTCTGAGCTCTGGGCCCTGCTCCCCTCTCTGACCTCATCTCCTTCACTCTCTTTCCACAACCACCACAGTGCTGCCCACTTTCCTGAGCTTACCTGGTATGTTCCCACCTTAAGGCCCTTGCACTTGCTGTTCCCTCTGCCTGCAACATTGCTTCCCAGGTGTTCATAAGACTCCTTCCCTCCCTTTATCGGCTCTTTTGTCAGCTGCCACCTCCTCATGGAGTGCCTCCCTGACCTCATATCTACAGTGAGTGGTGTGATGACTGCTGTGATGGGGAAGACACAGGGGTCTGCCGGGGACTCAGAGCAAGCCTCCGCCTCAGTTTCCCCATCTGTACCCTAAGGCCTGGGCTCTCCCTCTCCAGCAGCCTGCTAGCATGATGCACATAATTCCGAGTCCTCGCTTTGTCCTGGAAGAGAGGTTGCCATGGAAACCGAGGCGCTAGGCTCCAGCAGAGGGAGCATTAACCTCCCTTTGTTAGATTCAGAGAGGGCGGCCTTCTGGGGCCACCCCACCTGGGGCTGGATTTCAGGAAAGAATGCTGCCTGCGGTCTGTGCTTGCTGAGGGACCAGTGTCCAAACCTGGGGACCCCAGTCTGGCCATCCTCCCTACCCTTTTTCTCGGGTGTGAAGCAGATGATGAAAGGGCCGAGTTAACTGCAGAGTGGTGGAGGGACGGGGGCCCAGGAAACCCAGGCAGTGGACCACGGGCATGTCCCCAACCCACTGCGTTTAGGTGCTGCATTCACCTCCCTGCCCCCACGCCCAGCCCTGGCATTTCCATCTGCACACAGCTCTGCTTTTAGAAAATCTACACTGAGCCCACCTCCCTGCTCCGGCGCCCGCTGGGGCACAATGTGGGCTCTGCTGGGGTGGGTGTCACGGGCCACAGTGGCGGCTGTCAGCAGGACCGCATCTGAAGACATCCCCTGGGCATCGGCTGTCCCCTCAGGAGCTGCAGGAAGGGAGGGCCCGCCTGTTGGGCACAACTGATTGGCGGGAGGTTGAACCCCTGCCCATGCCTCTCCCCAGGACAGAGCTGCAGCCGGAAGGTCTGTGATCTCTGGGCTCGGGGGTGTGGTCGCTGTCTTCCGGTCTGTCTGGCTGCTGCCCAGGCCTGGAAGTGGTGAGGGTGAGGGTGAGGCAGGGGGGACGCAGGGCAGGGGGCAGGAAGCCCAGGGCTCTGTTGAAGGACCCGCCCCCCTGTGTCAGGTGGTGAGGCCCCGCTCTCCGGGGAGCCGCTCATTCCCGCCAGCCGCCGTCCCTGAGCGGCCCCCAGCCGGGCCTTGAGCGCCTCTCCCCTTCCCGGGGCGCGCCCCTGCCCCGCCGCCGCCCAGGGCATCCCTGCTCCCCGCTGGCCTCGGGCAGGAAGGGCCTCCGGCGCCCAAGGCCAGTCAGGCGCCGCTGGAGCCAGACGCCGCCAGGGGGCGCTGCGGCGCCGTGGGAAACGCGTGCTGGGAGCCCAGGCCTTGTGGGTGTCAGGCTTGGCCTTGAGGGTCTTGCCATTCCCCAAGGCGGGGGAGGGGTGTTATGTGGGGTCCCACTCTCCTCTCGTCTGGCCACGCTCCACTGCCCACGGGAGGCTGATGGGGCCGGCTCCGACTCCCCCGCAGTGGTGCCTCCATGAGTGGGCTGGGGCTAGAGGGTGCCAGGGCAGGGGCCCCAAGCCCACCCTGGTGCCTTCTCAAGGAAGCGGCTCCCCAGAGGTAGTTAGAGACTTTGGGGGCATCTTGGGTCACTTCTCTGAAGGGCAGGGGCCCCCAAGCGCCGCCATTTTCCCGGAGAGGGAAGGCTGAGATCATGGGGACATTGGATCAAGGAGGTTATGCCGCCGTGTCTGCGATACCGCAGTTTTCAGATCTCGGCATCTGAACTCTGGACCTGGTGTGCACTGACTCTGAGTATGGTGTGGAGTGGTGAGGAGCAGGGGCCTGGAGCCAGGTCCTGGGTTCAAATCCCCACACTGCCAGGGGCCCGCTGTCTGTGGACGATTCCCTGAACTCTGTGCCGCAGGTTCGGGGCCTGTGAGAAAGGTTGAGGACAGTCCCAGCCTCTCAGGGTTGCAGTGAGGACGGGAGGAGGCGGTGCCTGTCACACCTCACTGAAGTGGAGTTATTATCACTCGTTCCATCATGTTTGACTCCCAGGCTCAGAAAGCCAGACATAGAGCCAGAGGTGCAGAGCACAGGGAGGTCGGGCGGTGTGAACTGCTGAGCCCTCGTGGCTGGACGCGTCCAGGAGAACTTTGGCCCTGACTTTCCCTTCCCAGGAAGTAAAGGAAATGGACAGGCCCCCGAGATGCAGAAGGTAGAGTGTGCGCCAGGCCACTGCAGGCAGATGGATGGTGTGGGCAAGCTGCTGAGCACTCTGAGACTCAGTCTTCCCACCTATAAATGGGATGCAGGTGCCTCTCACATTGGGGCTGAGGGGCACATCCAGGATGGGACATGGCACTCAGTAGTCATTCAACACATCCGGGTGGCTGCCTCCCCCCAGCTTCGTCACAAGACGAGAGAGGCTTGTATAGGGAGGGCTGGGGCAGGCCATCCCCCGCCATCCAGAGGGGACAGTGACAGCCGCTGTCAGGCCATCTTGAAAGGGTGCTGGGTGATTCGCTGTCAGTGCCACTGGCTGTTCCTCTGGGCCTGGGCACAGCCCCTCTCCCAGCCATCTGTCCCTCTTCCCTGCGGAGGCCACCGTTCCCTGAGCTACGGATGCAGGATGGCAGTAGCTGCAGGGGGAGGAGGGCCCTACCAGCAGGTGGTGCTTCTGCAAGACACAGGCTCAGAAGGGGGACACATTCAAGAGCAATGACATGGGGGCTCCCAGGTGCCAGGGAACTTCGTGCCCATTCTCACTAGCCCCTCACTGTACCTAAGAGAAACCAAAGTCAGAGGCTAAGGGGCTCACCCAAGATCACATGGCCAGAAAGAGGTGGGTGGGCCAACGGTGGCTGAGCCTATATGTCTCTTCCATGATCAATATCCAGGCCAGATTCATTTCTGCAAACCTCTCTGATCACCGTGAAACAGCATGCATTTCTTTTGTTGGGTGCATGACTGTGTCTGTTGGGCCACATTACTGAAGATCTATGCTTGCAGTGAAGGAGATGTTCAGCTCAACTTTGCTCTTCTCTGAGCTCCCTCGTTCCTGTGCCCAGGTCCAGACCCTTCAGTGGAATCTGAGATGTGCAGTGACCCCTGGAGACCCCTTCCTGTGAGGAGCAGCTCAGTCAGGACAAGTGCGGCCTCAGGGTCCCAGCTACTGTCCCTAATTCTCTGCATGATTGTCCTGGGGCAGGAGGGACAGGAGGGGCCAGTCGGTCTGTGGGTAGGGCTGGGACACTTAGGAAGACAGAACCCAAGCTTGTGAGCACATGCCCCATTTTAACCACAGCGGTCCTATAATGGCGGTGAGCAAGTTGGAATGGCCACTGGATGGGAACGTCCATGCAGCCATTTGTTTAAAAGCCATTACTGAGCACTTGCTTTGTACCGGACAGTAGAGCTGACATTATTTTGCTGGAGAAATGGACAGTCCACAAATAAATTTAGAATGTGATGGGAGGTGGTGACAAGTAGGAAGGTGGACAGAAGAGCAGGGTCAGGGGCAGAGCAACAGTGGGTAGGAGAGAGGCGGCATCATAGGGCTGGAAGCCTGAATGAGGAGGGGGTGATGGCCAGGTGGAAAGGCAGAGTAAGTGTTCCTGGCCCAGGGCCCTGCAGGGCGAAGGCTCGGAAGTAAGAATGTGCTGGAGTGCCTGAAGCAGGGTGAGAAGGACTCAAGAGAAGGGCTGTGCCCCATGCCCCAGCCCCCCTGCTTTCTTCCCAGTCCTGCCACAGCTTCTTCACTCAAGCGGGCTCCCAGGACCCCCGAAGTTACATGGCCTTGAAAGGCTGTCAGCTCTATTTGGCCACATGGGGGCAGCAGAGAACACAACTGGGAGGGAATGGGGAGGTAGAGGAGGCTGTCTGGCAGGGGTGGGGGGCAGGGGTGCTGGGGACAGAGCCTCCCTTTCCCTGTATAGGTACTTGCCGTTTGCTTTGGACAACTTGCTTACGCCCAGAGCCTCAGTTTCCCCATGTGGAAGATGGGGATGATGGTAAAGCTGTGGTGTGGGAATCCTGTGCGAGGCAACTGACCTAATAATGCATGCCGGCTACTCAGCACTGACTTGTACCCCCCAAAGACCTCCTGTCCATCTGACAGATGGGGACGCCATTGTCAGCCTGGCTGGGACCACCCTGTGGCAGACACAGGACTAGAGTCTGAGATGCCAGCTTCCTGGTCACAAGCTTATCCTGGCCCACTCTAGCACCTGCCTCTTTAAGGCCCCTGTCCCCAGCCTCTCACCCAGTCCTGGACGCTTCTGGGGCACCCTGACCTGGCTTGCACACTCCCTGTGGGTGGTAGGTAGCCAGCTGCGACAGAGGGAGTGCTCCCGGAGGAGGGAGCTTACTAGGGTGGGCGCTTCTCAGGCTGTGGGTCCTGAGGTCCCTTTCTCTTTCCCAGCCTTCCTGTGCCCAACGGTGCTGGAGTAGAGAGCTGCGATGCGTGCAGTGCTCCGTGCTTGGAAACCTGCTCCCTGAGTCTTTGAGTTCTTAGAATTTCCCATCAGAAGGGAGGGTCCTCATTTCTGGGGGAGCCCAGAAGGGAGCCCCCTAATGTTGATGTCCTTGGGGGTACATGAGGTGTTTCCAGAGGGTTTGGCCAGCCCAGGGAGGCAGAGAGGAGGAGGGGGTGTTGGGGAGTGAGTATCATGCCAACCCCCTCCCAGCAGGGTAAAGACCTTCTCTGGGCCGGTGCCCTGTTCCCTTGGCGTGGAGGGGAAGCCACTCTCCCACGCCCCTCTCTCCCTGTGCCCTTGTGAAACACCCACAGCCCACTTGGGATAATTCCTCCAAAACCTCGAATACCTCCAGTGTCTCCCAGGGTGTATTTCTTGTGGTTAAGGTGGTATTTACAGTGAAAACAGCTATTGAAGCAAATCGCAGAAATAATGTCAGTGTTTCCACTTTTGACAAAAATGGGAAGGCAGGTGGTTTCTTGTCTGTGATAAGCGCATCTGCTCCTGCAATAATTACTATTTGAGATAATTATGAAAAAGAATTTAAATACTTAAGGCATGCACAGGGGCCAGGACAACTTTCTTTCGCCTTATTCATAATTTCTCCTGCAAGTTGGAGTCTTGTCTTGACGAGGGCCACGGGAGGGGCACTGGAGTCGGGGGGCCAGTTGGCACTCAGACCCCGTGGCCGGGGCCTGCCACAGGGGTGAGGGGCGGCTGGGCCCCCAGAAGGAGCACGTGCCTTGGAGTCAGTTCCTTGGCACCTGACGTGTCCAAGCAGCACCCGGGGGATCATCTACCAGGGAGGCCAGGGAAGGGACAGGGGTTGGGCTGGGGGACCTCTGATGACCTCTGTCTTGTCTTGAGGTTTAAGGGAAAATCAGAACCCAGGAATCCTGGGTCCTGGGGGAAGCGAGGCAAGGAAGTTGCTGGGGCTCACGAAACACACATGAGGTCCAGAGAGGCTCACACGAATGCCTGTGATGGAGCCCAGGCCTTAGATGGCCTCCACCCAGGGCTGCCTCCAGGGGCCTTGGGACCTCCATGAGTGGAAATGAGGCAGGGGTCTGGCCTGCATGACCTTGAGGGAAGTGGGTTCTGTGACCCACTCAAGCAGAAATGAGGAGCCCGCCCAGGGGATCACAAGGGGACAAGGCCAGTGCCCCGGTTCTGTGCCGGCCCTGCTCTGACTCATCGTCTGGTGTTGTAGGTCATCGCCTGACCCCGGCCTCACTTTCCTTATCTAGGCATCAAGAGGGTCAGGCTGTAAATAAAAACCCCGAAGAGCAAGAGCTTAAATGAGGAAGAAATCTCTCTTTCAGATTTAAGTCTAGAGGTGGGTGGTACAGTTCTGGTCTGGAGACCCTCCTTCTTCTAGCTTCTGGCTTCACAAAACCAAGGAGATCTGGTTTTTGTGGTCCAAGATGGCTGCTGGGGTTCCAGCCATCACATCTGAGTTCAAAGCAGAAGGACAGAGGAAGGATGGAAGAAAAAAAAGGGACAAAGTGTGGGTATGAGATTTTGTTTAAGACAGGCTCCTGGAAGTTGATGCTAGGCACTATTTCATACATCCCAGTGGTTAGAGCTTTGTCACATGACCATTTCTAAATGCAAGAGAGGCTGGGAATGAGGTCTTTATTCTAGGAGCCCAGCTGAAAATCAGAGAAAGCAGGGGAAGACGGTGCTTGGGGCTGACTCTGCCTCAGACTGATCTCGTGAGCCTTTGTGCGTGGGCTTATGAGGGGTCTGAGAGTTTGGAAATGTACCATTTGCCCCGTCCCAGACTTTAAAGAATAGAATGCAAGCTAAATGGGATTAAACAAGTTTTCCAGCTCCTAAGATTCTGAGATTGTAGAATTTCTAAATAGAGCATGTGTGCATGTGCATGCGTGCCTGTGTGCCAGGGAGCAGCTCCCCCCACCCTGCTCAGGTAGCAGATTTGGGGCTCTCAGGGGGCGGGGGCAGGTGGTGCCCCACGGTGGACAGCCTCCCCGGGCCCGGCGGGCTGCTCCCTCGCTCCTGGAATCCACTCGTGCAGCCTGTCAGCACACGTGCCTCTGTGCACGGGAGGCCTGGGGCCAGGGGCGAGGGGAGGGGGGCGCCCAGGAATGCCTGCTCACCTAAGTCAGAGCTGCCTGTGCAGACTGCAGAGGTCTGGCACCTAGGGCCGGCTCGGGCAGTGGGGGGCGCCCGAGAGCAAACTCCAGGCCCTGGGTGGGGATGGGAGGGTGGGGTCAGAGCGCAGGAGCGTTTCCACCTGGAGGCCTCCAGGTTCTGGCTCAGGTATGTGTTTTACAGCCACTGTGCACAAGGCAGCGCTGTAGGCACCGCCCTCGGGGACCTACAGTCAGCGAACAAAACACAGTAGTGGATAAAGGGTCTAGGGAGCCTTCTGAGCAGGACCGGGGTGGCAGCTCTAGGTGCCTGGTGGTCAAGAAAGGACTCTCTGGGACGGGGCATTTGGCACAGACTTGAAAGAGAGGGAGGAGGGGGTGAGCCCAGGGAGCATCTTAGAGAGGGTGAGCCAGGCAGAGGGCACAGCCTGGGCAAAGGCCCTGAGGCAGGCATGTGCTGGTGTGTCCCAAGTTGCAGAGCGGGGCCGGGGTGGAGCCCACTGTGTGAGGGGAAGGAAGCAGGGAGTGAGGTCAGGGAGGGCATGGGGCCAGATCGTGCAGAGCCATGGGAAGGGCTTCGGCCTTGCCCAGGGTGCGGTGGCACTCATGGGAGGTCCGAGCTGAGGAGGGTCATGATCTGACCTAGGTTTTCATGCGATGCCTCTGGCCGCCGAGGGGCTGGTGGCTCAGTGTCCCCACGGGCTGTCCTCCCTTCCTCAGTGACAGGGAGTGTCTCCCATTCTCTCTCCCCAGTCTTCTTCATTCTGGCCGTCTGCTTTCTCTGCAGCCACTGTCCTCAGCTCTCACTGGTCATTCTCTTGCTCCTTGTTTCCTTTGGGCTTTAACTTCCTCAAGGTGGCAAAGGAGCTGCCGTGGTTCCAGGCCTCACTTGTAGCCTTCCTAACAGAGCTAGGAAAGGCTCTGGCCTTTGCACGGACTGGTTCCTTCCTGCGCCAGTTCTGGGGGGAGGAGGATGCCATGCTCCGATTCGCCTTTCCCTGGGTCAGCCTTGCCCGGGGTTAGATGCAAGACAGGTGGGATGCCACAGGCCACCTTAGGTTGGAGGCAAGGCCACCGCTCTCCCCACAGCTGCACCTAAGGCCTGTGGCCGTTCCGGGGGTTAGGGGCCATCTGGGGGGATGCATGCCTGGGGCTACCCGCCACTTTGACCATAAGCACTAGGGCCCCCTCGTCCCCAGCTTCTGGCTGCTCCTCCTCCACTCCCCCTTCTAGCCCACCTGGCATCTGTATTATTTGCTATTGTTGCGGGGACCAATTACCGCAAACACTGTGGCACAACACTGTCCTCCCAACAGGCTTGCAGGTCAGAAATCCGCCACGGGTCTAGTGGGGATAAACCCAGAGTGTCAGCAGGGCTCGAGCTCCTGGACTTACCAGGGGAGAAGCCGCTCCTTCCGAGTCTTCTCTGGCTTCGGTTGGCCGCCTGCTTCATCTCCAGACCAGCAGCTTTGGGTCTTTCTGTGATTCTGACCGTCTGCCTCCCCCCTCATCCACCTCTGAAGGACCCTTAGGTAGCACTGCTTTGACCTTTCCGGGCCACGGTTGTTTTTCCCACCTGTGAACAGGAGACGGGCTGGGTGGCTTGTCTCTCAGCCCAGGCCCTGAGCTGCAGCCTCGAGTGGCGTTTTGCAGTCATACCGTGCTGTTCCCACATGACCCTCCCCAGACCTCCACTTTCCCATCTGTCAAGTGGAGGTCTTACTTCCCACCCAGCCTCCCACACAAGGGTTTCTGTTATGTGTGATAATAATGGCCCCAGACTAAAGGGAGAAGGGACTTAGCATTTATGAAGCACCTGCTGTTTACCAAGGCCACTATGTAAGCTGGATTCATCACCCTCTCATCACAATCGGAAACTGAGGCCCAAGGAGGCTGTGTGAGCTGGCCGGAGGGGGCGGGAAGTGTAGGAGAGGTGTTTGGATTCGAATGCAGGCTGCCTTTCCCACCCACAGTGACCCAGCCCAGGTGGGCCAGGAGGAGAATCAGTCGGAGCCCCTAGAAGATCCCGGAGCTCACGTCCAGCCTGTGGAGAGAGGCGGCAGGCAGCTCCGACTGGACTTTGTCTGGAGTGGGAGGCAGGCAGTGGGTCGATGGCCTGGGAGGGGTGGACAGGAAGACAAGGGGGCCTTGGGCCCTGCCAAGAGGTATTGATTCCAGGCACCAGGCGCCGTGCTGGGGCCCAGCCAAGAGATGAGGTCATGAAGGACGGGGACGGTGACTCCGGGGGCCCTGGCATCCCGGTGGATGACGTGATCGCCAGACGTGAGGAATCTCTCTCTGCCTGGAAGACGTAGGCTTTCCCCTTCCTTCTCCTTGACAATCCCCTTGCTCCAGCCCGTGGTACCAGGAGCGGGGAGGTTTGCGGGCCTCCCTCGCTGCTGTGCTGTGTGACCTTGGGCAAGTCACTACCCTTGTGAGACTCTGTGGCTCTGGGAACACCTCCAGGGGTCACTTTGATCAGTCTCCGCCCAAGATCCTTAGTTTCTGGAGGGTCGGGCAGGAGGCTTCCCAAGTGCCTGGGAAGGAGGTCATCAGCAGCTTCCAGCAACTGCCCATACTGCCTCAATTCCCCACCTAGTCCTTAGGGGCAGGAGGGCGCTCTCTCCCTAGCTCCCTCTGGACTCCCCCCTTATGGAAGCTGGAGTGTGCAGCCAGGAGTTGGAACCCCGGGCTCTGCTGCCTGCAGGCTGTGTGGTCTCAGGTGAGCTGTTTAACTTCTCTGTGCCTAACTGCCATCACAAGGCTGTGGCGAGGGCACGTGCTGAGCTGCCCTGTGCAGGCCCTAGCATATGATAGGCACTGAGAGATGCTGAGTGTTCAAGTGAGGTGAACCCCTGGCCGTTAGGTGTGCCCTCTTGTCCAATCACATGTCCCCTTGAGTCCTCCTGGCCTGAATTTGGGTCCCGGCTTTAGTGCCGCTTCACTGTGAGAACATGGGTGGGTCAGCCCCTTTCTGTAAGCCTCGGTTTCCCCATCTGTAAAGTGGGGACAGCAACATCTCCCAGGATGGGCGAGTGGAGATGTGAAGGAAGGCTGTGTGGGGCAAGTGCGTGGCCCCATGGATGGTGGCCTTGCCCTGCTCTGCACCTGCCCTCCCCTTGGGTCAGTCCAGGCAGCATGGGCTCCCCAGGCCCTGGAGAGTGTCCTGTTGGAGAAGCCAGCTGTGGGTCAGCACATCACCAGAGGGCCGCAGATGGTAGTGGTGATCACCATGTCTTTTATGTCCCCCCGAGCCACAGCCCAGCACTCACCAGCCCTGAATGCCACCCTGGGCACAGAACCACAGAGCCACGGGTCTTTTTAAAGTTTCCATTTTAACTCAGGGGACTTGAAGTAACTTTGGGGGGGAAAACCCCAGATAAACCAAAGCAAGACCAGAAAACTTGCCTGCAGTTTCCTCCCACAGAGCTGCTCATTAGCATCTAGACGATCCCAGAGGGGGCCATTTGCATTTCTAGGCTCTTTTGCTGTGGTGACGCATGCACATTTATATTTAGAGAGAAGGGGCCATGCCATTTTTCATTTTAATGGTACAGAGTGCACATCTTTCCGTGTTGGTAAATGCTTGTCTGCAGCATCTCACGTGGCCGCACTGTACCTCATGGCCTTGACATGGAGTACACAGTCAGACCCTCTGTTGATACTTAGGTGTCTTCTAGATTTTCCCTGTATAGTCATTGTTCCCCATCACTCGTCACCGAAACTGCCTGGTCAAAGGATGTGCATTTTTAACGTTTGATTCTTGATATCAGTTCATATTCCCAGCAGCTGTGTGTTTGTTTGTATGCCAAACGTTCTGGGCTTGAAAATGATCTGTGTTATTTTTTTTTCCTCTTTCAAGCACAATTTCCCATGCTTTGGAAGAGCAGATACCACCCAGAAAGGCAGACTGCTTTCTTGGGTATTCTTAATACCAGCCTCATCTCCTCTCACTCTCTGCCTTTTCTAGTACTTTCTAGCCATGCTGGCCACCTCAGTGTTCCTCAGACATGTCACTATCTCTACCTCAGGGCCTTTGCACCTGCTATACCTCTCTCTGGAATCTCTTCCTTTAGATTGCCCCCATCCATCCTTTTCTTAAGAACTCATATTGTATTTCCTGAGAGATTGTCCCCTGGCCATCGTAGTCCTGCCCGCCCCATCTCTTTATTGTCCTGTTTATCGTCATCATAGACTGTCACTTTTGCAATTTGTGTCTCCTGTATATTTCTTTATTTGCTTAAGGTCTAGCTCTTTCAGGGGGACAGCGGGGCACCAAGTGAAAGTAGTGATGGTGCCAGCTGGAAAAAATGAGCCTTATCTGTGCCATTCTCTGCAGTTTCCTTGGGGCCCAGGCTGGAGCCTGGAAATGAGAATTAGAATAACCATGAACTTGGGAATAAGTGGATAGTGACCCAAGAGGGGATGCTCTCGTCCTGTTGTTCAGCAGAACACATGCTGGGAAGTTGGAGCAGCGAGCAGAGGAGCTGACTTGGTTTCACTCCCCGAGTCTCAGTTTCCCCAGCTGTAGAATGGGAATAATGCTTTCTAACCAGCATGTGTGTGGTGAGGAAAAGGGCAATGATATATGTCAAGTGCCCAGCACTGCATCGGGCATGTGGTAGTGAAAACGTGCAGACTTTCTTTGCCTGGGACGCCATTTGTGCCCTTGACATGGACTATCTCATTTAATCCACGTAACGTGTGTAGTGTGGAGTACGTCCCACACTATCCTCATTTCACAAGGGGGCAGATGGAGCCCAGAGAGGTCATTGCCCAAGGTCGCCTGGCTCTTGCAGGATGGAACTGGGATCCACCCTGGACACTGTGCCCCCTTGTCTCACCCCTGCCCAGCATTGTAGGTTAGGTGGTGCAGTAAGTTAACAGAGGCAGAGTCCAGTCTGGCACCTGACGCCCTGGGAGACCTAAATGGGCCTCAGTTTCTACATCTGTAAAGTAAAAAACACACTGGTGTTTCATGTTTCTGTTCATGTTTCTTGGGGGGAAATAGGACTGAGTCTTTGGGAAGCCTCTGGCTGGAGGGGGGCTGCAGTCCTGAGCTCAGGATAAGGGGGAAGGGAAAGGATGGGGAAAAATGCTTAGAGGAGGGTCAAGGGTCAGAGTCTGACCCAGGCACTTGCTGCAAGGAAATTGCACTGCTCTCCCCTGTCTACCCCATCTCCTGCCTCGAGCTCCCTCCTTATCGGCCACGGCTTCTTGGGGGACCTGCCACCATGTCCTGCCCTTGGCTGCTCAAAGAATGGAGGTGGAGGCTGCCCAAAGCTGTGGACAGGCCACACACTGACTCGTGAATCAGAATGGCCTTGTCACGCTGGCAGAATTCATGCAAAGTGAATCCAACTAGAAATGAATGTGAATTCCAGGATTTGGTCCAAAAAGCAAGCCACATGTGGCCAGGATCAGAAGGTGTGGCTTAGTGCTGTCCGTGGTGGTCAGGAGCTCGGTCCCTGCATGGTACAGACAAGCACATGTAGGTGATATTACCTAAGACATAGAGCCTAGAGGGAGGAAGATGATTACTGCCTTCATCCTTCAGAATCTCGTAAATGCTAGAGCTGAGATCCTTGACAGAGTAAGTATAGGCTGAGGGGTGTCTTGAGGGGTCAGCCAGGCAGTAGAGACTTCATGGGGATCAGTTAGAGCATCTGGGCCACTCAGCTACCTCCACTCGTGTCTGCAGGCCTGTCCTGAAATAGCAAAGGGGGTTCAGGCAAGTCTGGATCAGAGGGCAGGGGACAGGACCCTCTTTGTATATGTGTGATACTGCGAGAAGCTGGTAATTCTGTTTGAGTGTTTTTCCCAAGTCCTATTTTCTGGGAAAGAGATGGGTCATCTTAGGATATATGTATTTCTTCCATCCATCCATCCGTCTGTCCGTCCATCCATTCCTCTATCTATCCATTCACCCACCCACCCATCCACCTATCCAACCACCTACCATCCATCCATTCACTCATCTATCTATTCCTTCACCTAGCTGCCTATCCATCCAATACTTCCCAAGCCTTCTTGTACTAGGCTGGGGCCACAACAATGAAAACAGGCACCACTTCTGCCCTTGAAAAACTTGTAGGCTGGAGTAAAGGCTAAACAGACAAGAGCACCTAGTGGGGTGAGTACCAGGAGAGGGAGGGCCCTGACCAAGGAGACGTGAAGGAGGTTGGAGAGACTGCTTTTTGAAGAGGGTTTAGGTGTCAGATGGGAGGGGAGGCAAAATGACTTGAGGATCTGTCAACAGGAGGGGGCAGGTTGGCAGTGTCCCTGACCTCAGGCTGTCGTTAGCAGTACAGACCATGATCTCTAGCCTCCAGAGGCCATCGGAACATCTCTTCTAGGGAGCTGGGTGGGTCCTCCAACATCCCAGCCGGGATCCCCAGAGAAAGGAAGGACAGTGTGTGAACGGGGTCCTGGATTACCCTATTCCTTCAACAAAAGCAACTTGAACTTTCTTATGCATCAGGTTACTGGGCACTGCATGCGCTACAGTTCGAGCCTGGGGTTCTGTGCTCATACTGGCTGGAGCCTCGTTCACTCTAGTGGCCCTCTGTGGATTTGGCCTTCCCAGCACTCAGTTGGCCTTCTTAGGGGAGATCTATTATCTTTTGGGGATGATATGGGTTGGAAGGGGAGTGGATTGTCACTCTTGGCTTGGTACATGAGCATATGACCCAGACATGGCTGGTCAGACAAAAGTATACCTCAGCCACAGTGACTGGGGGGAGGGGTCGGGGTGGTCTTGTGACCTGAGACAGGCCAGCTAGTCCCAGCCCTGAGATTCTACTTGGTGCATCCGGGGAGTGCCTTCTTGCTATCTAGGGGCTTGGAGCCGCATGGCTGCAATTTGGGAGATGTGGGCATTTGTAATTTCATTTTTAAGCATTTTTAATCATTCATTTTCTCCAGCCTTATTGAGGTATAATTGACACATTTGTGATATACTCAAAGTGTGCAATGAAATGGCTCGATATGCCTGTGCACTGTGAAAGGCTTCCTCACATCTAGGTAATTAACATATTTGTCGCCTCATATACTTCTTGTGTGTGTGTGTGTTTGTGTGTGTGTGTGTGCGTGTGCGCACGCGCGCATGTGGTGAGAACATATAAATTCTGTGTCACTTATACGATACAATGTTGTCAACTGTATCACCATGTTAGACATTAGATCCTCAGACCTTACTCACCTTATAGCTGAAAGTTTGTATCGTTTTCCCAACCTCTCCCCATTTCCCCCACCCCCAGCCCCTGGCAACCACTTTTCCACTGTCTCTTTCTAAGAGTGTGACATTTTTTCTTTAGTTTCTACCTATAAATGATACCATGAAGTATTTGTCTTTCTCCTTCTGGCTTATTTCATTTGGCACAATGCCCTCAAGGCCCATCCATGTTGTTGCAAGTGGCAGATTTCCCTTCTTGTTCATGGCTGAGTAGGATTCCATTGTGTGTGTACATCATGCTTTCATCCATCCATCTGTTGATGGGTACTTGGGCTGCCTTTTGTAAATAATGCTGCAGTGAACATAGAAGTACAGGTGTCTCTTCAGTATCTTCTTTTCATGTCCTTTGGATATGTTCCCAGAAGTGGGATGGATGGATCCTATGGAAGTTGTGTTTTTAATTTTTTCAGTCACCTTCATACTCTTTTCCATAGTGGCTGCACTAATTTACACTCCCACCAACAGTGCACATGGGTTCCCACGTTTCCAGGTTTTGAAGCCAGTTTGAGTTGGCTGTCCTTGGCACCTAAAATAATCCTGACCAATAGATTCCTTGGTGTTGCACTTGTAGAGAAAACTGGGGCTCAGACAGAGGGAAATGACTTGCCCACAGTCACCCAGCAAGCTGTTCACAGATGCAGGACCTAACCTAAGTCCCGCCGGCTGCCAGCTCATACTTCTCATGCTTTACCCTGGTTAGCACGGCCTCTGGGGAAGGGTCAGCAGGTAGGGGGCTTGAAGTCCCCAGCATCGAGCGAGGCAGGGTCAGTCTTCTCACATCTCAGCAGGGTCCCTTCAGCCTGCAAGGGCACATCTCTGTACTGGGGAGCCTGTGAGGAGTGGATGGGGCTGGAGTGAGGGTAGGGGCACCCTGCTATTGCGGAAGGACCACCACAGTCAGAGTTCAGGTCCGCGGGTGGGGGTGGTGGTAAAAGAACAGCTTCCCTCAATTGCAGACCCCAAACTCCCCTAGGAAGTGTCTCAATGCTCAGCTCATGCCTGAAGTTCAGATAGCCTTTCATGGAACCGCAGACTTCCTGGGCTCCTTTCACATCTATGTTTTCCTAGAGGAAAGCAGTTGCATTTTTCATTTTAAAGTATGTTTTAGGGATTCCTTGTATGGTCTTGCTTGAAAATAAATAGGACTGAACCACTTAAAAAAAGTGTTTGAAATGCACCAGGCTCATGTCCATAGCCATTTGACAGATGAGAAGACTGAGACTCCAAGCGGAGTTGGGACTTTGCCAAGGACCTTGAAGAGGGCAGCACCAGCCCTGGGACTCTTGTCTCCTGCCACCTCCCACGGCAATGGGGCAGTCTTGCTGTGTGACAAGGACAGGGCCCTGCACCTTGTCTGAGCCTCTCTGGGAGAAGAGGTTCCCCAGGAGCTGTCCAGCTTCATAGCGTGCACCCCCGGCCACCTCCTGTGTTCTCCTGTCCTCGCGGCCACCTTCAATTAAGCAAGAAGTCATGTCTGTCTTTACAGAAAGGACGGATGAGTCAGAGGTTCGAGCAGCGAAGGGACTCAGGCGGTTCCCCAGCCAGCTTCGTCATTCCTTTGTGTCTTGAATGAAATTCCTCTTCAGTACGTGCCTTTCAGGAAAAAGGAAGGAAAAAAAGAAAAAAAAGAAGAAGAACATGGGGTAAAGAATCCAGAGAGATGGATTGACCCCGATAATATCAGAGTTAATTTCTGAGCTCATTCCTGAGCCGTCGGGGGTCTGGAGAGCTTTCTGTAAGCCATAAATAACACATTTTAATAATGGGGACTTTGATTCCTCTTTGGGGGCTGAAGCTGTGTTGTGATTGGGTGGCGGCTTGTCAGGGTGCCAACACGGGGGTTCTCTGGCACTTACTAAGGGATTGCGTATTTTGGGCATGTTCAGGTCTTCATGGTCAACTAGAAAACCATGCTGCCGAAAATGCTTTTGACCCAGGGAGATGGACTTTTAGATGAAAACAATGTTTTTTTCCCCAGCACTCAAGTTCATTGTTTACCGGTTTCACCCTGAATTGGGTTGAAAGTTATTATTAATTATTTTTTTCATTCCCTTGACCCTACGGCACAGCTGCATGACTCACAGGTGAGTCTATCCCAACTCGCCAGGACCCATGTTTAACACTACTGTAGGCAGTGGAATTCCAAAATCTTGGGGAAATGCAGAAGCCCTGTCTTCATCAACCTTCAGGGCTGAGTTTTGTCCAGACCAGGTTCTGTCGGAACTATTTCTCCAAAGACTGCCGTGACTTTGCTGTGTGATCTTGGGCAAGTCACTTAATGTCTCTGGACCACACCTCCTCCTCTGCAGAATAGCAGCCTTAAGCCCGATGACTGTGTGGATGTGCACTGAGGTCCGGGGAAGAGCTATTTCCTCTCTCATGGATCTCATGGGGATCATGACATCTCCGTTCCTTTTCAAGGAACCAAGGACAAAACCGCAGATAAGGCAGACATGGAGTCAGGGCCACCTGGCAGAACTGTAGGGCATGTTATTTCTCTTTATTCCATAAGGGAGGAATGAGGAAAATATAGATAACCATGGTAGATACTGCCATTTACCTAAGCAGTACCCATCTTCCGTTTTTCTCGGTAACAGAACTTGAATTTTGTTTAGGGCTGCCCTTTGCCCAGGGAAAGAATTGTGTATCTCAGCTTCCCTTGAGGTACCAGTGGGCATGGGAAACTGTCCTAGCTGATGAGTTGTAAGCAGACGTTTCTAGGAGGGGCTTATAGGAAACTTATTTTACTGTTTATCCTCTGGTAGGTCTTTTCTGCCTGGAATTCGGATTTGAGGCTAGAGCTCTGCAGCCACCTTGCAAGCATGAATTCAAGGAGCACCCCTGAAGGAACGCAGAGTAGAGGGAAGGGGAGCCCGGGTCCCTGAAGGTAGCGTGGAGTAGCTGCCTAGGCTTCTGGTTATGAGAGAGAAACACAAACTACAGTAAAACCTTGGTGTGTGAACATAATTCATTCTGGAAACATGCTTGTGATCCAAAGCACTCATATATCAAAGTGCATTTCAAGAATCACTGGCTAAGCTGCAATCATGTGATGATTGGCATCACGTACTACTTGTATTACAAGACATCACTCATGGATCTAGTTAAAATTTATTAGAAATGTTTGTTTGTCTTGCAGAACATTCGCAGACCAAGTTACTCAAAATCCCAGGTTTTACTGCACTGGCTTGTCTTGATCCACTGCTAGTTAGATTTTCTATGAACTGCAGTCCCACAGACATGCAATGACAAACGAAAACTTCCAGGCAAGACAAGATAAAAATCTAACTGGTGATCAAGTCGGGGAAGAAAGTAAGAAGGCAGCTCCATGGGCCACAGAGTTCTCTACCCAGTTTTAAAAGCTGATCTTCAAGTTTGGCTTTGAGCTACCTAGTAGCCAAGTAGAGGAGGAAACACCAACACTGACATGATTCTCATTGTCCCTAAGGAGGGAGTGTTGCAAAGTGAGACTCAGTATTTTCCTGCTATTTCATTGTAGCTACGTGACAGAATTTCCCCCAGGGCCTGGCCTGCTAAATGCCACATGTTAGTATTAATTCCCCTACTTATTACCAGTTACAGGGACCGCTTTCAAAGGTATGGTAACAAAACAGACCTCCTCCAGGCGGCTCTTGGTCCCTCTCCTTCCCACTGCCTCTGGCCAGCCTCTACCTGTTACCTCTCCCCTGTGTCGTCAGTTCCTTCTGTACTGGCTCCTTCCATCAGCGTTTAAACCTGTGTCAGCTACATGCATCTGGAAAAGGAAGGCCTCCCTCACTTCCTTCCCCTTGTGTCCTGTTTCTTTCCTCCCTCCCCAGCCTAACTTCCTAAATGATTCATCTATACCTGCTGCTTCCACTTCTTCACCTTCCGCTTTCCAGATTCATCGCCAAACTCAGAAGGACTATTTGTAGCCTTTATTGTACCGGATCCTCTTGAATTCATTAGCCCTACAAATATTCCTCCTTCACTCCTATGGGCCAGGCACGCAGCTCAAATCGAGTTGAAAAATATAAAAGCGCTTACAGTCCCATCGACCCCTGAACAACACAGGTTTGAACTGCATGGGTCCACTTATATGTGGATTCTTTTTGATAACCCAGGACAGTACTCTAAATATTTTCTCTTCTTTATGATTTTCTTAGTAACACGTTCTTTCCTCCAGCTTGGTTTATTATCAGAGTGGAGCCCATTAATATGTATAACATACAGAATATGTGTGAATGTTATCAGTAAGGCTTCTGGTGAACAGAAGACTATGAGTAGTTAGGTTTCTGGGGGCAGTTATACATGGATTTTTTATTGCATGGGGGGTTGACGCGCATAACCCCTGCATTGTTCAAGGGCTAGCTGTGTATGCACGCATACCGCGTCCTGAATATACGGGCTCTGGAGAAAGATAACCTAAGGGGAGGGGGTCGGAGAGCACTGTGAGAGGGGCTGTGTTATATAAGGTAGCTAGGAAAGACCTTGCTGAAGGACGTGAGGGAATGAGCCTTGCAAAGATTCAGAGGAAGCGTGTTCTAGGCAGTGCCAGGTCCGGCAGGGTGGAAATATGCCTGGCTTGTTCCACGAACACCAAGGAGCTGGCGTGAATCAAACAGTAAGGAAGGAGAAGCGCCGGAAGAGGAAGGGGGGGGGGGGGAGAGGGAGGAGAGTGAGGCTATTTGGGCATCAAAGGTGGCTGTGAGGATGTTGGCTCTTTCTGACCTCAGGAAGATGGGAGCCATGGGAGGGTGTGGAGCAGAGGAGGAGTGTGGCCCAGCTTAGGGATATCAGGCTCCCTTCTGCTGTGGAATGGGAGGCTGCATGTATCCACCCCTCCTGCTGGAAACCTTTTCTGCATTTATCTCTGGTCTTTCCTCTGACCCTCCTCTCCGTTTCCTGCCTCCCTCAGGTGTCCTCATCCCTGGGGCCCTGTTCTCAGTTCTCTCCCTCCCAAGGCATCTTCAGCTCCTCCTCTGCACCTCATCTCAGTCCCTCAGCCACCAACACCTGCTTGCTCCTCCCTCCTCGCCCTCCCAGGCCTCTCACCTCCTCCCTGGCTCCCTCCCCCATGCTCCCCCATCACCCTGCCCCCACCCACAGCTCACCCTGTAACTCAGAGATGGTCCTTAAAAGGCTCCACTGTCCCCCTGGCCCCACCAGCCTGAAACCACACGGACTTGCCCAGCTTTGGCGGCAGCTCTGCCCTCAGCCGCAGACTGTTCTCACCCCCCTCCGGGGACACGGCACCCCTCCTGCACCTCTACACCCTCACACCTCCTGTTATCTCTGCTGGGGGAATGGACCTGCACATCTTGCCAACCTGACTCACCCCTGCACGAGAACCACTTAGGGTGCTTCTGGCTGTGAGAAATCTGTCCATCAAGGACATTTATTTTTGCCTTACGTGAAGTCTGGAGGTGAGAGGGGGTCAGTGTGGTCAGTATGGGTTCAACAGATGCATCAGGGACCCACATAGCTGTCTCAGCATGTTCAGTTTTCCTTCACAGTTGTGCTTCATGGTGCCAAAATGGCTGCCGAGGCACCAGGCACCGTAGAGTTGAAGTGGGAGGTGAGAAGATGGTACAATGGGGTTTTCTTCTCATGTGCATGTCTCTTATTAGAGAGGAGACATTTTCTCAGAAGCCTCCAGCACACTTCCCCTGATGTCACACGGTCACCCCTTGACCAATTGCAGGTACATGATCACGACAGATTATGCATTTTAGCCCTAGTGAAAAATGAGGGCCCGTAAATAAGCAGAAGGAATGAATGACTGATGTGTGAATATCCAACCAAATCTGCTGGGTGATGTCTGCTCAAACGTCACATTTACTCTGCCACACACCTGGAGTGTCAAGAGCCTCTAGACCATGTTCCAGTGACGACAGGCCCTTGGCTCAGCATTCCTCAGCTCTTAGGAGTTTATCCTTCTAAGGCTAGCTTTATCACCCCCATTTGACAGAGTAGGAAACTGAGGCTCAGAACTGGAAAGGACAGGTAAACACCGAGAGTCAGAGGGGAGAAGGAACTGGCTTGAGGTCTCCCATTGAATTTCGACTGGAGGTAGCTGGCCAGTAGAACTTTCTGCAGTGATGGAAATGTTATGTCTGCACTGTCCAATGCTACCCATTCGTCATGTGGCCACTGAGTGCTCAAGATATGGCTAGTGTGACTGAGGACTGAAGGTTTTTTTTAACATTTATTTATTTTTGAGAGACAGAGCCTGAGCGGGAGAGCGGCAGAGAGAGAGGAAGGTACAGAATCCAAAGCAGGCTTCAGGCTTTGAGCTGTCAGTACAGAGCCCGATGCGGGGCTCGAACCCACTGACCATGAGACCATGACCTGGGCTGAAGTCAGAGGCTTAACCAACTGAGCCACCCAGGTGCCCCTGAGGACTGAAGTTCTAACGTAAATGGCCACACGTGGCCAGCAACGACATGGTAAGAGATGATATAGGGCTAGAGGCAAGATCGCTACTTCTGGTTCTTCTGCTGCAGGCAGGAGGGGGCTGGGCAGCAGACAGATGGCCTCAAATGTGTGAACTGGAGGTTGCCACAGCCTGGTCCTTGCTGGGGGCTCCGGCTGAGAATTTGTCACTAGAAATGCAATTATAATCTTGGAGAGGGCTTGGCAGGGCAAGGAAATCATTCACCCACCCCAATAAACTGGAAATCATTGACCCTGAGAGGGAGAACAACGCCCTAGCGATTTGTTCTGCTCAGAAGCACTTGTCCGTGGAGTCCGTTCCACCCATGAGTGGCACGTGGTGGGCGCCAGCCTCCCACTGAAGACTCAGCCTCGTCTGTTGGAGCCTAGGCTCTGCAAGTCGGCGGCGGGGGGAGGCGGGGAGAGGGTGTGTATCTGTAGACACCATCCAGGTGTTCCCTTGTATTACTGCAAAGGAAACTAAGGCCCAGACAAGGACATGATCGTGATAGTAGAGGTGTCACCTAATGCTGTGTGTCTGTCATAGGACTCGGCACTTGCCAGGGTCCTCATTATGGAGATCCCAGCATTTGTTACCTCCCTTCCTCATAAGCAGTGGTCATGAGAGTTTGGAGATGACTGTCTTCACTTTAGCTCCAGCATGGACACGGATTGGCCCAAGCCAGTTGGGACAGTCCCACTCTGTGTATCATAGTGATGGATCCATGAGTGGCTAAGCCGACCAGTGCTCAGGGACAGGTCACCCTGAGGGCAAAATCAATATCCAAAGGAATGTAGAGGAGAAGGAGCCACAGAGAAATAGCTGGAGCCTTGATCAAATCCTGCCTGAAGGCATCTACCATTGGAATTTTGTTAGGTGATTTAATAAATCTAATAAATCCCCCTTTTAGTTTAGACTAGTTAAAATTTTTCTGTTACTTGCCACCAGGAGCATCCTTTCTGATGCAAAGAGCTGACATCCATTCTGTCATTTACTCTACACATCTCCTGAAGAAGTGATGATTACTCCCAAACTACAGATGAAGAGATACAGAAAGGGATAGGGGCTTGCCAGATATCACTCAACCCACCTGGGGGAGAGGAGCTGAAATCCAGCTGGACCAGATCCCATTATTTCACTTATGCCTCACAATATGCCTGTGAACTAGGGGTTGGGGCCCTATTTTATAGACAGGAATACTGAGACTCAGAGATGGAAGGGGACCTGCCCTACTTTTCATGATAATCCAGTAGGAGAATAACCACATGTAAGTTATTCTGAGCCCCAGTTTAGTGACTTTATTTGAAGGACTCTGGTAGGTCACTATTTTTTGGCACGAGAATGCTCTAACTAACCTGTCCAGGTATGGTTCTTTGTTATTCCATGTTCCCTCTGTCATCTGGAAAGAGCTGGATGGGTGCTTTCAGCTGGTAGCTGCATTGAGGCAGCTCTCTGTGTCCGTGATTCCCATGTAACACCACCCCAGAAGCAACTTAAAACAACACCTGTTTATTATTGCTTACAAGTCTGTGGTCAGTGGGGTCATTCTTACCTAGGCCAGGCTCAACTCTGGGGGACTTGAGTGAAAGGGTTTTTATTGAGGAGACAATGGGAATTTACAGAACCATTGGAGTCAGGAGAATCTAAATGGAAAGTGGGCCAGAACATCCAGGTAAACTCTACTCCACAGTGATACCATCTCTGAGGGAAATTCTCAGGATTGCTGGGACCTGTGGGCACCAAGAGACACACAAGATTGGCTTCTGCTATACTGCCTGTAGTAGCAAAATCCTGAAGACCCCCACGCCTGTATCAGTGAGCTATTGGTGCATAACAAAACAACCCAGAACTCAGTCACTTAAAGCCTATGTTTGTGTCATTGCTCTCACTGAGGGCAGTTGTGAGGTCTTCACATTAAGGAATAATCATATAGCTGTTGAAATGAATGAACTTGAGCTACAAATGACATGGATAGATCTCAAAAAATATAACATTGAGCCAGAGAGACAAGGTACATAAAAGATACTTAGAGTTGACACACATATATAAAATGTACCAACAGTCAAACAGTACTGTTGATAGTCTAGATATATGTCTACAGAGCAAAGGGACAGACAAGGACCAAATCTTGAAATTGTGTTTATTGAAAAGGGGGAGGAGGGATCCGGAAGGTTCTCTGGAGACTCATCAGAGAGCATGCACTCACCTGTCTGGCCGCTGGCCTCCCAGCCTCTCCTTTCCATCCCCTCCCTCAGCCTGTGAGTGCCTCTCAAGACCCTGAGTCCTGGCTGCAGCAACTGACCAGCCTGGCTCAGATCTCTGCCCGTCTGCGGTTGCCCTCGGGCAGGGAGAGGGGAAGCTGGTGCCTTAGACTTCTGTGGTTGGAGATGGGCATCTCTTTCTGCCAAGAGGCTCCCAGGAGTAGGAAAGGAGGGGGTCTGGAGGACATCTGGGGGCATTAGGAGAGAGTCTCGATGCTACCAGCCAAAAATGACAGCCTTCCACTCACCCACACCCAGACCCCCCACCCCCTGTTAGCCCCCCTCCCTCAGGACACGGCTTTGAGGTCCACTCCCCAGAGCCTTCCCAGACTTGCAGCCTGACTCAATACCTCCCTCTTCTGGGCTTTTCCATGGCTCTTTGCCTTCTATTCCTCTCTTAGGTTTCAAGAGTGTCTAGTTGTTCTGTTAAATCTATTGTATGCAGGATCTGGAAGGCTGTAGAGGCTGAGACATGATCTGGAAAGAAAGGACAGACAGAAGGAAGGAAAACAAGGCAGGTGAGGCTGAAGGAGCTGTGCTTCCCCTAGTCGGTGTGTGTCTGCCCTCCTCACACCCAGAGGAGGCCCTGGCACACAGCAGGCCCTTGGTTAGTTTTGTGGACTGGCTGGCTCTGCTCTTAGGCTAAGTGGTGAAGATGACCCCCCCCCCCATTTTTCTCCAAGTTGAACTGAATGTCATTTGATGCCTTCCAACACTTAACACGGGAAGTGAAGGACATAGCTCCATTGGGGAGCCCTCTCCTCAACACCTTCCCTCTCTGCCCACCCCAGTCTCCTTCCTCTTGCCTTCAGATGTGTTCTGTTGTCTGTGGTCAAAGGGTCCCTTTGCCTTGTCTCCACACAGTCTTCCTGTTGCCACCCTCACTGCTTAGGCTGCTTCCTCCAGGCAGAGCCTGAGGCAGGGGTTCAGTGCCTGTGGTTTATTGAGGGAACTTCCAGGGGAAATCTGGAAGGGAGGGAGGGAAGCAGGATCCGACAGGGGAAGCAACCAAGCAAAGGTGCGGTTTTACGAGAAGTCTAGTCTCTGCCTCAACCCCACAGGGAGCACTGGAGAGTAAAAGGCACTGCAGAGCTGCCCTCCTTGGGATAAGGGGGCCGGACCTTGTTATGGTCATTCATTGGTCAATGACCAGCCCTGAGGGTGCATTTGAGATAGAGTATACACCTTCCTGGCATTTATTTCCCGATGCCAAGGACGCTTCTTCAGTAAAGGCATGGCTGTGAGCTGTTAGTAGGTACCCTCACAGTAGCTGGGGGTTGGGTGCCCCACCCACTGGGGGGTTGGGCTGGGTGTCACCAGCATCACTACCCTCACCACCTGGCTCCACATGTGCCCCCCCGGACCTGGGCTGCGCGGGCAGGTCTGGAATTCTGCCCTAGTGCTGTGCATAGCTGGGCCCCTGTTTTCTGTAGCCTCCAATTTGTTTAGAGAGAGAGACCCTTGCACTAAATGGGAAGCTACTAATGTGAGCCCACCAACCACACTTTAAAAACTGGGAAATGTCAAACCCTGCTCTGGATTTCTGGCCTCTCTGGCCAACAGAAAGCTGGCACCCAGGGCCCATTCTCAGCAGGGTCATAGGTCACTTGGCACCAGGCAGTGAGGTCCCTGTGCTGGGGCCCGGGCTTTCCAGCTCCCCACAGCACCCCCACCTCTGGGCCTGTCTCCCTCATTTATGGCAGCTGCCGGGCCCCCGTGGGCATCTGAGTTTTGCACTTCTGGCCTAAGTGACCCCCCCCACTGGCCTTTGAGCTCAGACATTGTGTGCCTCTGTGTTTTGAGTGATGTTCTCCTTACTGAACACCTACTCTGTGCTCCATGTGGTCAGCTACTTTATATCCAAAGATGACAAGTAACTCTCAGCCTCTTACATATTGAACACACACACACACAATCCCAAAGTTTTCACTCTCCTGGGAGTGGCACAGTGAGAGGGACACACTGATTTGGGTAGTCACACCAAGGACTTCTTTCCAGGGTACCCTACACCCCGGAGACCCTTGGAGCTCTGCCTGCTGCCCAGATCTCTCTCCTGAACACCAGACACCCCTGTTCCCAGCTCTCTGTCACTGTCATGGGGAGGTGTCTTAAGTGCTTCAGACCCAGCACATCCAGGCTGAACCCCTACGACGGGGCGGGAGGACAGGCGCCGTGTGGCCCTCCGGCGTGCACTGATGCGCAGTGCCACACGTCCTGACCCCGGCCTGGGGCTGGCTGGGCACGGTTACAGAAACCTGGCCTGAGCAAGGCCAGAGGGGGGATGGCTTGGGAAGGGGTGTGTGTGAGCGGGAATTGCAGAAGGCCTGGGCGGGGGGTGCACATACAGGTGCCCACTGCAGTGTGTCAGTGGGAGGAGACAGGGAAGGGAGGCCAGGGGCGGCCGCTGCGTCGGTCGGTCAGGAGATAATGGTGATTTGGACCCTGCTGGCTGCCCTGGCGGCAGAGAGCTGGGGCTGGACGTCAGGGGTGCAGGAGAGAGCAGACGGCTGCTGGTGCTCGAGGACGGGGCTGGAGACTAGGCAGGCCACTGTGGCTCCTGGGGTCAGCCGCAGCCCTGGCTGACGCACCCAGGGCCCCAGAGGGAGACCTCACACCCCCCGGCACCCCAGACTGGCCAGCCATGCTCAGGCCATGCGGGGACAGAGTGCTTGCTGGGCGCCCCTACAGCCATGGAGGAGGGGGTCCCCTGCTTCGGAGGCGGGGGCACTGGCGCCCTGGCCCAAGCAGTCGGCCTGTGGCTGAGCCCTGAGCACTGCCCTCTGTGCCGTCCCAGCTGGGGACCCAGAGCTCTGCGGCCCCGGGGGTGGGGGGGTCAAGGGCCAGGCCCCATCCCTCTGCCCCCAGGCCCAGGAGATGAGCTCCAGCGCACCATTCCTGCCCAGTGACGTCGCCCTGCCCCGGGCTGGCCCCCAACCTCTCTCTGCTACACACGCGCATAGTGCCACACCTCCCCAGACCTGCCCGCTTGCTCACATGGTCACACTAGCTCATGGGCACACCTCACACACTCATGCTCATGGACACGCTCACCCCCCACATTATCTGACACATGGACACACTCTTACACTGACAACACTGACATGCACAGTCTCACACACACACTCACACTGATACACTCACGTCGTCTTAACTCTCACAAACACGCAGACGCAGACGCTTACATGCTCACACTGACAGGCTCACATCCTCACACACACTCTCACACACACCCTGGAGGCCCACAGTCTCCCACACCCATGCTCATTCCCCTGACACAACTGATATGTCACCTCTTGCCCCTCTAGCCCCAGTGCACCCCCTACCCAGTCACAACTCACATGCACACACCTCTGACGCAGGCTCACTTGCATGCACACGCACTGCTGGACAGACACGCTCTCAGGTCCATGTGCTTGAGTACTAATGGCCGCCCCAGGATCACACACATGGCACACTCCCCTGTCCCTGAAATACTCGTCTATCCACAAGCCCACAGCCCTGAACAAGTCACCCCCATCCCTGAGTTCACACCCCAAACCCATAGCTCCCCCGTGACCATCCCATGTCCATGCATTCCTGTCCCTGAGCTCACACCCCAAGCCCAGAGCTGTCCCGTGACCATCCCGGGTCCATGCACCCCCGTCCCTGAGCTCACACCCCAAACCCAGAGCTCCCCCGTGACCATCCTGGGTAGCTATGAGAAAATGGGTCACCCAAGGAGGCTGTGTTGCCCTCCTATCTCTGCAGGGCTGTCTTGGGGTTGGGGAGGAGGCCTGTGACCCAAGAGTGTGGGCCAGGCCCTGCAGGAGTGAAGAAAGGAGAGACACTGGGAAGCCAATCCTAAATCCTGTGGGAAGGAGAGCTTTGTCTACATCAAAGCTGGCAGGGAACGAGAGTGAGGTTCCCATCTAGGAGGTGTGCAAGCATGGGCTAGTCCACTCCTTAATGGAGAAGCCATAGAGGGACCTCAAGCCACAGATTCTGGTTGCTGGGGTGTCAGGGATGGAGGAGCCAGGCTGGGTGATGGGCTTGTGGTAAGGAAGGGGCTGGCCGGGCAGGTAAGGGGCTGGAGGGGGGCCAGAGAAGCAGGTACACTTGGGGCCCCCGGTCCCAGAGGGTGAGGGCTGTCTCGCCATGGCCACCATAACTCAGCCCAGGTGGACAGTTTCCTTTCTCTTGCCTGATTTATTGCCTGCTTGGAAGGGGCGAGGCCCATTCTTTGAACTTCAAAGGGAGCAGTGAGTGAAGCCGGGCAGCACTGACAGCTCGCTGAGCCTGGGGGCCTGTCCCAGAGGCTCCCGGCCTCTAGTCTGCCAGCCACTCGCCAATCCTTGCCAGGCCATGGCCTCCTATTCTGTACAATGTGGTCTGGCCAC
Source organism: Hyaena hyaena (assembly GCF_003009895.1). NCBI lineage: Eukaryota > Metazoa > Chordata > Mammalia > Carnivora > Hyaenidae > Hyaena > Hyaena hyaena. The sequence goes on from NW_024081135.1 coordinate 812,505, forward strand.
TGGGCCCCAAAGATGGAGTCCTGCACTTGTAGATGCTGGGGGGGCTGTGGCCCCCAGGCTCTGTTCCAGCTTCTTGGCCCTGTAAAGCTCTGTTTTGGACAAAGAGGGAAAATATCACTTCTTGTATTTTCAGCCCATCACTCCTTTTACCATCTTCACAAAGACAGAAGCAGGAACAGGCACTTTCAGCTCACCCTCATTTTGCAGGTGGGTGAATTGAGGCCCAGAGACACTAGCCTGCCTGCTAAGCCCATAGAGAGGCCTGCACCCAATCCCTGGCCTTTCTCCAGAGCTGCCTCCTGGCCCACACACCTGCGGTTGGGTCAGGCAGCGTTTGTTGAGGTTTCCACTTCTTGGGCCGAGGGGCTGGTCTGCGCAGGCTTTGCCGTCTCTGGGCCTCAGTGTCCTTGTCTGGGAAAGGGCCACACACTGGTATGCTGACACTCTTGTGTGAAAAGAACCTCAAGTCCCGCGGCTGTGGCCTTCGTGCTTGGGGCAGATCTGGGAGGTGTTTTCCTTTGTTGTGTCTGGAGTTACATAAACCATTCCATCCGAGCTGGGGTCAGTCTGTGTCTAAGACCGTGTTTTGCAGGGCCTCCAACTCTTGGTTTCTGCTCAGGTCATGACCCCACGGTTTGTGGGATCGAGCCCTGTGTCGGGCTCTGCGCTGACAGCGCGGAACCTGCTTGGGATTCTCTAGCTCCCTCTGCGCCCCTCCCCCGCTGTGCTCTCTCTTTCTCTCTCTCTCTCTCTCTCTCAGAAATAAAGATTAAAAGAACCCCTCCCCCCAAAAAACTATGCTGCCCATAAAAATCTTGATTTCCACCTTCTTGGAGAGAATAAAAAACGTATCACTCCAGTGTTCCCAGCTGCGAAGCACCACCATCTGGAGTGGGGAGAGGTTCCCCGTGAGGTAGAGGACACATTCTCTAGCCTCCACACCTCCTGCCTGCCAGCGTCCTTACTGATGTGCTCTGCCTGGCCCCTGGAAGCCCCTGAGTTTGAGACCCTTAACGTACCTCAACTGATCTGCTTTGCAATTCCTGCCCCATTTCCTAACTGCTGTGTGACCTTGAGCAAGTCACTTTACCTCTCTGAGTCAGAATGGGCTAAAGCCTGTGGTACCTGGAGAAGGGCTCAGCTCCAGCCTTGCCAGCATCTCACCTGTGCCTGGGGGATGTCACAGCTGACCGGAGCTGAGCTTGGTGGGGACAGGAGAGCTCCAGGGCCTCACCCTCAAAGCACACACATGCACAGGAGCTAAAACTCAGGAAACCATGTTGTAAGGAGGCGGTGGGCTCTGGGGAACAGCTTAAGCTGTGGTCTGTGAAGCCAGAGAGGCCTGGGGCCAAGCCCTTGTTCTGGCACTTTCCAGCCAGCTGTGTGAGCTTGGAAAAGTTACTTAACCTCTCAGGACAGCGTATCTGTGGACTGCTCCTCCCTGGAAGCCTCAAAACAGAGAGGTGGTGGGGATGTGGGGTGTTCATGTGGGGAAGGCATCGCATACATGCTCGGTGACTACCAGGAAAGTTGGGGGCCCAAAAGAGGGAGGGCCTGGCCCCGAGAGGGCCTTCTGGGAGGTCAGGAAGTTGAGGAGGGTCTGGACAGGAGTTTCTAAAGCTGGGGGGAAGGGGAAAGGAAGTATGTGAATGAGAGAGGTGCCTGGCCAGACTGTAGCTTATCAGGGAAGGCCCCTGGTGGGGATGGGGGAGGGGCTGTCAGGGGGCCAAGGATGTGGCCTGAGACATCCAGACCAAACCTTAGTGATGGGGGCCATGGGTGTTCTTGAGCAGGGGACCCCTGTCTTTCTTTGAAGTCAGTTGTGATGCACAAGCATGCACTTTCGCTAATGCCCCAACTTTGTGGGGTGGATGACAATGTTCTTCTCAAAGATACTGTCAGGGCGCCCATGGACAGAGCTGTGTGTTGCATGTTGGGTCCGGGTCTGGGTCTGCTAACTCACATCCCTCCCGCCAACCTGCCCCACCCTAGATGTCAAGTGCTTCCTAAGATCTGCTGGGGAGAAATGAGCCAGGCCTTTGGGTTCAAAGAGATCAGGGGTCCAGATCCCAGCTCCATTCCTGTGTGGCTCTGGCAGAATTTTCCAGGCACTTCTTTGAGCCTCCGTTTCCTCATCCATAAACCTCACAGGTGAACCATCATCTAGAAGTTTAGAGGTTTCCTTTCGGTGCAGGCATGTTCTAGCTTCTCATTTTGTAGAGGAGGAGGGGTGTGGGGCCACTTGACTCACCCCCTGCTGGGTGAGCGTGTGCCTTGAACTGGGACCCTGTTGGGGGGTGTGGTTGGGGGGCAGGACGAGGGAACTCCCCAGCTGCCTTTGGTGCCTAAACTAGGCAGAAATACACAGAGGCCGAACGTTTGTTGAGTGTGTACTATGTGCTGGGCCTCACAGGGCTCCCAGAGCAGAGGCTTGGGCAGAAGTGCGGGATGTGCACCCTGCACGCAGCCGCATGGAGAGAGGAGCTGTTTGTACCAGCAGGAAACCCTTGGTTGGGAATGTGCGCTGTCTTTTAGGAATGATTTGGGGGCCATAAATTTTCGGTAGCAAAGCGATCCTCAGAGTTTTCATAACGCTGAAAAGTTTGGACTTGTCTCGAGGGGTAACAATTTCACCCAAGTGATGCACCGGCCCCGACTATTTGTTATTGCAGAGGGTGGATTTTTTTTTTTTCCCTTAAGGTGGAATCCTCCTCAGATTTCATGCTCTGCTTTAACTTGTTTTATTTCACCTGGAACACGAATAAAAATAGCCATGAGACCTACAGATGGCAGAGGAAGGAAGGAAGGAAGGAAGGAAGGAAGGAAGGAAGGAAGGAAGGAAGGAAGGAAGGAAAGAAGGCAGGCAGGCAAGCAAAGTGTTTGTTGAGCATTTACTATGCGCGCTGGCTCTGGTTCTGGGCCCGCAGAGCAGACCCCTTAGGCCAGGTCCCTGGCCTTGGCAGTGTCTAGGCAGCGCTGGGTCAGGTGGTACAACCCCCCCCCTCCGACTCCGTGCATGGTGGATCCTCAGGCCAGCCCCCCGGCCCCACATGCGGCCATTTCATACATGAATAAATGAAGTCTCCAGAGAATTTGGGACTCAAGATTCAAACTCAGAGCTGTGTAACTCGAAAGTGCATTTTGGGGGAGCAGGAATCCATTCAGGGGCAAATCTCTCAAATCCCCACAATCCCACACTTGTCTCCAGTGGCCGAGCTAATGTCTCTCCAGCTGCAGCGTCAACTTCAAGTGTGAACAGGACAGTGGGGAGGGGATGTTTGACATAGCTGATTCCGGGCCGCCTGTCCCCTCAAGCACCCGAGAAGTCTCATTTCCATGCCAACCGTTGCTGTGCCCCTCGTGGGCATTTTTATCGACTCACTAGCACAAGCCCCATAAGGGTGCCAAAGGGGGCATTGCTTTGAGGCCGGGCATTTGCATGCCATCTGCACGTTTAGTCATTTTTCTGGGTTCTCCCTAAACAGGGGCTGACACAGTGAATGCGTTCGTTGTCTCCAGAGCCCGACTTGACAGGATCAAAGGGCGTCAACATCGTGCTGTGTGTTGATGGAGAGGCTGAGGCAGCGGAACAGGAGCCGGGCAGGCTCGGGGGGGGGGGGCCCACGGCCAAATGTGTGTCCTGATCAGGCTTTCCCAGGCCAGGAGCAGCAGGTGGGTGTGAGGCCCAGACACAAGGCTGCGTTGAATGGGGAGCGGGAAGCCCGGGGAAGGAAGAGTCATGCTCAGAGTGAGCGAGAACATTCTGCTAGCTGAGCTGCCGGGACAGATTCTTTGTTGTCTATGCCTCTCACGTCCTCCACTGCCAGGGGTTATGCGTCTCTACAGAAAGGGGGGGTCACTTGGTCCACACCAGGTAAGAGGTCCAGCAGCTAGAGGTGGTGGGGTGTGAGCGGCAGAAGAAGTGTAGGGTCCAGTGAGCTCAGGAGGCATGCAGAGGGCCTTCCAGGACCGGGACAAGGCTGGAGGTGGGTGTGTGGGCCAGGGCTGCCGTAGCAAAGTCCCCCAGGCCCGGCCGCATCAACAGCAGAGAGTTACTGTCTCTCAGTGCCAGAGGCTGAAGTCTGGGCTCAGGATACTACCCTCTGGGTTAGTAAATTCTGAGGCCTCTCTCCTTGGCGTCTAGGCTACCATCTTTTCTGGGTGTCTTCACCTGGTCTTGCTTCTGTCTGTGTCTGTGTCCTAATCTCATCTCCTGGTACGGACACGGTCAGATTGTAGGACCCCCTACACGACCTCCGTTTAACTTAATTACCTGTTTGAAAATTGCATCTCCAATGACAGTCACATTCTGAGGCACCAGGATTTAGGACATCAACATATGAATTTTGGAGGAAGGGACCTCACCCCAAACAGTGGAGATTGTCAGTGAAGACAATGAGGAGGGAACGATGAAGTAAGAGGGGAGGTGGATGAGAGCCTGACTCCAGGAGCCTTGAATGCCAAGCTGAGGGTCTGGTCCTCCTCTATCATGTGATGGTCACATGTCTCAACCCCCAAAGCAGGGAGATGAACATGCAAAGGACATTTGAAGCCAGCTAAGCTGGTGCCAGCTGGACTGGACTGTGTCAGGGGTGCCTAGGGAATGGCCATCCCTTCCATTAGCAGCACACGACACAAGTGTGGGGTTCTCCTTGTGCTGGCCAATTTCTAGGGGTTGATTTCCAGTCCAGGAAAAGTCCCTCGACCTCTTAGGCTGGGTTCTCTCCAGAAGCAGAGCCTGAGGCAAGGGTTTAGAACCTGGTGGTTTATTTTCAGGTGTGATCCCAGGGCCTAGGAATGAAAGACTGGGGCAAGTGAGGCATAGAAGAGGGAGGCCAGTCCCAGGGGGCATTATTGACCCAATAGTTGCTGTGGGCGACTGGGGCCGGATTTTCCTGAGGCCCCACGAGGATCCTGTACAGCACCTAGGGATCCTCCCCCAAGGGACAGAAGAGAGGCTGCCATTGCTCATTGGCTAAGCTTCCCATGGCAGGGAGGGCACTCCCTGCACTTCCCAGCTTGCTTGCATTTCTGAGTGGCTCCGGAGTTCATCATGTCACATGTGGAAGCTTCAGGAAAGTCCAAGAGAGATCACTGGGGGCAGCATGTGAGGTGCTTGGGACTTTCCTCTACAGAACTGGGTGTCCTAGCCACAGCTGCACTGAAGATGTGGCCCGGGACATGCCAGGTGGGGGACAAGGGGTGTCGATCCTCCTCCCGAGCTGGAGCATAACGGATGGAGTGGCCTGCTTCAGGGAGCTGGAGTCCCTGCTGGTATTCATTTCTCTGACACGTGCTGATGTGCACACTTCCCATGCCAGGCTCTGTGCCCTACCTAGCCGGGCACACGGAGGCCATGGGAGTCCTGGGAAACCATTCTGGGAACAACAGGCATCCTTAGTGAGGAAGGTCAGGCAAGTGTCACAGTGGCGGCATGGATCAGAACCTTGAGGATGGGGAGGTGTGTCCTGGGGCGAATATAGGTACCCAGGCTGAGGGAACATGGATGCAGGTGCCCTTGAGCACCCTTTACCCTCCAGATCTGAAGTCCAGCAGGGTCCCATTCTTCCGTGCACACCGACAAACACATCTTTTAGGCCGGCTTGCAGTTAGCAACTACGTTCTAGCCCCCTGGCTGTGGGCAGAAGGGACATGTGCCACTTCCAGGTCTGCCCACCTCCTCCACACAGTCTGTCCCTGCTCACTGGCTGATGCCGGGCAAGTCCCAGGCCACAGAGATGCTGGTGCACAAGGCAGAAGGAAAGAACCTGGGTCCCCGAGTGACTACCTAGAGCTGAGCTCCTTGGCCAGACACTCTCGAATGATGCCATGAGTGAGAAATAGACCTATACAGTGATGAACCATGGAGACTGTGGGACTGTTTGTTACCACTCTCAGCTTTCTCTTGCTGATACAGACATTGGTCATTTGAAATGCATGGTTACCATAAGATGGTAATGTGGCCTTGGCTCAGCTGTTGAGTGACCATGTGGAAACTAAGAGTCTTTGAAATGTAGTGGTCCACGTTATAAAGGGGGCAAAATACTTGGAAGAGCTTCTGCCTGGGCTAGCTTGGAAGGTGGAGCATGTAGGTACTGAGCCATAGCTCCAGGGGAAGTGGTTGCAAAGAAGCAACAGATTTGGATTTGTGTGTCTTGGCTGTTAGTGACTGCATTGTGAGGTATCACAGGAGAGAGATGAGCCCAGAGGAGGAGCAGCTGGTTTGAAGCAGAAACAATGGGAAAAAAACAGCGGTATTTTTGCTTTCAGGGTTGGAAAAGCAACCAAGTCTGGATCTGAACGGGTAGGAGATAAGATTGAGAAAAACTCTAGGCGGCTGTGAAGACCAGGGGAAGGATGTGACATTTCTATTAAGTTACAATAACCTCAGGGTTGTCATGATTCAGTGGGGAGGAAGAGGCAGGGAAGCAGGAAGTGGGGGAAAAATAAAGGTGTTTGGGCTGGACAATGAAGTCTTAGGAAAGAGCTCTGGGTGTGATGCTTGGCCCTTAGAATGGACTGGAAGCAATATCAGAAACCTAGGTTTGGAGGGAATTGCTTTCCCAAAGGAGCAATGATTCTGGACTAAAAAGAGTCTCTGATTGAAGCTTAAAATATCCTTTGGGCCCCCAGCTCTCCACAAATAGGAAACAGCCTCTAGAAACTTCTTAGTGGCCAACGGGGCACCCTACTTTATGCCCTAATGGGTGGAGCCAGGGGACATGGAGGAAGATGGATGAGGAGTTGTCTAAGAAAGCATAGCCAACATCGAGTTAGGGGACATCCTTAACAGCCCCTGCCTTACCCTAGGCAGTGGACCACTTGCTTCTGGTGTCTTCCATTCTTCTGTCTTCTGAAGGGGAGTTTTCACTGGGGTTACCTTACCTCTGCTCAACACACACTGTGTGCATATCAGGGGGCAAAAAACATGTTTTCTGTCTAGTTCATGGGGCATCAGACCATGCAGTGACTGGATGGGCCCTTGGGGTGTCTCCTTGGGGAGAAGGTAGTTTCTACATGTAGAATGGAGGATATTCATGGATATGTGCTGGCCAAGGGGACAGACTAGAGCAGAGGCCACTAGGTGTACAAAAATGTCCATGTCCCTTCCCATCTTGCCGGACACTCCCCAAGTCCGCATTCCCTTGCAGTTAGCTGGTGATGTAACTGAATTATGGCCAAAAGAATGTGGGCAGAGGCGTGCACACACCTCCAGGCCAGGCCCCCCAAAGCCTGCATTATCGTCCACTGTTTTCATGGGTGACACCAAGGTGACCTTGATGCCCACGTTGGAAGTGGAGGGGCATAAAATGGAATTGTTGTGGGCCTCTGGACAATTGCATGGGGCTGAGCTCTGAGCACCATGCATTAGAAGGTGGCATGAGTGAGAAATAAACCTCAGTAGTTGAAACCATTGTGACTGGGGGCTCTTTGTTACAGGATTAACTTATCCTGACTAATACACACACCTATCTTGGCCCCCTTCCAGCTGGCTGATCTGTAAAAGCCACGTTACTCTCGCAGAAAACTGGATGGTGCCGTTGCTCATCGTGCAGTCACAGAGCCTTACGAAGCCCTCAGGGCTCACATGCCACTCTCTCCTGTCATCTTGCCCCCTTCTCCCCTCCCCTGCCCCTTGCCCTCTGTTCTTGGGTCTCACTTTTCTTTTCCTCAAATCTCCCCTCTGTCTTCTCCCTCAGGACCTTCCTCCTATTTCTTCTGCTACCCTGTTTTGTTGAGTTCACCCATTGTCCTTCAGGCCTTAGCTAAAGCATCTCTCTCCTGGGGAAGGACTCCTGGCATCCTCGGACTGGATTCGGTCCCCCCGAACATCAGTTGTGGGTCTTCGTTACAGTCGCCCAGAGCCCGCCCTGGCTTGGGCAGAAGAGAAGTGTTTTGGAGGCTGTGTTAATTAGGTGCTGTTAACCGTCTGCCCCGCATCTCTCCCCTCCTCCCTCCCTGCTAATAGACCCCCAGTTAGGTTCCGTGGATCCGTGTGCCCTTTGGGCTCTTTTCCCGAACCTGCTTCCTGCTGCAGGCGGCTGTGGGGCCCAGTGCTACTTGATGGGATATAAATGGGAGTCTGCTTGGGTTTTTAAAAGGCTGTTTTCCTAAAAATGCCAGCACAGGCCTCACCCTCCCGTCTTCCTCCTTCCTGCGTGAGTATGGACACCATGCATTAAGGACAGTGGGCCAGAGGCTGGAAGGAGCCTTTGTCCTCGACAATGCCCTCTAGCTGCTAGCTGCTGCCTCCCCCCCCCCCCAACAAGCCTGCGTCGTCCCAAGAAAACCAAAACCCTGCGTGGTCAAGCTTGGAAGTGGGGCTTGTTACATGCAGCCAAACACAAGCCTAATGAGTGTGGAAGTCTTTTGGGGGCTTCGCAGATTGGACAGGAGGCCTGAAGAACCATGCTGGCACGGAGAACATAGCCCTCGTCAGGGCCCCGGGGACTGTGTTAGGATGCAGTTCCAGAGGGGCCCAGAATGAATCCATACATCTTTGCCTCCAAGATGAGCTTCAGCTCCAACATCCTGGGCAGGGCCAGCTGGTCCCATGCCTGGATTGCCAGAGTAGGGCTAGGGGATGCCTGGGACCCCAGAATCCTACAGTGCAAGGCCACGTCCTGACCATCACCTGCTACGTCCTCTCTCAAAACTCCCTGTGCTTTCATTATGGTGACGCTAAACCAAAGGCCACCATGGGCTTGGGGATGGGCACAGAGCCCCAGAGAGCTGGGAGAAGGCCACAGGGCTGGGGAAGGCTCCCGGGAGGAGGGAGTCCTGGGTGCCACACTTTTTTTTTGAGATATAATTGACATATGACATTAGGTTCCTTAGTACAACATGATTCGATATATGGGCATATGTGATACGATCACCACCACCAAGTCTGGTTGACATCCATCACCACACAGTTTTTTCACAATGTTTTTCTCATGGTGAGAACTTTTAAGACTTACTCTTTGAGCAACTTTCAAATATGTAATACAGTGTTATTCACTAGAGCCTCCCTGCTGTACATTACATCCCAGGAGTCATTTATTTTAGAAGAGGACGTTTGTATCTTTTGACCCCCTTCACCTTCCCACCTTTGGCAACCAGCACTCTGTTCTCTGTATCCACGAATTCAGTTTTAATTTTTTTTTAGATTCCATAAATAAGAGAGACTGCGTATTTCTCTTTCTCTGACTTATTTCACTGAGCATATTGCCCTCAAAGTCCATCCATGTTGTGCAATGCCAGGATTGCCTTTTTATGGCTGAGTCATATTCCATTATATATATTTGCACCGCATCCTCTTCATTCATCCATTTGTTGATGGACACTTAGGTTGTTTCCAAGTCTCTACTGCTGTAACTATTGCTACAGTGAACATGGGGGTGCAGATGTCTTTTCAAATTGATGGTTTCATTTCCTTTGGGTAAGTACCCAGAAGTAGAATTGCTAGTTCATATGGTAGTTCTATTTTTAGTGTTTAATGTTTATTTTTGAGAGAGAGAGAGAGAGAGACAGGGCATGAGTAGGGGAGGAGCAGAGAGAGAAGGAGACACAGAATCCGAAGCAGGCTCCAGGCTCTGAGCTGTCAGCACAGAGCCTGACGTTGGTCTCGAACTCACAGACCGGGAGATAATGACCTGAGCCAAAGTCAGAGGCTTAACTGACTGAGCCACCTAGGCGCCCCTATTTTTAGTTTTTTGGAGAACCACCACACTGGTTTCCACAGTAGCCGCACCAGTTTACATTCCCACCCACAGTGCGTGAGGGCTCCCCTGTCTTTGCACCCACGTCAACACTTACTATCTCTTGTCTTTTTGATACAAGCTATTCTAACAGGTGGGAGGTGGTATCTCGTGCTCGTGACTTGCATTTCTCTGATGCTGACTGAGGTTGAGCATCTTTGCATGTAATTGTTGGCCATCTGGATCTCTTCTTTGGGAAAATGTCCATTCAAATCCTCTAGCCATTTTTCAATTGGATTGGTTCTTGGTTTTTGGGTTTTTTGCTGTTGGATCGTAGGGGGTTCTTTACATATTTTGGATATTAGTTCTTTATCAGATATGTGATTTGCAAATAGTTTCTTCCATTCAGTGGTTTGCCTTTCTTTTTGTTGATGGCTTCCTGTGCTGTGCGGGAGCTCTTTAGTTTGGTGTGGGTGTGCATGCTTTGAATGCCCACATGCTGCCTGTGTGGCTACCACATTCCCCCGGGATGCCTGCTCCCCAGAGCTGGCTTTCCTCACTTATTTGCCCACCCCAGGACCCCACCAGTGCCACAGCCTTGACTGCCCTCCATACTGCAGGGGGCACTGGATTTGGGCACTGCTCTATACAAGGCAGTGCCCACCCTGAGGGCCAGCCTGCCTCATCCGCCTTGCTCTGGAACAGGGCCAGCTCCCCTGGGTCCCTCAACCACGCTTGCATTAAGTGATACATCAGAGAGCAGCCGCATCTTCTATTATTCACCACCAAACATTGTGGGCTCCCCCTGTGGCCCAGGCTCTGTGCCACATGTTAGAAAGGGCCTCTCGACCTGATAGTCCCCAAGGGGAGCAGATCTCTCTCTCTCTCTCTCTCTCTCTCTCTCTCTCTCACACACACTCACACACACACACAAACACACACACATACACGGGCACGGCCTGCGGGGATGTGTGGAGTGTGGAGGGCTGTGGAGACAGTGAGGTGCTGTGATGAGAGAGATCTGCCCTAGCTCAGGGGGAGGGGGAGGGAGGCTCACATGGGCAAAGCGTGGATGGAGACGAGCCTTCCTGGGACACAGCCTGGCCGGACTAAGACCCTGAGTCTGGGGGAGCATGCTGTACCTGCATTTGAGGGACCGAGCGTGGGCCAGTGTGGCAGGAGCATATATAGTGAGGAGACACGGGGCTAACACGGCCGGAGCAGGTGGGCTCTCCTGTGAGCGGAACGGGAGCCACAGCAGGTTTGGGGTCAGGCATGCAGCTGTGGACCTGTGGGAAGTCACAGTTTGGGAAGAAATGTGGGAAGTAAAATCAGGAAGACTTGGTGATAATTTGGGGAGGGTGAGAAGAGATGAAGGAGTCACAGGAGACCCCCTAGGATCCTGGCCTGGATCTCTGGGTGGCTGGAGGTGCCATTTCCTGGGAGGGGGGAGAAGGAAGCATGAACAGATTCATAGTTCAGTCTGGAACCTGAAAGATTAGAGTTGTCCCAAGGGGGGAGGACACTAGGCATTGGAATATGTAGGTCTGGGGCTGCGAAAGGATCTTGTTTTCTTCCCTCCTTTTTTTTTTTTTCCATAAACACCTTTTGGGAGCTTCTTTGTGCCCGTTCTTGAGCTGAAGATGGCAAGAGAGCTCCCTCCGGGATTTCTAAAGCTTGTGATCCACTAGGGCCCCTGTGTACCTCCTCAGTACCATGTGAGATGGACTTAGCTGCTGTGGAAATGAGACTCCCAAACCTGGTGGCAAACAAGCCAGAGTGAGTGAGATGGGAGACAAGGGAAGGTCTGGTAGTGGGGTTGTTTATCTCTCCCGCTTTGTGGACCACTCAGGCGTTCCAGGACTGGGAGGGGACTCTGGAACCCTCCAGACCTCCATTTCCAAGTTCAAGGGGACTGCTCCCATGCTCACCTTCCCTGAGCCAGCCGAGAAGGGAAAGGGCTGGGGGAAGAATGTCCATTTATTTCCTGGGGGCCACTGGAAGGGGCACCCATGGCGGACCTCCCATTGGCCAGGAACCATCTAATGTCCTTAGGTCTACACTGTGATCGAATGCCACAGGGAAGGTGGGAGAGGCAGTCTCTGGGATGACGGGGCAGCTGTGTCCTCAGATAGCCCTTCGAGGGTCCTTACTATTGGGAAGATGGGCATGTGGAGACTTTGGGACAGCCGTGGTCCCCACCTTGGAGTCTGGACCTTGAAAGCCACGCAGTACAGTGGCAGAAGGAAGTGTCCCACGCGCTGTCATCCCGAGACAATATGAACAGAGCGTTTTGAAGTGATGAGGGTCCTCCCGGGGCCCAAAGTGGGTGCTTCATTTCAGCACACGGTTGGCTTCTTATTCAGTCCTGGTGATCTGATTATGGAAATGGTGTTGGAGTTTCTGCTGCATGCCTTTTCCAGGCGGTATCCCCAAATCCCCTCGGAAGCTGCCCCATTGGGTATCCCTCAAACCTGACCTGCATGCCTCCCCTGATGGGAAGCTCACCCCCTTACGGGTACCCTCTCCATTTCTCTCTGGACTCCCTGACTGGGAGCTCTGACTTCTTCCTGTGGCCGCCCACCCAGTCTCTGCTCCCAGCTGTTAGTCCTGGCTCTGCCCTCTGCTCTCTGCTGGCCCCAGAACAATCCTGAAGAAGTCTGGGGTCAACGACAGAAGTCCTCCAAATCTGCTTTTCCACCAGGAAGAGAGAAATGTATGGCTGTCCAAGACTCCAGGGGCATTTGAGTCCTCATGGCTGGTGTCTTCCCTCAGATACCCATGAGCTGTGATGATGAGAAGAGAGACATTATGAGTGATGCAGTGTCCAACCGAGTGATCCCGGACAAGTTGTTTCACATCATTGAGCCTCCACTTCCCTGTTTGGAAAACAGGAACTAGCAGTTCAAGGGCTGGGTCTGATTCCCAGGGCCAGCTTTCACCAGCTCTGAACCTGAGCCTGAGTGTGACGCCTGTCTGGGCTGCAGTTAGGTGGCCCATCTTTAAAGTGGGGGTAACGGGGGATGGTACCGACCTCACTGAGGTCTCAGGATGCTTGAAGAAGCTCACGCCTGGGGAGGACACGGCAAAGGGCTGGCCACAGTAGTGATGCTACCTGGGACTGTTAACCAGAAGTTCTTTTCTCTCAGATAGCTCTCGCTGCCCCCTGGGCACTTTCCTGCCTTGTCCTTCTTGCTCTCAATTCAATGAGCCAGTTACTTCCTGGCTTTGCGTTTCCAAAGCCCAGACCCACTAGAAATGGAAGAGTTCATGGGAGGGCTTCCGAAAAGGTAATGAAGACTTTACTGTGCCCCAAGGCTGTTCTGACCACTCTGCATTATGTCCTGGAACCCTAATGCCGACCTATGAGGCATGTGCTCTGGTACTCCTTTCACAGAGGAGAGAACTGAGGCATACATGCTGCACAGCTAGTGGTAGCACAAGCAGGCATAACTTTGGACTTTTGGGGGCCTGGATTCTCCTGCCCCACCCCCACTGCGAGCCTCCAGCAGTGGGTGCCCACACACAGTGAAGTTTTCCCAGACTCCAGGGTAGGGTGGAGAGGAGGGGGCCTCAGCGGGGAGCAGGGCCCCAGCTCGAGGCACACGGGTGAGCTGGTGGGCCCTGAGAGTAGATGGGGCTTGGCTTGCTACCCCGTGGGAGCAGTGCCTGTTGGGGTCTCCCCCAGTCAGGTGGATGGCCTGAGGGCAGGGGACCAGGAGAATGCAGGAAGGGGGTCTGCAGGGGAATGGAGAGAGGCTGGCCTTGGAGGGGGGAGGCTGGAGGTAGGCTGCAGGGGTCCTGCCAAAGGGAAAGACAAGGGCACCCAATAGAGATTCCATTTATGTCAGTGTAGGACTCAAAAGCTGAATCTTTACAAACATTTCTTGAACATCCGAGGTTGTGGTTGGAATATCATCCAGGCTCCATTCTCAACATGTCCACGATCATGGTCTTCCTGACATTGCTGTCCAGTGGGGGAGGAGACAAAATAGACTTGCCTGTGTTTGTATGCATGTGGCATGCCTGCCTGTGTGCGCCATTGTGTGTCTGTGTTTGTGTTTGCAGGTGTGCACATCTGCGTGTATATGCCTTGGTCTGTGCGTCTCTCTCTGTAGGTGTGCATGTGTGTGTTTAGTATGCACGTGCACGTGCGCCCCTCCCCTGCACAAGTTGCCTGCACCCAGCCTGATGGTGCACGGTGCACTGGAGCCCTGTCCCTCCACCCCAGCCCCCAGAATGCTGTTTTGTTTCTCTCCTTTCATATTCAAATGTCAGCCTGGCTCCCAGCATGCCCTAGGGATTTATGGCCTGATTGTGTATTGTTGGAGCCTGGTGAGTGGGTGAGCTCATCACTTGGCTTGTGATGGTAATTCCTGCCTGGGGAGGGGGGGGGGAGGCTAAAGCTGGGGGGGGCCCATCTGCTTCAGAGGGGCTTGCTTGGGTCCTGCCCCAGCGCACCCCATGCCCCTTGTTGCTAGGTGCCCATTGAATCCAGAAATATGGAATAATGCAAATAACAACAGCTAATGTTTATTTATCAGGGATTGACTGCCAGGTGCAGTTCTAAAGCCTTTTCCTGCTCTACCACATTTTAGCTCCATTTTAAGGGATGAGGAAACTGAGGCTGAGGCTGGCACCCCAAGGCAGAGAGCCGCTGTCTGGCTGACTTGCCATCTACCGCCAGGCGGCCTGACTGGCAGTGAGCAGGAAGGGTAGAGCCCTCTGGGGGGGCTGGGCGCCCTCCTTCCCAGTCCATGTCAGCCCCATTTTCCACCCCAGCGTCCTCTCCCTCACCTGTGCCCTTTTGCTCGGTCTGTGGGCAGACCTGCTCTTCTGTGTCCTGGGCTCACCCCTCGCTGGAGGCCTGGCCTCCCTGCTTCCTAGAGGCTCCCCGTCCTCAGCACAGCTGCTGGGATGCCCTTCCTGGAACTTCCTCTACTCTTCACTTCGGCCTCTCGCACCTCCTCTTTGTGCTTGAGCCAAAGCTCACATTTGTCCTGGTTTTTAGAGCCCCTTTCGATTCTGGTCTTGTCCCCCAACCTCTGCAGGGCTGTCCTGGGGCAGGTAGAATAGGGAGCGGGCAGAGCGGGGACCGGTACTGAGCTCCTCAGTTGGAGAGGCAAGCGAGTGGAGCTGCTTGGGCACTTTGACTGAACTTGGACCTGACCCAGTTATCCATGGTAGGAGGTGGCCATGGAGGCAGGAGCGCTTGGGGACAGCCCTGCCGGAGGCCACTCAGCCACTGGCCCTCACACCCTGGGCCTCTCTGACCTCAGATGTCATTGTTCCACCCTTGCCTTAGGGGGTCTCCATAAGTCCAAGCTGTGGACCACACAGAAGAAGCCAGATTCCCTCCTCCAAGGGACTGGCTGCCTCATGCTTACAGTAGCCACAGTGGGGTGGGGGGGCCGGATGGGAAACTGGGGTAGAGCAAACCTTTGTAGTCATATACTCCTGGTTCCTCTCTGTTCCCTGCCAGCTGCTGGTGCCTCAGTTTCCTCATCATAGAAATGGGACAATACCACTGCATTGCAGTTACTGCTAATGCCAGAAGTTTCCGAGAAGGGCCTGCATTTGAGAAGGGCTAATTTTTCTTTTAAAATAAAAATGGTGTTTCTACAAAAGGCAGATTGATCCCGTCTGCATTCGGGACTGCATTTGTCCCCGGAGGGGTCCCGGGAAACCATCTCCATTAGCCTCTGTGATCTCTCTGAACCTGTCACCCCATCCAAATACAAGGCATGGTGACAGTCCTGGCTTCCTTACAGGGCTCTAAGGATTGAGCAGGATAGAGCTGTTGGCACATAGCAGGTGCTCGTCCTCCCTGAGTGTGCCTCTTTCCACCAGCCAGCCTGCCCCCTGCAGAGAGGTGCCTTTGCTTACCCACTGGTGGAAGGGCAAGAGGGGCTGGGGATCCTGTTACTGTCGGGCGGGTCTGGCTCCCAGACAGGACAATGAGAATCGCATTAACCTTGGCCGGGGAGATAACCATCTGTCCAAACAGTGGGGGCTGCTGCCCACTGCCTGGGTGTCCCTAGTGACATGCAACATTGCAGGCTCTCTCACACACTTGCCCAGCAGACTTGCCTGGCGAGTCCTGCCCTCTCTGGCTTCAGTCTTCCCATCTGTACAAGGGCCTCAGCTTATCTGCTCCAGTCCCAAAGCTCTGGATTTTGAGCTAAGGCCTAGGCATTGCAAGGACTGTCCACACCCCAGCAACCCTGCTCACTTTGGGTATGGGGAAACTGAGGCCTGACGAGGGAAGATGAGGCATCCAAAGTCAGCCACGACTAGGACTCAGGTGTTTGAGCTTGGGGAAGAATCCAGAAGCTGTTAATGCCAGGAGAGTAGGTTAGAGCACTGCCCCAGAGAACGGGGGCTGTGGAGCGGGGGCCCATCTGGGTCAGGAGCCATCTACGGCATGGCTCTTGAAGCTGGAGGCTCTTGAAAAGGGTGGTCCGGCTGAAGGGGGCCTCAGCATGCCCTTGCTCAGGCACCATCCTTGGAGCCCTGACTACAGGACTAGCTGGAGGTCCAAGGCTGTTCACAGTGGGCCTTGCTCTGAAGCTCCAGTCTCCCTGAGCTAGGCACCTGCCGGGAGCACACTCTGCACTTCCGCGTCTCCAGGCTGCTATGCTCATGCTGTTCCCAGACCTGAAAATTCCCTCCCCTCTGACAACACACCTTATCCTGCCTCAGGGCCTTTGCATTTGCCACTCTTTCTCCTTAGAGTGCTTTTCCCCCCAACTGTCCTCAGAGCTTGCTCCTTCACCTCACACAGACCTCCACTCAAATGTCCCTGTGGCAAGGAGGCCTTCCCTGCAACAGCCCCCCAGTCACTCTCCGTTCCCAGCCCTGCATTCTTTTTTTCTGCGATTCTTTGTGTCATGATATATATTTATATTTGTGTACTTGCCTATCTTCTGTGCATGAGTGTGAGGTATAGGAGGGCAGAGATTATATCTTATTCACTGCTGTGTCAGCAGCAAGGATGATTATGATGATAGTAAGGAAATAAAATAATAATAACTTGTACAAACTGTTTTCCAGCACATTTCTAAGCACTTTACGTGGACTATTTCATATAATTTTCAAACCAGCCCCAGGAGGAAAGTCGTGTTATTTTCATTCCCGTTTTACGGATGAGGAAACTGGGCACAAGGAGACTAAGAAATTTTCCTTGGAATAAGTGGTGGATCTCAGAGCAATGAGGGAATTCAGAGAAGGGAATGATTGTACCTGCCAGGGGGCGATGGGGTGCAGAAAGGCTTTTCTGAGGAGGGGCCATTTGACCTGACCTTTGAAAGATGCGTAGGAGTCTGCCAGGCAGAGAAGCAGTGGGAACGATGTGTGCAGGGCTGAGTCAAGATGAAGAAGCCAGGGCCGGCCCAGCCCAGGCATTGCATTGGGATCCGTGGCCTTCTCCCTCATCCCCTGGCATGGGGGCAAGCAAAGGAGGGAGCCACAGCCTGAGAGATAGAAGCAGTCCACTGCAGGCCCTAGGTAGGCTCTGTGTGAGCTGAGAGCATCTCAGCAAATGAACCCCCCTCTTAGAGGTAAGCTGCGGTGGGCTGCTCAGACACACCCCTTCCCCAGATACCCAGGATTCTGGTCCTCCGTGAGGGGTGCCCCCTGCTGGAGACACACAGAGACAGGGGAGAGAAGAATTTGGAGGTCGGGTCAGTGCTGAAGTGTAGCACAGAGGGGTGCAGAGGTCTCCATGGGAGACCACGGTCTGTTATGTATCCGCTATTTACTGAACACTCCGATTGAGGGCATACATAGTTTTTCCTCCAAACTAGGCCACTTGGAGAACAAATGGGACACTATTAATAGTTGCCCCAGGATGAGAGGTATAAATCAGGACATATGGTCACACAGCATTCATGGGATCTACCATGAGCTTTACAATTATTAACTCATTTAATCCTCTCAAGAAACCTCCTAAAGGGGTTTGCCACCCACCCCAATTACCAGATGGGGAAACTGAGGCACAGAGAAAAGAAATTCACATACATTGGCACTTACTGTATGTTAGGCACTCAGCTGGGCCATTTGACAAAAACCTGTCTAACCCAGACCACAGATCTGTAAAGGACATTTTGGGAACTCCATTTATAGATAAAGAAACTGAGGATCTGAGACCCGACCCAAGTCCAAAGGATCCCCGATCTCAGCCTTTCTCTGCCTGACTAGGTCTCCTTGGAACATACATATGAACCCCAATCTCCTGCCTCCTGCTTTTTTCTTTTCTTTTCTTTTTCATGCTTCCCACCCCACACCCACCCGGCCAGGGGGACTGTGGCCCAGAGAGGGGTGTGTCTCCAGCAGAAGAATGTGTGTGTTCTTTTAGATGAGCCGAGAACAGGAGGAGGAGGAGGGGGCCTAGCTACTGGGCAGGGGCTGTGGGTGGGAGGAGGGAGTGGACAGGGGGTGGTAGACCGAGTTGGATCATTAGGCTCAGGGGCTCTGTCTCTTTCTGTCTCCTCTGACTCCTTTCTCTCTCAAGGAAGCAGGTGCACCAAGCATGCCTACGTGGGCAGGGAAGACTCTTCTAAGGGATTCTACCACCCAGGGCTAGGCTCTGGCTTCCCATCTCTTCTGCCAGTCACTGACTCGGCGTGTGACTTTGTACAGGGCCCTTCCCAGTGTGGGCTTCACTCACTGTCCCATCCGGAACTCCTGGAACTGAGACTCAAGACCCTCTTAGAGCTTTCAGTTCTGTGGCTGACTGTGTGGTGGTTAGAGACTCTGGATTCGGGCCTGGCTTCAAATCCGGGCTCTGCTTTTTCAGACCTTGGGGCAACTTATTTAACTGGATGCTATGTGCTTGCTTGGAAAATAGAATGATGGCGAGGATGATGATGATGATGATGATGATGATGATGGTGGTGGTGGTGGTTCTTTAGGCTGTCGTGCAGATTAAATCAGTGAATCCATGAGATGTGCCTAGGGCAGTGCTTGGCACAGAGGGGCTGTGCTGTGTTTGTTACTGTTACCTTCTAGGATGAACATAAGAAAGGAGACTCATAGGGAGGGGTCCAGCATGAGTATAGGAGGGAGCGCCTGGCTGTGGGCAGACCCAGCACAGCCGGGCAGTGGGAACAGATGGGACATTGTGCACTGGCGGGAGCCTGGAGGGTCGAGGGAGCCATGCCCAGGCACCTGCGGGGAACCGGGTGACCGTGGAGGGTGGGGAGTGGGCGCTGTGCCCAGGAATCTGGTCCCACTCGCTGTGGCTAGAGCTGAAGCGACCACAGCTCCCGGCCAGCCCAGCTGACTCCCAACCTTAGCCCATTTGGGCGCCACCCTGGAGATTTTTGCCTTACAAGTGAGCATTACTATAATTCATTTCATGCTTGTCTTAATTTTAAATTTATTTTTTAATTTAAATTTTTTTTGGGTTCTGAGTTATGCTCACACGGTTCAAAAATCAAAAAGTTTAATAAACACTTTGGGGGAGAGTATGCCTCTGACTGACCCTGTCTCCCACCACCCAGCCCTCCCCCTCAGCCCACGCCATTTATCTACATCAATAAGTATAACATGCACATTTGATGTATTTCCCCCATTTTAAAGACAATGGAAAGCATGTAATGCACATTGTCCTACAACATGCTTTTTTTTTTTTCATTTAATATCATTTTTTAAAGTAACTTTTCTACCTAGGTGAATCTAAATGAGAAGAGACACCACCAGTTCCTGAAAACAGAAGTAGCCATGACAAGAAACACATGGGAATAGAGCCAGGCTCGTAAACCCCAGCAGAGTTCTATTGTCGGTGGGGACCCTGAGTTCAAAGTCGGCCTTCTCTCTGTCCCAGTTGGACTAGCAAATGTTAGAAGGTGAGGCACCGAGTTCATACTTGTTCTGTGAGATCATCAAAAGGGCTAAAAACGTTTGGATGGGAAATTTCTTTCTCACCTTAGAATTCAGTGTATTTAATACAGCATTGTCTTTTTGTATTTCTTTCTTTGTCAATTTAACAGTTTGTCCATTTTGTTGAACTTTCTCTAAGAAAGAGGTTTAGGTTTCACTGATTTTCTCTATTGTTTTTGTATTTTCTATTTTATTAATTTCCTTTCTAACCTGTATTATTTCCTTCCTTCTGCCTGGTTCAGGTTGAGTTTGCTCTCATTTTTCCAGGTTATCTATAATAACCTGGATAAATGAGGTTTTTGATGTGAAATCTGTCTGTTTTTGAATCTAGGCATTTACAACTATGAATTTTCTTCTAAGCACTGCTTTATCTGCATCCCATATGTTTAGGAATATTGTTTCTTCATTTTCATTCATTTGAAGTAATTTTTATTTTATTCGAAGTATTTTCTAATTTCCTCTGTGATTTCTTCTTGACCCATCGATTAGTAAAGAGTGTGTTGTTTCATCTCCACATGGTTGTGGAAATTAATGTCTGTCCACATATTTTAATTTCCATAAATCTCTTTCTGTTATTGATATCTAATTTCAACCTATTGTGATTGGGGAACAGAGTTTTTATAATTTCTGTCCTTTCAAATCTATTGAGGTTTGTTTCATGGCCTGATGTACTGTATGTCCTGGACAATGATCTGTGTGCACCTGAAAGGAACATATATATCCTGCTACTGTTTGGTGGAATGTTCTGGAGATGTCTGTTAGGTCCATTTGATTTCTAGTGATGTTCAGACATTTACTTCCTTTCTGATTTTCTGCCATGTCATCTCCACTACTGAAAATATGATATTATATTTTCCAGTGATTATTGTTGAATTTTCTATTTTTCTTATCAATTCTGCCACTTTTTACTTTATGTATTTTGGGCATCTGTTATTAGGTCCACTTATGCTTATAATTGTAATGCCTCCCTGATGGCTTGACCTCTCTTATCCTTTTTTATCTCTAATAACATTTTTTTAATTTCAAAGTCTATTTAGTCTGATAGTAGTACAGCCATCCCAGCTTTCTTATGGTTGCTATTTCCATGATTTATCTCTCCCCATCCTTCCACTTTCAGTCTTTGTGCCTTTAAACCTAAGTGTTTTTCTTACAGTAGTGTGGAGTTAGAGCTCATTTTTTAAGTCTAATCTGACAATATCTGCCTTTTGATTGGATTGTCTAATACCATCACAATTAATGGTGTTACCAATGTCATTAGATTTACATATACCACTTTACTTTTTGTTTTCTATATATCTTTTCTGTGCCTCTATTCATCCTTTCCTGCTTTCTTTTGCAGGAAATTTTAGTGAATATTTTCTAATGTAGCATTTAAATTTCTCTAATCTTTTTTTTACTGTGTATTTTTAAATTATTTGCTTAGTGGTTGCTCCAGGACTTACCATATACATCTTAACTTTTCAGAATCAGATTTAGATTTATACTAGCTTAATTCCAGGGAGAAATAGAACTGTTACATCTATGTAGCTCTATTCTCCTTTTCTCTCCTTTTTGGTGAAATTACTGTTATACATATTACACTTATAAATATTACAAACCCAACAACATATTTTTATAATTACTATTTTTAAAATTATATTTATTTATTTATTTTTAAATTTACCTCCAAGTTAGTTAGCATATAGTGCAATAATGATTTCAGGAGTAGATTCCAATGATTCATCTCCTGTGTATAACACCCAGTGCTCATCCCAACAAGCCCCTTCCCCATTTAGCCCCTCCCCCCACCCACTCTAGCAGCAATATGTTCACTGTATTTAAGAGTCTTTCATGTTTTGTTTCCCTCCTCGTTTTTATATTGTTTTTGTTTTCCTTCCCTTACGTTCATCTGTTTTGTATCTTAAACTCCACATATCAGTGAAGTCATATGATATTTGTCTTTTTCTGACTGATTAATTTTGCTTAGCATAATATCCTCTATTCCATCCATGTAGTTGCAAATGGCAAGATTTCATTCTTTTTTATTGCCAAGTAATACTCCATTGTGTGTGTGTGTGTATATATATATATATATCACATCTTCTTTATCCATTCATCCATTGACAGACAATGGGCTCTTTCCATGCTTTGGCTATTGTTGATATTGCTGCTATAAACATTGGGGTGCATGTGCCCCTTTGAAACAGCACACCTATATCCCTTGGGTAAATACCTAGCAGTGCAATTTATGGGTAGGGTAGTTCTACTTTTAATTTTTTGAGGAACCTCCATACTATTTTCCAGCATGGCTGCACTAGTTTGCATTCCCACCAGCCATATAAAAGAGATACTCTTTCTCTGCATTCTTACCAACATCTGTCGTTGCCTGAGTTGTTAATGTTAGCCATTCTGACAGGTGTGAGGTGGTATCTCATTGAAGTTTTAATTTACATTTCTCTGATGATGAGTGATGTTGAGCATTTTTTCATGTGTCTATTAGCCATCTGGATGTCTTCTTTGGAAAAGTGTCTATTCATGTCTTTTGCTCGTTTCTTCACTGGATTGCTTGTTTTTTGGGTGTTGAGTTTGATAAGTTCTTTACAGATTTCAGTACTAACCCTTTATCTGATATGTCATTTGCAAATATCTTCTTCCATTCTGTCAGTTGCCTTTTAGTTTTGCTGATTGTTTACTGTGTGGAAGTTTTTTTTTTTTTTTAATGTTTTATTTATTTCTAGGAGAGAGAGAGAGAGACAGCATGAACAGGGGAGGGTCAGAGAGGGAGTCACAGACTGAAACAGGCTCCAGGCTCTGAGCTGGCAGTCAGCACAGAGCCCGATGTGGGCTCAAACCCACGAACCACGAGATCATGACCTAAGCGAAACTCGGACGCTTAACCTACTAAGCCACCCAGACGCCCCATTGTGTGGAAGATTTTTATCTTGATGAGGCCCCAATAGTTCATTTTTGCTTTTGTTTCCCTTGCCTTCAGAGACATGTTGAGTAAGAAGTTGCTGTGGCCAAGGTCAAAGAGGATTTTGCCTGCTTTCTCCTCTAGGATTTTGATGGCTTCTTGTCTTATGTTCAGGTCTTTCATCCATTTTGAGTTTATTTTTGTATGGTTTAAGAAAGTGGTCCAGGTTTATTTTTCTGCATGTCACTGTCCAGTTTTCCCGGCACAATTTTCTGAAGAGACTGTCTTTATTCCATTAGATACTCTTTCCTGCTTTGTGAAAATTAGTTGGCCATACTTTGTGGATTCATTTTTGGGTTCTCTATTCTGTTCCATTGATCTATGTATCTGTTTGTGTGCCAGTACCATACTGTCTTAATGATTACAGCTTTATAATACAACTTGAAGCCCAGGATTGTGATGCCTCCAGCTTTGGTTTTCTTTTTCAAGATTGCTTTGGCTACTCAGGGTCTTTTCTGGTTCCATACAAGTTTTAGGATTGTTTACTCTAGCTCTGTGAAGAATGCTTGTGTTATTTTGATGGGGATTGCATTGAATATGTAGATTGCTTTGGGTAGTATCAACATTTTAACAATATTTTTTCTTCCAATCCATGAGCATGGAATATTTTTCCATTTTGTGTCTTCTTCAATTTCTTTCATAAGCTTTCTATAGTTTTCAGTGTATATATTTTTCACTTCTTTGGTTAGGTTTATTCCTAGGTACTTTCTGGGTTTTGGTGCAGTTGTAAATGGGATCGATTCCTTGATTTCTCTTTCTGTTGCTTCATTATTAGTGTATAGAAATGAAACTGATTTCTGTGGACACAAATCAGCCCTCAACAAGTACAAAAAGATCAAGATCATACCGTACATATTTTCAGACCACAATGCTATGAAACTCAAAATCAACCACAAGAAAAAATGTGGAAAGACAACAAATACTTGGAGACTAAAGAACATCCTACTAAGGAATGAATGGGCTAACCAAGAAGTTAAAGAGGAAATTAAAAAGTACATGGAAGCCAATGAAAATCATAACACCACAGCCCCAAACCTCTGTTATAATTATTAACTTACATAATTGTATGTCTTTAAAGAAGTTAAGAGACAAAAAGAGAGCAAATGTATGCTCATAGCTTTTGTTATGTTAACCTTCTTATTTATCTCTCCTGTCTCTTTTCATTTATTCCTATTGGATCTAATTTGCCATCTGGAGTCATTCCTTCATCTTTGGTCCCTCACACCTCTTGTTATGTTATTGACAAATATAGTTCTATATGTTATAGACCTGACAATACATTATATAAGATTACTTTATATAATCACATTTATAATCAGTTAATAGAACAAAGGAGAATAAATATGCATTTATACTGCCTTTTGTAATTATGTATTACTTACACAAATGCTGCTTTTTTTTCATGTGGATTAAAACTCTTCTCTGAAGTATTCGCTTTCAGCCTAAAGAACATCCTTTATTATTTCTTATATAGCAGGTCTACTAACAACAAATTTTCTGTTTTTTTAAAATCTTATAATGCCTTTAATTCACCTTAATTTTCAAAAGACAGCTCTGGGGGCCCTGGGTGGCTCAGTCGGTTAAATGTCCAACTTTGGCTCAGGTCACGATCTCACGGTTCTTGAGTTTGGACCCCAGCTCTTGAGCTGTCAAAACAGAGCCTGCAGCCTGCTTCAGATTCTGTCTCCCTCTCTCTCTCTGGCCCTCATACTCTCTTTATCTCTCTAAAAAATAAACATTAAAAAATTAAAAAAAAAAAAGACAGCTCTGGTGGATATAAAATTCTTGGTTGACAGGTTTTTTCATTGAGTACTTTGAGTGTGTTACCCCATTGCCTTCTGACTTCCATTGCTTCTGATGAGAAGTCAGGTGTTTATCCTATTGGGATTCCCTTATAAATGAGTCATTTTTCTCTTGCTTCTTTCAAGATTTTCTCTTTGCCTTTGGATTTTAGCATTTTTACTATGATGTATCTGTCAGTTTCTTTGTATTTATGCCACTGAATTCACAGAGCTTCCTGGATGTGTAGTTTCATGATTTTCAATACATTTGGGCAGTTTTCAGTTATTTTTTTGACTATTACACATGTGTTATTGTGCTTAGTGATGCCCCACATTTTCTTGGGCTCTGTTCATTTTTCATCATTTTCCTCCCTCGGCTCTTCACATTTCACAAAACCTCTATCAATTTATCTTCAAGTTCACAGATTCTTCCTTATGCCAGTTATACTGTTGAGCTCTTCTAGTGGACTTTTTCTTTTCAATTATTAAAATTATTATTTCAACTCCAGAATTTCTTTTTTTTTCCCCTCAAATCAACTGGGAGTTGGGGGGATGGATGACACAGGAAAATAAACAAGAGAGAACCCTAGGTTAACATCTTGTTGGGCTTAGAAATTGGGGCTTTTTAAAAAATAGTTTATTGTATTGTCAAGTTGGTTTCCATATAACACCCAGTGCTCATCCCCACAAGTGCCCTCCTCCATGCCCATCACCCCCCTTCCCCTCCCCCACACCCCCGTCAGTCCTCAGTTTGTTCTCGGCATTCAAGAGTCTTTCATGGTTTGCCTCCCTCCCTCTCCCCCACTATTGTTCCCCTTCTTCTCCCCCATGGTTCTCCATTAAGTTCCCCCTAATATCTGTCCTTCTTTGCCTGACTTATTGCACTCAGCATAACACCCCCAAGTTCCATCCATGTTGCTACACATGGCCATATTTCATTCTTTCTCATTGCCATGTAGTATTGCCATTGTAGTATTGCCATTGTATAGAACCACATATAAACCACATCTTCTTGACCCATTCGTCAGTTGATGGACACTTAGTCTCTTTCCATGTTTTGGCTATTGTTGAGAGTGCTGCTATGAACATTGGGGTACATGTGCCCCTATGCATCAGCACTCCTGTATCCTAACAATGCTATTGCTGGGTCATAGTGAAGTTCTACTGTTAATTTTTCAACTCCAGAATTTCCATTTGGTTCTTTTTTATGTTTTCTAACTCTTTATTGGTATTCTTAATATAATGTGGCATTGTCATTATACCTTCCTTTACTTCTTTAATAATGGTTTAATTTAGTGCTCTGTTGAAGCAGTTGCTGTTTTGAAGTCTTTGTTAAGTCCGACATCTGGTCACAGTCACAGGCAGTTATTAATATCGCCCCCTCCTGCCCCTCCCAGTGTATGAGTCATAATTTTCTGTTTTTTTTTTTATATCTCATAATTTTTTTGTTAAAATCTAGTCATCTTAAATAATGTAGCACATCTGGATACTAGTCCTCCTTTTAGAGGCTTATTATTTCTTTTTCTACTTGTTTTGTGACTTGCTGGATTATCTTATTGAAGTCTGTTTCTTCCAACCCCTGCAGTGTGTAGCCTCTGATGTTACTCTTCAGGGGGCACAGCCTTGGGTGTACCAAGAGTTTTTCTGGGATGACTTGAGTTTTAGGGGGCTCTCTTTGGCTGTCTCTTTCCCTGGTCAAACCGGCTATTAAGCTCTATTAATTGCTAGCTGATTGCCCTGTTGTTTTCAACAATGCCCGGGGACATACATTTTTTTTTCACAGACTACCCAATCAAAACCAATCTCTTTTGGACAGATAATTCCTGAGATTGATGTTGGAGATTTTCTGTAACCATCCCCAGAGGGTCGTTCCCAGTGTTCTATTTCTCTGGTTCTCTCCAGTAAAATAGCTGGTTTATAGTTTAGCCTATATCTCCAATGAGTCTATCAATCTCCTCCCAATTGTCTTTTAGCACACCTCCACTGTTTTTTAGTGTGCTTGTTCACTTGAACTTCTCCATACATGGTTGCAAATGAAATAAGTTCCCTTGGAGAGAGATTTTAGCTCTCTTTTCTATGGCCTGCTTCTCCCTCAAGAACAAAATCTCTGATTTATAGCCCTGGTGCTGGGAGTGGGGCAATGGCAAACTTCTCTCTGAATGACACCCCACATTTGGAACTCAAGTGCTCACTGTATGGGGGGAAGCAGCCCTGAGTCCTGACTATCCTCTCTTGGTGTGAAACTCTTGCTCCATGAGCTGGGGCAAGGGTAACCGGAGCTCCAGTATCTCCGTCGGTCTGTGCCTATGTATAGGCTCTATACCATAGGCAGGGGTTGAATGGAAGAGGGAAGAAGGAACCCCCATCTCTTGGCTGCACTTGGCTGGAACTTAGACTCAGCAACAGGCAGCTGGGACAGCTGGCACTCTGCTGGCACTCTTCCCCTCTTGGGAAGACAGGCTTGGACTGGAGCTGGGAGAGAGGAAATCCTGTGTTCTTGTATGTAGCAGTCTGTCTCACTGAGCTGGGAGTGGGAAGGGATGGAGTGGATCTTGGTTTAAATACCAGAGACTCTTGACATTCTTACTGAATTTCAGTATATTTTCTTGAGTAGTACATTCATTTGCTGTGTGCCTTTATTTCCGTACACTTCGGTTGTTATAATTTTTTTTTCACTGATTTCTCTGTAGAGTGGCCCAGGGAGCCCCTCATGCTGTTATGCTGGAAATGGAACTCACAAAGATATTGTCTTATAATAGCCTCCAGAAGCTATATTGCTTTGCCTTTCACATTTAGGTCTATGATTCACCTGAATTTGATTTTTTGTGTATGATGTGAGGTAGGGGTTAATTTCCTCTTATTCCTGTATTGAAGTAATTGTCTTTTTCTCATTGCGCAGGCAAGTCTCCTTTGGCATAATTTCAATGTCCAAATATGGCTGAATTTGTTTTCTATGCTATTCTACTTATCTAGTCATCTATTTTTGTGCCAATACCTACCATTTTTGTGTCAATTACTGAAGCTTTGTGGTAAGTTTTTATATCTATCTTAGCTTTTCTTGGCCTTGTGTATATTCATACAAATTTTAGAATTCTCTTGTCAATTTCCACACACAAAAAAAGCCTTCTTATAATTTGATTAGAATTGCACTGATTATTTATTCTTTAGGACCTAAGAGTGAACTCTTGAACATGGTTATTTAGATTGAGTTGACAGGTTATGACCAGGAGACCAAATCTTGCCTACAGCCTGTTTTTGTGTGACCCCTGGATTAAGAATGATTTTTGCGTGTTTAAATTGCTGCTAAAAAATAATATGTGAAGGAGACCATACTGTTCAGTTTTGATTGCTACTATTTTGTTTAAGATTATGGCAACTATGGGGGTGCCTAGGTGGCTCAGTCAGTTAAGCATCCGGCTTCAGCTCAGGTCATGATTACACGGTTTGTGGGTTCAAGCCCTGCATCGGGCTCTGTGCTGACAGCTAGCTCAGAGCCTAGAGCCGGCTTCAGATTCTGTATCTCCCTCTCTCTCTGACCCTCCCCTGCTCATGCTGTTTCTCTCTCTCAGAAATAAACAAAACATTTAAAAAAATTATGGCAACTATAATCATGAATGCGAATGGCCTGTAATTTTCTTTACCTATGATGCCTTTGTTAAATCCAGGCTTTTGGTATCAAGATTATGTTGGCCTCATAAACTAATTAGAGAGTTTTCCTTTTTTTCTATTATATGGAAAAAAAAAGTCTGGGAAATTGACTCTTTTTTCCTTATGTGTTTGGTAGACTTTGCCAGAGTATTCAGTTTTCTAGGTAGAAAGCATTTAAATACAGATGGCACTTCTATAATAGTTACAGGATTACTCACACTTCTATTTCTTCTTGTATCAGCTTGATACCTTAAAGTTTTCTAGGAATTTGTCTATTTTATCAAAATGTTTAGATTGATAGGTATAAAATTGTTCATAAGATCATCTTTTGGGGCACCTGGATGGCTCAGTCAGTTAAGCGTCCGACTTCGGCTCAGGTCATGATCTCACGTTTCGTGAGTTCAAGCCCCAAATCCGGCTCTGTGCTGACAGCTCAGAGCCTGGAGCCTCTCTTTGGATTCTGTATCTCCCTCTCTCTCTCTGACCCTCCCCTTCTCACGCTGTCTCTCTCTCATAGATTAAAAAAAAAATAAAAAAGATCATCTTCCATTTTTTAAATTCCTGCAGGATCTGTAGAGATTCCCCTTTTTTAATTAATAATTTGTCTTGACTCTCTCATATCCTTCGTAAGTCTTATAAGGGGTTTATTGGTTTTATTATCAGCCTTTTCAAAATGATAAACTTTTGGCAATTGTTGATTCTCTTTGTTATATATTTCTTGTTATATTAGTTTCTGATATTTTCTTTATTATTTTCTTCCTGCTTCCTTTTTTGGGTTTATTTTGTTGTTCTTTTCTAACTTCTTGTGATGACTCACAGATTTCTTTTCAGCCTTTCTTCTTTTTGAATACTAAAAATTTTAATTCACTTTTAAGTATTATATTAGTTTTAGTCAAGAGTTCTGATATGTAACATTTTCATATCTTTCAGACTCATTTTCTAATTTTCACTGATTTCTTCTTTGACTCATTAATGATTTGGAACTGCATATTTTAATTCACAAATAGTGAGGATTTTCTAGTTATTGATTTCTACCTTAATTGTGTTGTGGTCAGAATGTCCCCTGGGTGATATCGTGTATTTGCTTTACAACCTAGAATATGGTCAATTTTTGGACAATGCTCTAACTGCCCAGGAAAAAATAAACATTTGGTATTTGTGTGTGCAGTGTTCTATACATATTAATTAGGTGATATCTGCTTGCCGTGTTCAGATCTTATGTTTCTTTACTGATTTTTTTTGTATTTAAGTTTTGTCAATTGCTGACAGAGATGTTTTATAATCTACCTATATGATCATGGACTTGTCTATTTCTCCTCATAGTTCTGAAGTTTTTTCCTTTATATATTTTGAGGCCAGGTGTATCCAAATTTAGAATTGCTAAATAGTCCTAGTAGATTGAATTTTTAATAGTGTGACATGCCCCACTTTATATCTCTAGTAATGCTTTTTTGCTTTATTCTGCTTTGCCTGGTATTAACATAGCTACACCCGTTGACTTTTGGACCTATTGTTTGTCTGCATATGTCCTATCCTTGACTTTCAATCTATTAATTATGTTTTACTTTAAGTGTATCTTTTGGAAACAGCATATAGTTATAGAGTTTAAAAATCCAATCTATCTTTTTTTATAATTGAAGGTTTTTAGACAACTCACATTTTATGTTAATTGTTGCTACACTGTGGTTTAAATTTAGCATCTTACCAAATGCTTTTTAGTTATACAACCTGGGCCATTTTCCTTATTCTCCACTCTGATGACTGCTTTTGTATTCATTGCAATGTTTTTTGAAATCATTCCATTTTTCTTTGTTAGTTTGGAAACTATGTGCTCTTTTACTGTTCTTTGAGTCATTACCCTAAAGATTAAAATCTATATCCTTCATTTGTCAAAGCCTCATATTAACTGATACTTTCCCCTTTCCTATATAATGCAAGGACTTTGGCATATTTGATTTCAAATTATCCTCCTGATTTTTATGTTGTTGCTCTAATTTACTTTAATTCCCTATATATTTTTAACATTCTGGATATTACTAATTATAGTAGCATTAATATCGTCAGTATTCTTTTAGACTTGTTTGCATACATTTAAAGTTTTGTTGTGAACCATCTTTAGACTTACATAGTAGTTGCAAGAATCGTTCAGAGAGCTCTCCAGTACCTTTCACCCAGGTACCCTCCATGATAATATCTTATATAACCATAATGTAATGATCAAGACCAATTAATAGTGATGCAATGCAGTGAACTAAACTGCAGACCCTATTCAGTTTTTACATGCATTCGTGTGTGTGTGTGTGTGTGTGTGTGCGCGCGTGCGTGCATGCACATGCTTACAGTTCTGTGAAATTTTATCATATGGTGTAGATTCATGTAACTATCACACAATCAGAATACAAAAATGTTCCATTATCCTAAAGAAACATTCGTGCTTCCCTTTTTTAAAAATTTTTTTAACACTTATTTATTTTTGAGAGAGAGAGAGTTAGACCCCAAGCAGAGGAGGGGCAGAGAGAGAGACACACACAGAATCCAAAGCAGGCACTAGTCTCTGAGCTGTCAGCACAGAGCCCAACGTGGGGCTTGAACGGACCACAAGATCATGACCTGAGCCAAAGTCCTAACCGACTGAGCCACCAAGGCACCCCTCCCTTTTGTACCCACACATTTCTCTCACTTCTCCCCTTTTGCAACCACTGATCTTTTCTTAATTATAATTTGGTCATTTTGAGAATGTTGTATAAATGGAATCATACAATATGTGACCTTCTGAGACTGGCATTTTTTTCCATTCAGTACAATGTCTCTGAGATCTAGCTAAGGTGTATGTATCAGTAGTTCATTTCTTTTCATCGCTGAGTAGTAGTCTATGGTATGGATGTATTAAATTGTGTTTAACTATTCACCTATTGAGGAACATTCTGGTTGTTTCTGGGTTTTGCCTATTACAAATAAGGCTGCTATGAACATTTGTGTGCAGGTTTCTGTGTTTGCACAAATTCTCATTTCTCTGAGATAGACACCCACGAGTGTGATTGCTGTTTTATTGTAGTTTTTTAAGTTGAAATATCTTTGACATATAACACTGTGTAAACTTAAGGTGTACACACACTGACTTGATAGATTCATATATGGTAATAAGATTATCATTACAGCGATCATTAGTGTCTCTATCAAAACACTTATCATTTCTTTTTTAATTGAGATGTAATTGATATGTTATAGCTCAGTGAAAATGTGTTGTATCCAGTTTTAAAAGAAACTGTCCAACTGTTTTCCAGAGTAACTACAGCATTGTCCATTCCTGTGAGCAATGTATGAGAGATCTTGGCTTAAAGTCCATGTTGTTTGATTTGAATGTAGCCACTCTGGCGTTTTAAGGTTGCTGTGTATATATTATATATTTTTCAATCTTTTTGCTTTCATCTTATTTGTCTTTGCATCCAAGGTTTTTCTCTTGTCAACAGTTCATGATTGGGTCTCACTTTTTCATCAGTCTGACAATTCCATTGTTAGCTTGGGATGTTTAAAACATTCATATTTAATGTAGTCATTAAAATGGCTGTCAAAAAATTTTTTTTGACATTTTGCTATTTGTTTTCTGTGTCTCCTTTTTGTTTGTTTTTCTGTTTTTCCTTGGCTGCTTGCCTTTGTGTTAAGTAAATTTTTTAGGGTACCATTTTAATTTTTCTATAGGTTTTTCCCTACATTTTTTAGTTATTTTCTCAATGCTTAACTCTAGGAATTTCAATATGCACCTCAACTTATAACAATTACTTCAAATTAATACTAACTTACAGTAGTAGAATATAAAAACTTTACTTCAATGTAGCTCTATTCCTTTCCCCCTGATATTTTCATATTACATCTATTTATTATATATGTAATATATATGTAATAAACTCAGGAGTATAATGTTATAATTTTTGCTTTATGCAGCATTATGCATTTTAAATTTTATTTTTATTATTAAAAATATATACTTATTTGTTTTGATAGAGACAGGGACGGGGGGAGAGAGAGAGAGGATCCCAAGCAGGCTCCACACTGTCAGTGCAGAGCCCAGTGGAGGACCTGATCCCAGAAACCGTGAGATCATGACCTGAACTGAAATCAGGAGTTGGAGGCTTAACTGACTGAACAACCCAGGTGCCCCTATTTTTTAAACATTAAAAGAAGAGATGAGAAATATGTATTAATAGAATCTTTTATATTAAATCATCGGGGCACCTGGGTGGCCCAGTTGGTTGAGTGTCTGACTTCAGCTCAGATCATGATCTCACAGTTCGTGGGTTCGAGCCCCACATTGGGCTCTGTGCTGATAGCTCAGAGCCTGGAGCCTGCTTCAGAGATTTTGTCTCCCTCTCTCTCTGTCCCTTCCCTGCTCATGTTCTGTCTATCTCTGTCTCAAAAATAAATAAAATATTTTAAAAATTGAATCATATATTTACCATCTTTGGTGGCTTTTTTTTTTTTTTTTCTTTTTTTTGTTTCTTTCTATCAATAGAATTTACTCCCTGGAGTCATTTCCTTTTAGAATCCTGTGACTTCTTTTAGAATGTCTTTTAAGGTACACCAGTATCCACTGAATTCTGTCGGTTTTTTTCTTATCTGGGAATGTTTTACTTTTGCCTTAATTTTTGAAGGATAGTTTTGTTGGGTATAACGATTTTGGTTGACCGCATTTTTCTTTCATTGCTTGGATTATGGCATGCCACTGCCTTATGGTTTCTATTGTTCTTGTTGAGAAGTCAGCCATTATTTTTACTGTTACTCCTCTGTATGTGAGCCTTTTTTTTTTTTTTCTTGCTGCTTTCTAGATTTTGCTTTCTCTTGGCTTTCAGAAGCTTTATGGATCTCTTTCTATTTCCATCTTGGGATTTGTTGAGCTTCTTGGATGTGTGGTTCAGTGTTTTACATCAAATTAGGGAAGTTTGGGCCATTATTTCTTGGAGAAATTTTCCTGCTTCTTTCTTCCTCTGCTCCTTTTGGCACTCCTATTACACATATGTTGGTGTGCTTGATTTTGTTTTACAGGTCCCTGAGACTCTCTTGATTTCTCTTCAGTTTTGTTTGCCCTCAGTTCTTCAGACTGGATAACTTCTACTGACATATCTTCAAGTTCACAGATTCTTTCTCCCGCCATTTTGAATCTGATGTTAACCCTTCCATTTCAGTTATTGAGTTTTTCAATTCCACAGTTTCATTTTGATTCTTTTCTATTATTTGTCTCCTAATCAATAATCTTTTTGTTGCTCCACTGTTGTCATACTTTCTTTCAGTTAATTAAATATTACTTTTTAGTTATTTGGACGTTTTTATATAAGTTTCTTTGAAGTATTTTTCTCCTAAGTCAAATATCCAGAGACACTCAGCAACAGTTTCTACAGAGTGCTCTTTTTCCTGAACATAGGTCACATTTAACTGTTTCTTTTCATCTCTCATAATTTTGTTGAAAGTTGGGGGTGCCTGGGTGACTCAGTCAGTTAAGCGTCCGACTTCAGCTCAGGTCATGATCTCATGATTCATGGGTTTGAGCCCCACATCGGTCCCTGTGCTGACAGCTCAGAGCCTGGAGCCTGCTTCCGATTCTGTGTCTCCCTCTCTCTCTGCCCCTCTCCCGCTCATGCTCTGTCTCTTTCTCTCGAAAATAAATAAATGTTAAAAGAAATTTTTAAAAGAAACTTGGACATTTTAGATAATGTAGTATCTACGGCTTCTTATATGATATTCCCACCCTGGAAGTAATTGATAGTCTTTGTTTGGTAACTTTTGTGTGTTTAATAACACAAAAGTGTTACTAGTGTCTGGCCAGAACTGAACTCTGACAACTCCGAGTGTGGCTGCTGCTGTTTGTGTTTCAATTTTTTATTCTTGCTTTAACATTTTTTTTCAAATATTTTTTAACATTTTATTTATTTCTGAGAGAGAGACACAGCGTGAGCAGGGAAGAGTCAGAGAGAGAGGGAGACACAGAATCTGAAGCAAGCTCTAGGCTCTGAGTTGTTGGCACAGAGCCTGACGTGGGGCTCAAACCCATAAACCGTGAGATCATGACCTGAGCTGAAGTCTGCCATCCAACCGACTGAGCCACCCAGGCACCCCAATTCTTGCTTTAACTTTTAAGTCTAACTTCCTAACGGTCATTCCTATTTCTGGATAGCTTCATCGTAATGCAGTGATTGGACAGAGGTCGTGTTCAAACTCTTTGAACCAGTAAAGCTTCTGATTTCTCCTGATGAGTGTGTGTGTGTGTGTGTGTGTGTAGGAGCCAGTCCATTCAAAGTTCAGGATGTTTTCCAGCCTGCCTTTGCCTTCACTTTCTTCTGGGAATCTCCATGTCTCTTAAACAACTGCACAACTCAGGTTGGCCAGGAGCATGTGAATCGCTTGGGCTTTCTCTGTCCTTTACTTGACACATGCAGGTCCTCAAGGTCTGGCGTACCATGGAAGAACCCTTGTACCCACTGAGCTGGGGAGACTGGGAGCCACTGAAGCCACTGAGAGGCCACAGCCTTCCCCTGTTCTCTGAATCTCGGCAGTTTTTCAAGCACAAAAGCTTCTAGGATTTTGGGCCTTGAATGAGGGTGTGAAAGGAAGGGAACTAGATCCTCTTAAAGGCCTATGTGAGTCTGCTCTCCTGGCAGAAAGAATTCCATGTGATTTGGCCAGAGGCTCCCTCTGTCTGCCCCTCTGGACCACAAATGCCGTAGCCTTGGGACTGAAGCCACAGCTGTGGAAACTGAGGCCCAGCCTGGAGAAGGGGATTTCAGAGTGGAAGGCACAGAACTGGGATCCTGGCTGTTGCTCTCACAGGCCAGTAACCACTTCAATGTCCACTTCTCTGACCCTTGAAGTTTCTAGTTTATGAGAAGAGACGATGTGTCTCCTACCCTGGCATCCACCTGCAGTGGGGGTACTGCGGCAGCCCCTCCTGAGCTCGGCCACGCCAGCCCTCTTAGACTTCTGCACGTGTTGGGCTTATCCAGTGTCAGAGTCTTTGC
Organism: Hyaena hyaena; assembly: GCF_003009895.1. Taxonomy (NCBI): domain Eukaryota; kingdom Metazoa; phylum Chordata; class Mammalia; order Carnivora; family Hyaenidae; genus Hyaena; species Hyaena hyaena. The sequence continues at coordinate 847,456 of NW_024081135.1, forward strand.
ATTTGCTTTTCTTGGCCTGGGATGCTCTTGCCCAGTTCCCCACACTCCCTTCCAGGGTCATGTGCTCAAACGCTCCCCTGACCACCCAATGTAAAGGGCATTTCTCCTGGTCTCCATCACTGCTGTTGTTTCCCTTTTATTTTTAAAAATTTTTATTTTTGAGAGAGAGAGAGTGGGGGAGGGGTAGAAAGAAAGGGGGGACAGAAGATCTGAGGCAGGCTCTGCACTGGCAGCAGAGAGGCTCATGTGGGGTTCGAACTCACCAACCGTTAGATCACGACCTGAGCCTAACTTGGATGCTCAACCAACTGAGCCACCCAGGTGCCCCTGTTGTTCCCCTTTTTATTAAGTCTCTAATCCCCACTTGCAATTATTTGAATTATTTAAGTATTTGCTTCTGGTTTGCTTCTCCCTTTTTAAAAGGAAGGTCTCCAAGCTGAGGGACTTTACGAGTCCCCAGTACTGAGGCTGATGACCAGACAATAGATAACTTTAGTGGATGTGCAATGGAAGGCTAAAGAGAGGAAGGAGTGCATGAAAGCCCACCATCCCTGAGGACCTTTGCATGAAACTCCTCGTTGGGGGTCAGACCCCATGTAGCATGAGAACAAGAGTGCTCAGAACTAGGGAGCTATGAATGTGTGTGTATAAACACAGGCTTTGTTTCATTATCCAGCAGTGTTTCACTGGGGGTCTTCCACATGCTGGGAGTGAACCTGCCATTCTGGATACGCAGGATAATTAACTCCACTAAATAGTACCAGTTAATGTCTGATATGCTAACAGCTGTTAGAACCAGAACAGGGAGGGGGAGAAAGTGCTGGGGGGACTGGCTGCAATTGTAAGTAATGTATATACAAAAGAATTTTATTCAGCCACGAGAAAGGAAATCCTGCCATTTACAACAACATGGATGGACCTCAATGCCATGATGCTAAGTGTGATAAGCCAGACAAAAGAGACAAAGATGTCTGATCTCACTTATATGTAGGATCTAAGAAAACCTGAACCTGTAAAAGCAGAGAATAGAATGGTGGTTAGCAGCAGCTGGGAACTGAGGGAATTGGGGAGATGTAGTTTAAGGGTACCAACTTGCAACCAGTAGGTAAATAAGTTCTGGCAGCACAGTGATTACAGTCAACAGTGCTGACGATCAACTTCAAAGATCAACTGCTAAGAGACTAGATCTTAATTGTTCTTGACACAAAAAACGAATCACAATTATGTAACTTGATGGAGGTGTTAGCTAATGCTACTATTGTAATCATACTGCATTATTGACATGTATCAAATTATATCGACACTCTTGACACCTTAAATTTGCACACTGTTTATGTTAGTTATATCTCAATTTAAAAAACCATAAAACAATGTATATATATCCCTGAGATTATTACATACAAATATAGTAATCTACAACACACTGTGCATCTTATTCAATCTAACATTGTATACAATATATTATATATGTCAGTATATAATATATAACATGTGATACCATGTATATATGTAATTATAAAATAGAATAAATTTTATGATAATGGTATATATATATGGTGATTAAATACAACAATATATGGTATTATGGGTTCTATTACATGTATTCACAAGATGTTCTGACCCGCAGTAAGTTCAGGGCCAACTTCCATGGGAATATGGGAGGTGCCTTTGGGGACTCTTCAAGACCAAGACACTGGCCCCAGTCCCACTGCTGTCACTTTCATGATGACTGCCTATCTCTGAGCCTCAGCTCCTCTCCTGCACAGAGGAGGTAAACGTACCTCCTTTGGGGGGCACCTGGGTGGCTCAGTCGGTTGAGTGTCCAACTTTGGCTCAGGTCATGATCTCATGGTTCACGAGTTTGAGCCCCTATGTCAGGCTCTGTGCTGACAGCTCAGAGCCTGGAGCCTGTTTCAGATTTTGTGTCTCCCTCTCTCTTTGCCCCTCCGCAGCTCACACTTTGTCTCTCTCTCTCTCTTTCTCTCTCAAAAATAAATGAAACATTTAAAAAAAAGCCACCTCCCTTGGGAGGTCTGGGGGTGATTGCACAAAATGGGATTGAGGGAGTAGTAGGTGCCTACTGTATGCCATTCAGCTCTCCCAGCCAGCAGCATGGGGCTCAGATAATAGTCTATATTGTAGGAGGCACCATTCCTTTTAACTTAAAAAAATAAACAGTGGACGTTAGAAATGTACCTGTATTTGAGAGCATGACATAATCGTTACACAGTAGTATGCCCCCTGCGCCTCCCACCCGGAGTCAGCTGTCACCAGACTCTGGTGTTCGTGTTTTATCCCCAAGTATATGTGTATGTGTGTGTGGAGAGGGAGAAGCTGACGGCTTGCCTCGAACAATTTCAAGGAAATCTCAGACTTCACAGATACCACAAAGCCACCATTGCATCTAAAAAAAAAAAAAAAGGACAGTAATTCCTTAATATTTTCTAACTGGAAATATATTCAGCGGTTCCTGTTCACTTCAAGAGTGTTTTTTTCCTCCCACAGTGGATTTCATCAAACCAGGATCCAAGCAAAAACCACATATTGCATTTTGTTTCTTAGTCCCTTAAGCGCCTTTCAATCTATAAATTATCCTCCCTTTTCATTTTCATGCCTTTTATTTCTTGAACAAACCTGGTCATTTGTCCTGTAGATGCTTTGGAATGAATGAATGAATGAATGAACGAACGAGTTGGTGAATGAATGACAGCTCATATACATCCTCTTGACATTTTTGCAGGAAAAGTGGAAGAGAGTACTGAATTCAGCCTTAGGTCTTGGAGCGTGTGCACCCCGCATGGTATTTGAATTTACTTATTGAGGGTTTTTTGGAAATCCTTGTTTCCCCAAATGCCTCTGAACACCTGACCTCTCACAGGAAACGTGGAGGTGGCAGTGCCTCGTGGGCGCACTGGCCTTGCCCCATCCTGAGCGGGAATGCTGGGGGAGGCTGGGCGTTATTTATGGAGATGTCCGAGTGACAGGGGGAACTTCTGGCCAGGAACTGCCTGTGGAGTCACATCCTTAACCTGGCTGACATCGGAACGCCCTGGGGAAAGGGTGGTGGGTCAGGAGCCCCCGTGGTGTCTTTTCAAAGCAATAATAAAGATATCAGAAAGGCAATCTGTCAGGCACAGACGGTGCTGGTGAGCGCTGAGGCTGGGCAGATGGTGCAGAGGAGAAGGACGGGGCTGAGAACCAGATGTTACATTTCCTGAAAATAGACATGTCAGGTCTCTGGGCCTGTCAGGTGCCCCCTTATTAGCCCATCAGGCTAAACGGAGCCACTGAGCAGTGACATCTCACTCAGCTGTGACGCTGTGACGCCTGGCAGAGGACCGTGGTCCCGGTGGGGACCCGGGCCTGGAGTTTGAAGAGGTTTGAAGATGCTTCCCTTTGGAGGGAAACTGAGGCTCAGAGACTGGTGCAGAAGGCACTGCAAAGGGTGGCAGTGGTTCAGGGGCAGACACTACCTGGGCCAGGTTTCAGCTCCAGGGACCACAGAGTGATGGCTCTCAAGTGTGCCTATGGAAACTTGACAATCTTAAAATCTCAAACAAACCCAGCATCACAAACTCTACATTAGAGAAACGGTAGACATAAGTTCGGTGACTCCTAAGTGGGGGCAGTGAGTGTGAACAAGCAGGTCCATCTCAGGGTGCCCAGCCGGCACTCTGTGTCTCGTTAACAAAGACGGAAGGCGATGACAGGCAGACATCCGACCTTCCCCGTGTCACCACTGGGGGAAGAAATGGTCATGGACACCGGCTCAGCATGAAACACCAACATTACCTATACTAATGTCCCATCCAGTGTCATCTTGTGGATGGGAAGCTCTGAGATCAGCCAGGAGACCAGGCTCACAGAGGAGGAGGGACCCACTCAAGGCCACACAGCAGGGTGCTGCTTCTGAAAGCTTCATTTTTAGGAAGGTCACTCTGCATCCTTGCAACCTGCCTGACTCTAGTGAGCACATGTACCTCCCACTGTGTGGCCACGGCCCTGGGAGAACCGCCTGACCTCTCTGGGCATTGGTTTTCTCTTCTTTGCAGTAGGAACAATGATGCACCCTCTCCCGGGTCGGTCGTGAGATGTCGGTAAGAGGAGGCATACATTCAGTGGGTGCTTACTGAACATTGTATGTCTAGCACATAGTAGGTGCTCAACACACAGAATCTCCTTCACCCCTAAAAACGACTCTGTGGCATAATAAGCCCCAGATACTAACACCTATTCCACACCAGCACCTGCCTGGGAACGACGACCCACACTTCGCAAGAGAGGCATTATATCACCATTTAACGGATGAGGAAACTGAGACTTTGGGACATGAAGTCATTTGTGCAAACACTGAGAGATGCTCTGGACAGTGCATAAGCCGGAGGCTCCGGGTGGTGCAGGGCAGTCACTGCTGGGACCCAGACCTGGGAAGAAGAGGCTCAGGGAGACAAGACGCGCCTAGCGCCTCGATTCCAACGGCCAAGCTGCCTGCTGGCAATTTCAGATTCAGGTTGTTGAATTTGCAGCCTGGGAGAGAGCAAAGCCCGTCTCTGAGCCTCTTGGGGGAGTAGATGTGTAATTATTTCGGGCAGATTGAATGCTTCTGACAAAAAGAAGGAGGGAGGAGGGAACAATTAGCCCTGCTTTGCAGGCTGCTGGTATTTCTCTCGCAGGGAGCACTGCAGCCCGAGACGCTGTAATTAGGCCTTTTTAATAACAGGCTCGGTATCTCCCGCACCCTGTCAGGGAAAAGAATCCATCTTATCGGTAATTGTAGGGTTGGCGGTTTCTGAATGTCTCTTTCCGCTAGCCCGGGCCCTTCCTGGCGAGGGTGGGGGGTGGAGGGCTGGCAGGGCTTTCTGAGTGAACGCTGCCTGGGCTGGGGTGCAGGGCCGGTGGAGAACCAAGTCTGGGGGAGCCTCCCTCAGAGCTGGGGCGGGAGGCCTGAAGCCTCTGCCTGGATCACGGTCCCAGCCTCTTGGTCCGTGGTCCCTGCTCCCCACCCTCCTGCAATCCATTCTCCACAAGCAGCCAGAAGGCGTGTAGCTAAATTGAAAGTCATACTGTAGCCCTTCTCCACTTCACACCCTCCATGGCTCCCATCTTCCTCAGAGGCGGAGACAAAGGTCTGCAGGCCTGCCTCTTCCGAGCCGAGCCGTCCCTTTCTACCTCCTGCCTTCCCCTGGCTCAGTCTGCTCCAGGCCCGCTGGCCTAACCCCTGAGCACATGCCTGCACAGTCCCGCCTCTGGGCCTTTGCACTTGCTGTTTCCTCCTCCTGGACCGCTTTTCCTTCACATGCTCACTCCCTCGCCTCCTTCAGGTCCTTTCTCAAGAACAGCCATCCCAAGGCCTTCAACACTTGCGATTCACCTGCCCTACTTTATTTTTCTTCTTACCATATTGCCTTCTAACTCACCATTTATATTATACATTAGTCTCTATTATTGTCCCCACAAGGCTGTAAGTTCTGTGAAACCAGAGGGTTTTTTTTTTTCCTGGCTGGTTCACTGGTATACCCTGAATGGCTAAAATAGTGCATGTCACACAGTAGGTGCTCAATTAATGACACACAGCTGACTTGACTTTGAGCCTGCGTGTTCTCTGCTTTACATGAAGTTCTGGTCATCACTGAGGCTCTATACAGAGGCCCTCTCCTCAGGAAGGCTTCCAGGTATCTCCCTGGACCACACCCTCCTGTTAAGACCTATTGAAAACACCTGACCTCCCTCCATTCGGTCACCATCTGTTCTTCCATAGGTGGCTGTGAACTCCTTCAGGGATGCAACCCCAGTATGCTCTGGGTCCCTAGGGACCGGCCATGGCCCTGGATCCTAGCAAGTGCTGAAGATGTCTCTGAAGAAATGTGGGCAGGCAGGGTGCAAACATCTGGGAAGGTGGGTGAACAAGGAGAGCAAACAATATAACAGCCACTAAAATTCATGGCGAGCCTCCTACTGCCGGGCTGTGCTGTGTGCCCAGCCCGAACCCACACACGGCGCCTCGGAACAACCCTGTGAGTCAGCTATTGCTAGCATCAGGCCACTTTACCAAAAGGAGGGGTTAAAAAAGTGTTGGTTAAAAATATTTCTTATTGGTTATCCTCATTGGTTAAAACAATTGAGTATAGAAATCCATTCTCTGGCATCTATTTATTTATAAATTATACACACACACACTAATATTTATATACACACACATGCCCCAAGATGGAAATATTAAAAGGATAGATGAACATAGGGGTACATGGATGGCTTAGTCGGTTACGTGTCTGACTGATTTTGGCTCAGGTCATGGTCTCACAGTGGTGAGATCAAGCCCCGAATCAGGCTCTGTACTGGGTATGGAGCTGGCTTAGGATTCTCTCTCTCCCTTGCCCTGCTTGCTCTCTCTCAAAATAAACAAACATAAAAAAAGGGATGGACGAACATAAAGAGATATTTTTATATGCTCTTCCTTTCTATCATGGATTTACACAGCGTCTGGGACTGCACATCCTATTTTGGAAGCCAGAACGCCCTGGGTAGGTGAATCAATGAAGGAGAGAATGAAAGAAGGCTCGTGAATCATGGCATTCAAGAACAGAGGTTCATTTTGTTAGGTTGTTTGGTTGCTTTCTTTGCTGCCTAGCTGTGTGTCCTAGTGTGAGTTGCTTGACCTCTCTGAGCCATAGTTATCTCATTTGTAAAGTGGAGATGGAAATAGTCTCACCTCTATAGGGTGGTGATAAGGAGTAAATGAGATCTTTTATATAAAGTGCTTAGAAGAGGGCCTGTTACGTTCTTAGCTGCTGTGATTGAGAAAATATTTCTGTTCCTAGAAATAAAGCTGAAAAAATGGCCAGAGTTAAAAAGTCAAGGACTAAGGACTCAAGAAAGAATGCATGTCATCAGCCCCCCTCTGCTCCGTGTCACCACTGACTCGAGCTGGAGCTGAAACCCCTCTTTGCAGTCAGCATAGCACAAGAACGGGTGGTGAAGACGGGCCACCGCCTGTAACTTGTGGGACAAGATCGGGTTCCCTGGCTTAAAGTAGGGTAACAGTGGACAGGGGTTGGGATCAGAGACTCAGAGGACTTAATGGGGGTGAATGGCTTTGCCAGTCAGGGGAGGATGCACCAGGCTCCGGGAGGCGGAGCTGCAAACCCCAGCACCTTTTGGCTAAGGACTTAGCCTATCAGGGTCATAACTCATTCACCTTGTGCCCAAATGGGCAGCCCCAGTTCCTGGATTACAAGGATAATTCCCCCCCAACTAATCTGTGGACAGACTGCATCAGAATTCCTGGTCTTCACCCAGCCTAATACCATCGGAATCCCAGACCTAGGACTCTGTAACAAATCCCCCCAGGACTCTACAGTGTGGCTGACTTGGAGACGGTTGTATTGCATAATCCATATTGCCTGCTGTATAATTTTTAAGGGACTTGGGATCTGTCTCTGGGAGGGGTTAGAGACCAGTGGGCAGGATCAGAGGGGGCAGGGTTCAAATTTGCTAGCAGCATGACTTTCGATGATTCACTTCATGGCTGGGCCTCAGTTTCTGCATCCATAAACAGGGATAGTAAGTAAGAGCACCTATTTTCCTCAGAAATGAGGTCTCGGTCTTAGAGTGGAGACCTGGCTGCCATGTGCTCAATAAGTAAGAAGTGTGAATATTGCAATAATAATAATAATGGCAACTGTCCATCGCCTTAGCCAGTTGGCGCCTCTTTGGGTGTAGGCATGAACATAATAAAAATTTAAAAAATAATAATAACAATATCTATTATTAGTGGTTATTGTTGTGGTATTACATGCAAAAATATTCTGGGAATTTAAGTTAGTTAAAAAAAGGGGGGGGGCTTGAATGTCACAGAAAAGAATGCCCTGGTCCACCGGATTAGAGCAAAACAGTGTGCAAGTCTTTGCTAATTATGTTCAAGGGGCCTCAAAGCAAAATTGAACCCCTCCTCTGTCGCTACTGAACTCTGAATGTGAAGTGTGCTGTGTGTAAGTGCCAAACCCCACGTTCCATCTTTCTTTTCAATAAAAGTTTGACTGTAAAAATCAGAAGCTGAAAAATAATGCCCAATATAATAAAACACACATACATGCAATGCAAACGCAATTAAAATTTTTCACACTGGGGTGCCTGGGTGGCTCAGTTGGTTAAGCATCCGACTTTAGCTCAAGTCATAATTTCATTGTTCGTGGGTTCAAGCCCCATGTCAGGGTCTGTGCTGACAGCTAGCTCGGAGCCTGGAGCCTGCTTCAGATTCTGTGTCTCCCTCTCTCTCTGCCCCTCCCCCACCCATGCCCTGTCTCTCTCTCCCTCTCAAAAATAAACATTAAAAATTTAAAATTTTTTCTCATATTAAAATGTTTTTAATTACTTTAATATAAAAGATAGTGATGTCCCATATTTCATGTACTATTAAAACAAGTTTTCAAACCCTTTAATAAGTGTTTAATGAAAATAAATTTCTTGAAGAGGGGCAGTGACTGTAAAATCAATACTACCAAATCATTAGTGATGCCTTTGACATTAACAATATTTGGAGGGTAGGTGGAGAAAATATCAAACAAGGATCTAGACATTTTAAAATGATATTTTATCCAGTCTTTGTCTTTTTACTAAATCCTGTACATATAAAATGTATTTGAGATGGTTGTAAAGATACTCAATTAAAGTCATTGGGCACCATTTGATCTCAGCAAAGTCACCAATGGATACATATTGGACCTCTTGGGTTTTTTCTTTTTAATTTTTTAAAATGTTTATTTATTTTTGAGAGAGAGACAGAGTGTGAGCAGGGAAGGGGCAGAGAGAGAGGGAGACACAGAATCCAAAGCAGACTCCAAGCTGTCAGCACAGAGCCCGATGTGGGGCTCAAACTCATGAACCGTGAGATCATGACCTGAGCTGAAGTCTGATGCTCAACTTACTGAGCCACCCAGGCGCCCCAGACCTCTTAGGTTTTTAACTGCCTAGAGCCTCTTAGGTGAAGTCTCACCTTGTAAACCTCTTCTTGGTCTTCATTAGGGTGTTTTAAATAATTTTTAATGAGGTGGAAGGGCACCCTGTTATAGGTACCATGATGGGAATTGTCAATAACAAAATAAGAATACATTTAAGAAAAATTGGAACATACCAGTTAGTATTTTAAGAATGCTCTAAAGTGACTTGAAGGTGGTTTGAAGTTTCTCCATGTGATTAAAAAAGAAAATGTTTTATGCAAGGCAGTCATTGCATTTGTAATGATCCTGACAGCTCATTGGAAAGTTTTCTCGTGCTTTCAAACCTAGTATGATTGGAGTAAAGTTGCAAAAGAACACTTCGCTCTTGAAATCTTGCTCTCTCATTAGTGTCTTTACAAAATCAAACACTCAATGAAAAGGGCTGTGAAAAACCAGCCTCAGACCAGGGATTTGGCTTCCTGTCTTACCCTGGGGTTCATGGGCAGAATTTGATGATGCCAGAACTTTCTGTGACGTCATCAGAGCCCATCAAAATGTTGGCAAGGGAACTTGGGATATGGGGAGTGCAAATTTAAAGTTATTTTTCATGTATTTCTTTGAAAGGCAATGCTTTTGTTCTCTAGGTATCGACTCATGATTTCCTAAAGTCCTCTCTGTCCTTTTAGCCAAATGTCCCATCTAATGGCTGTCAGTATCTAGGAATCAGTTTGTCTTCCCCACTGTTTAAAAATGATTCTAAATCTGTTAGGTCTTCAATATGCTAAAGAAATACACAGCCCGACTTTCTGCATCTTAAAAAAATCCAAGTAAGCAACTCTTTTCTAGAATGATCTAGAGTGATCCAGGAAGATTCGAACTCTGGGTTAAGTAGAGTGAAATTAATCAGTGCAGTATCCATCCTCAAAACCTTCACACCATGGCCCTGAAGCCTCACCCAACAAGAGAGGCACATAGTGAGCCCATGATGCTTCCAATGCAGGAGGTGTGGAGTGAGGCCCGGGAATCTGCCACTCTCCCCAGAGCCCTGACTGTTTTTCCTTCAATGCTAGGTGCACCAGTGACAGGATGATTTATTACTTTGTGGGCCACTGGAATGACAGGTACATAGACATTTGTGGAATGTCATCAATGGTATTTTCATGAAGGGCCATCATGAAATGAAAATATGCACGCTCTAGTGTGGTAACTGGAGCACCAGATTTTAATGAACACCCAGGTAACCCTGTCTTTTTTTAAATGTTTTTATTTTTGAGGGAAACCCAGAATCTGAAGCAGGCTCCAAGCTCCGTGCTGTCAGCACACAGCCTGATGCAGGGCTTGAACCCACGGACCGTGAGATCATGACCTGAGCCGAAGTTGGACCCTTACCTGACTGAGCCGCCCAGGTGCCCCAGGCAGCCCTGTCTTGATTACTGGAGTTTTATAACAAACCCTGGCATCTGGTTAAGCAAGAGCTTGACCCTTTTCTTCAGGCACGCTCTGGCTCTTCCTGAGGTCCATATAAGTATTTGTATGTTATTTATGCTTTAAAAAATTGCTATGTAATTCACATTCGGTAAAATTCATTTTAAAGGGTACAAGGTAGGGTGTTTTTAGTATATTCATAGGGTTCTGAAACAACCACCACAGTCTACTTCCAGAATGTCACCATCCCCCAATAAACCCTGTTCCTTGTAGCAGTCACTTCCCTTCGTCCTTTCCGCCCGACAACCACTGATCTATTTTCATTCTCTGTGTTTACCTATTCTGGGACTTTCATAGAAACAGAGTCATGGAATATGTGGCCTTTGTGCCTCGCTTCTTTGATTTAGCATAATGCGTTCAGGGTTCATCCATGCTGTGGTGAGTATCAGCCCTTCATTCCTTTTCTTGGGTGAAGAAGATTCCATTGCATGGATGGACCACATTTTGTTTATCCACACATCGTTTGATTAAAAATTGGGTTGTTTCCACCTTTTGGTGGCTGTGGATAGTACTGTTATGAACATTTGTATACAGGCTTTTGTGTGAACCTGTATTTTCAATTCTCTTGGGTCTATGCCTAGAAGTGGAATTGCTGGGTCATGTAATGACTTATGTTTACTTTTGTGAGGACCCTCTAAAGAGTTTGCCACAGCAGGTACACCATTTTACACCCCCCACTGGCAAGGCTTGAGGTTTTCCACACCCTCAGCCACACTTCTTGTTATCTTTTGTAAAAAAGCTGTCCCAATGAGTGTGAAGTGGAATCTTACTGCGATTTTGATTGACTTTATCTGATATTCAGCAGCTTTTCAGGGGCTTATTGACCATTATAACACCTTCTTTGGAGAAATGCCTGTTCGAATCCTTTGCACATTTTTAATTGGGAGGCTTGTCTTTTTATCTTAAGACTTCTTTATTCTGAATATTAGACCTTTATCAGAGATATGATTTGCAAATATTTTATTCCATTCTGTGGGTTGTTTTTTCACTTCCTTGATGGTATCCTTTGAAGCACAAACGTGTGTATTTTGATGAAATCCAATTTATCTATTTTTTTCCTTTGGTTGTTTATGCATTACGGTGTCATTAAGAAACTGTTGCCTAATCTAAAGTCATTAAGATTGACGCCTGTGTTTTCTTTGAAGGGTCTTACAGTTTTGAGTCTCACTCTTAGGTCTTTGATCCATTTGGAGTTCATTATTTTGTATGTGGTGTGAGGTAGGTGTCTGAATTCATTTCATTTGCTGTGGTCATCCAGCTGCCTAGTAACATCTGTTGAGAAGACTATTATTTCTCCACTGAACTGTCTTGGCATCCTTGTTAAATTCAACTGGTCATAGATACATGGGTTTAGTTCTGGACTCTTGATCAATCTAAATGCCTATCCTTATGCCAGTGTTACATTGTATTGATTACTGTGGCTTTGTGGTAAGTCTTGAAATAGGGAAATGTGAATCCTCCAACTTTTTTTTTTTTAAGATTGTTTTGGCTATCCTGGGTCCCTTGCATTTCCATATAGCTTTTATGATCAGCTTATCAATTCAGTCAGTTAAGCGTCTGACTTCAGCTCCAGTCATGACCTCATGATTTGCGAGTTCAAGCCCTGCACCAAGCTTTCTGCTGTCAGCCTAGGGCCCACTTCTGATCCTCTGTCCCTCTCTCTCTCTTTTTGTTCTTCCCCCACTCGTGTGCTCACTCTCTCTCTCAAAAATAAATAAACATTAAAAAAAAACCCAGCAGTTGAAATTTTGATTGGGATTGTACTGAATCTGTAAATCAATTTGGGGAGTCTTATAATCTTACCATTATTCTTCCCATCTATGAACATGGGATCATTTTTCATTTATTTAGATCTTTCTTTCAATGATGTTTTCTAGTTTTCAGTTATTAGCTTGCACTTTTTTAGTTAAATTTATTCCTAAGTGTTTTATTCTTTTGATGATGCTATTATAAATGGAATTGTTTTCTTTATTTCCTCTTTGGGTTGCTTATTTCTAGTGTATAGACTCTCTTAATCATTTGTTGGTCCTAATGAGTTTTTTGTGTATACACCATGTAAAATTCATACTCAGCTTCTCAAGTTCCCCAAAGAAACCTGTTGAGATTTTGATTGGAATTATATTGAATCAATAGACCATTTTGTGGTTGAATTGACATCTTTGAAGTATTTAAATTTTTGTATCTGCTTTCTTTCCATTTATTTAGATCACCTTTAACACTTTTTGTTCAATTTAAATTTTCTGTGTACAGCCCTGCACATCTGTTCTTGGATTTATTCCTAAGTAGTGTGTGTATTTTTTTCCTTGATATTACAAATATGTAATATTCAGAGAATAATGCTTTTGAAATTAATAATTTAGAAAAATAATGCTTTGAAATGTTTTTTATTGGCACATAAACTACAGTTGCCTTTCATATGTTTATCTTATAGTCAGTCACCTTGCTAAACTTTCCCATTGTGCTTGGTAATTTTTCTATATGCTCTTTCAGTTCCTATTCATCTAGGATTAAAAGTAGTCCAATTCTAGGCATTTGAGGACAGAAAGGAGGGAAAGGGCCAAAGCTGATGTCAATTGAAGTAAAATATTGTTTGTTGGCTGATGGTATCACACTGACCTTTAAACACAGTAGGCCATACAATGACACGGTCTATGTTACGAAACTTCGTGTTTACTAGTTCCCTTATTGATCATGTTCCCTTATTGATCATGGGTTTGGATATAATTCAGTAGGTACAAAGACTTATCTTCCCCATGGGTGGAGATAGAGCTCACACATAGTATACCGGACTTGACTGTTTTTACTTCCAACCCTTCTAATAAGTGACTTTTGGGGCGCCTGGGTGGCTCAGTCAGTTAAGCCTCTGACTTCATCTCAGGTCATGATCTCACGTTCGTGGGTTCGAGCCCTGCATCAGGCTCTGTGCTGACAGCTCAGAGCCTGGAGCCTGCTTTGGATTCTGTGTCTCCCTCTCTCTCTGCCCCTCCCCCTCTCATGCTCTGTCTCTCTCTGTCTCAAAAACAAATAAAAACATTAGAAAATTTTTTAAAAAATAAAAAATAAACTATATTACTTACTTATCTATTTATGTATTATGGTTTTTGCCTAGGCTCTCTCAAAGGGAATTTTATGGCCTTGGTCAAGATACTACATATGTAGGGGCACCTGGGTGGCTCAGTCACTTAAGCATCCAACTCTTGATCTCAGCTCAAGTCTTGAACTCAGGGTCGTGTGTTCAAGTCCTGTGATGGGTTCCACATTGGGTTCTATGCTGGGCATGAAGCCTACTTAGAAAAAAACACAACAAATATAACGTATGGAAGCTTAAGATGAGGGGTGGAATTATTCCTTTGGATATTCCTTGGCATATGGTTGATGCTGAGTGTATTTCTTGGAAGGACGAATGGCCAGTTCTCACAGAAAGTCTACTGGGAATAATCCAGCCCACTTTTTTTTTTTTTTTAAAGTTTACTACGTGTCCGGGATCTCTACTATTGAAAATGCCATAAGCCATTTAATCCTTGTAACAACCCAATGACAGGTTATGGGGACATTATGATTTACACGGTACAGATGAGGAGACTGAGACCCAGAGAGGCTGAGTCTGTGCCTGGGGCATCAGCCGTAGTAAGTGGGGGCCGAGCTGGAATCAGACGTGGGCAGTCACATCCAAAGCTTGGCCCCTTAACCTCTACATGTGGGCACCTACTGTATGACTCGGTGTTGCCCCAACCTTCCTTGTCACCTTCAACAGGGTCAACCAGCCACTGCGTGGATGTCTCCAGGGACAGGGGGCACATAGTCCAGCACCAGCCCTGCCTCTCCCTTCCCACTCGGTTGTGCCACCCCCAGTCCCTTTGCCGCACTGAACTGTGTGAAGTTCCTCGAGGTACAACCTCTCTGAGCCCTTTCTCTATCCATCCCTCTTCCTGGTGCTGCCTCCTCTGTCTGAAATGTCTGGCCACGTTTGTCTGGCTAGAAAACCCACTTCAAAATCTGGTGTATCCTGCCGAATCTAAAACACCACTGATTGTAAGATGCACCTTTATTCTGCCAGCTGAACTTGGGCTTATAATACTTTCTTATCACTTGGAATTTTTATTTTATTGTCATTGAAAGAAACTATTTTTTTTTTTAACATTTATTTATTTTTGAGAGCGAGAAAGGCAGAACATGAGCAGGAGAGCGGCAGAGAGAGAGGGAGACACAGAATCCAAAGTAGACTCCAGGCTCTGAGCTGTCAGCCCAGAGCCTGACATGGGTCTCGAACTCACAGACCAGGAGATGATGACCTGAGCTAAAATCAGAGGCTTAACTGACTGAGCCACCCACATGCCCCAAAAGACGCTCTTTAGATGTAGAATCTATCATTTATTAATCTTGTGCCTAAAAGAAAGTAAGAGAAAGAAACTGGGTAAGTCAGTCCTAAAACATGTTCACATTCAGAGTTGCACTGTTTTGAATAATCTCTGAGTTGGTTGTTGACATCTGTGGTTTTCCACGTAATACTGTCTTCTGTGCCATCAAGACCGTATGGTGTTGCAGCATTTCTGGAAAGGTTGCTCCACAGTTATCCCCGAGGCTCTCTTCCAAACCTCTGACACCCATCCCGCAAGCTTTGACTCTGGCTTTTTCTTGTTTGGCATGTGATAGTCGACCACCTTGCATATTTCGTGAGCAGAAAGAGATAAACTTCTTCTATCTGTGTAGATCTTCTCTTTTGGGGGACCTGAGAGCATTCGGCGGTTGCTTTGCAAGAAAAATTGCTCATTTCTCCTCTGCTAAACATTTGCTTGACTAATGTACCTTTATCCTCCATTCCCATCTTTTTGCACACACAATAATTTTTCACTTCAATGCAGTCACAGTGTAATCTTGTCGAAGACATTGTAAGTGGCAATTAAGTGGAACACATTTCACTCCAACAGCGCGCAGACCTCATCAGAGTGGTGACAAATGAACAGCCGTGGACCAAGCTCACACAAAAACGGCGGTGACAGCCGTGCTCCACTACAACCTGGTGATGGGGATGGTGAGCTGCTGTCCCTTCTCAGCTATGTTACAGTGAGAAAAACAAGTGTGTGAGCTCCCTGAGGGCAAGATGCCTCATTCCTCCGTGGAGCCCCAGGGCCTGGCCCCAAGGAGATGTTTTTGTGAATCAACAGATGAACTGAGTAAGACCTGAGGCGGTTACAGTGTAGAAGGATTCAGGAAAACATTAAAACGCAGAGGGAAGGACAGGAGGCTGGGGCCGGGCAGTTTTGGGGGCAAATGCCCACTATGCCAGAATTAGACTGAAAGTATCCCGGCTTCCTGGCACAGGAAACGGCTGGTCGTGGTTGATAGAACAGCAGACCTGACGGGGTCCTAAGAGATCTTGTTCAACCCCCAACGGCTAATTTATAGAGGAGCCAAGATTCAAAGCTAAGGGGATGTAGCCCCAACCTTGATGCAGCCCGCCCAGCCCTCTCCCTCCCGCCAGGGTGGATTGCCTCGGGCAGCACGGAGCTCCCAGGCAGGCTAGGCAGAAGCAAGGGACAGAACGTGAAACTGACCCCGCTCTGCCTTTGGCAATAGGAAACATAGGCTGTGAGATGACCGGCATTTGGAAGTTTTGTCAAATCACCTTAAGGCCATCTGAATGATTTACAGATGAGGAAACGCAGGCTCACCCCTCTCCTTTAGGACTCCCATCCTTCCTCCTCCAAACACCTCTCTCTCTCTCTCTCTCTCTCTCTCTCTGCCCCAAGCCACTTGCCACTTTGTTAGCAGTTTGCCTGTTCTTTTTGCCTTCCCGAATCAGTTATCTGTGTCTGGATTTATCTCCCTGACCACAAAAAAAGCTTAGGAAAGATGCCACCTCCACAGAGTGGCCACATGATCCGGTGGAGGGAGGGTTGCTTTGAATCACTTATATAAGTGTAGGATATTAGGAAAGTGGCTTAAAATATCTGTGCCTCGGTTTCCCCTGTCTGTAAAATGGAGACACGATGAAGTACCTACATCCATCTGTGGTCGACAGGATTAAAGGAGATATGCAATGTACCACAGTCTGTGACGCGTGCGGAGTTCTTAGTAAATGTTAGGTTTCAGTTGTCATCAGCATTATTCGCCTCTAATTAAATGAATTTGGGTCTGTATAGTGGGCAAATATCTCTAAGGCCCCCATTATCCCTCCTCTGGTAAATGCCCATGGCCTTGGTGGGCTGAATGGTAGCTCCATGACCCTGGTCCATGCAGTCTGTGCATAACTTCCCCGCCGCGGTGATTGGCTCCAGAGCTATCACATGACCGAGGTCTGGCCAATCAAAAACAGGAAGACTCAATTCCAGGTCTTTGTGCCCTTTGGATGGCAGGGACCTAAAGCTAGACAAGTGGAGCATGGACCCCCTTTCCACCCCTCCTTCACTCTAACAAGGGAGCCTGCCTGAGAAAAGAGCCAGTGCAGAAGCGGGTAGGTGGACCCCATGGGGGAAGAGAGAAATCAGTGCTGGTGACATAATTTGACCCCTGCATTAAGCTATACCTGAAAGCAGATCTACTCTTTGCTTTTTTTGATCAGTGAGGGGAAAAAAAAATTCCTTTTCTGCTAAAGTCAGCTTGGGTCAGGCATCTGCAAGGGTCCTAAACAATAGTTATCCCAAGACTGTGACCTGGAACTTCACATATACAGTAAAACCTTGGTTTGTGAGCATAATTCTTTCTGGAAACATGCTTAGAATCCAAAGCACTTGTATATCAAGATGAATTCCAAGAACCACTGGCTCGGTTGTGATCGTGTGATGTTTGGGATCACGTACGACTCATATTGCAAGACATCCCTAGTTTATCAAGTTAAACTTTATTAAAAATGTTTGCTCATCTTAAGAAACTCCCACAGAACAAGTTACTCACAATCCAAGGTTTCACTGTATTTCTTTTTTTTTTTTTTAAGTTTATTTATTTATTTAGCCAGGAAAGCAGAAAGAGAATCCCAAGAAGGCCCCTTGCTTTTAGCGTGGAAGTCCACATGGGGCTTGAACCCACAAACCGTGAGATCATGATCTGAGCCAAGCAAGAGTCTGCCCTTTAACCAACGGAGCCACCAGGAGCCCCTACCTGGATTCCTGGTTGCATTTTTAAAAAGAGCTTTGTGCCACAAATATAGAAAGACAGTGTAGTCTGCGTTGAAATCATGATCCTTGGTGTTTGACTGGCTTATACATGTAAATGCCTGGTTCTGCGGGAGCCTTTTGAACATCGGTGGGTAACCTGGTTTGCTCCACACCTTCCACATGTTCTGAGCTGCAACCAAGCTGCCCAGCGCCAGCACTGCCACCCCATGGATAAGTGTGTCCAAGTCCATGCTTCCCCCCACCCCCACCTTTCTACAGCATCCCAGTGGGGAATTCGTATCCCCTCTCCTCTTGGATCTCTTTTCATATATAGCACCTCAGCTCAGTTCAGGCAGTTCCCTTAGATCTACACACATTGCCCTTCTCCGTGTCCTCTGCCTTCCAGAAATCATGCACTCCAAACTCTGGCTCTGTCCCTCTGTTGCTCTACCTGTTTATGTATCTCTCGCCCCAGAGAAGATACATATTCATACATAATGAAGATACTCTTCATTATGACTGCAAAGGCTTAAAAATGCTAGTGATGCTGGCACGTTTGTGATTCTGGGGGGAGAGCTCACTCTACATGCCCCCAAATCCTGTGTCTGCCCCTACCTGTTCCATAGACATTAAGATTCTGAAGACTGATTAACCATCTCTGTCTCCCCTCACCTTGCTGACTGAAGGCCTGACCCAAACGCTTAAAACTTTTTATTAAGGGAACACACCCAGGGGCTTGGCTTGTGGGCGGTCTGGTCCATGGGCAAGGAGGCTTCTGGGCTAAGGCCCCATGGCTTGGAGCTCAGACTCACTGCTTCCTCTTTCACCAAGTGTAGTGCAGTGATTCCTTTCCTCTCCTGAAGTCAGATTCGTAGATGCTATTGCCTACTTGCAATCCATGATTTCAATAAATCAATATAACGTTCTGGTTATAATATTAAAGAGAAATAAGAGAAAATAATTTGTAACAAATAATAAATATTTCATTACATGAGTGCCTGGGCTGGAACGACTCCAGAAGACAGGATAAAGTGGTCAGATGATTACACCTGTTTAGCATGAATGCGTTTAGACCTAAGAGAAACAAGACACTCTTTAACGGAATAACGTAATACACCGAAATAAGGATAAAGCATGTATTTACACACGTGCATAGAACACACCCTGTATACAGCAGCTGCAGGTGCAGACTGACGCAGGTGGGGGCTGCAGGTGATGTTAGGAGAGGGTGGGCAACTCTTCACTCTTGGGAAAGTCCTGGGAAAAATAGAAAACATAGACTTCCCTCCATTTACATGGTGGCTCCCTCCCTGGCAAGTTCACAAGTACATAAACACCTTGCGAAAAATCATCAAACCACTTTGTGTTTCAGTGCAAAATAGAGTGGGATTCTAGACTCTGTTAGTCACACAGAGGATGCCGACAGGTCTTCCTGGGCAGGACGGTCCAGCACATGGAGGTGTCCAGCTTCCCAGGGATGCTGCCTGCTGAGTGGGAACAGCTCCACCCCCAACTACTGGGATGAACATAAGCGGCCCATAAAAAGTCTGCATGCCCCTGGGGTGATAAAAATCCCTTTGAGAAATCCTAGTTTAGAAAAGAGTCTGGCAGCTGCAGGGGTGAGGCTTTACTCTCTAGCCATGGGTAAACTGCTCCCGAGCCTCAGTGTTCTTCTCTGTTAAATGGGAGCTTTTGATGTTAGATAAGATGGTGCCTTGACACAAGGCAGGTGCTAAGGGGGCAGGAGCTCTTTCCTTCCACCCCCTGTAGTCCTCCGTCAGGCCTCAAAGACCCCACCCCTCCTCTCACTCCAGGAGAGAGGCTTCAGATCAGCCTAGCCCTGTGTGCTTCCAGAAGCTTCTGTGGGTTGGCCTTGCATTGCATCTGTGCAACCTTGTCCTTCTAAAGCCTGTACCATCCAAAAGCCTGAAACTCTATTGGTCTGTAATTCCTTCACTCGAACACTGCTTGAGCACCTGCTGTGTGCACTGAGAGAAAGCCCTTTCTGCCCTATCCCCCCTTAGGTTTTGCTCGAGCTGCCATCGTGAGGGAGGTGATGTTGGTTGCTGTAGCATCTATCTTCTGACCACGAGGGGAGAGAGAGTGGCATGCCCAGAGTGGCTGAGTGGGAAACTGTGTCCTCAGTGACATCAGTGAACCCCTGAACAAGCATAGCATCCTTCCCTTAGAATGTCTTGTTCAGTCAACACCAATATTTAAGATAAAACTTTCTGGGGCATCTGGATGATTCAGCTGGTTAAGCATCTGACATCAGCTCAGGCCACATTGGGCTTTCTGCTGTCAGCGGGGAACCCCCTTCAGATCCCCCGTCTCCCTCTCCCTCTGCCCCTTCCCTGCTTGCTCACATGTGCGCGCTCTCTCTCTCTCTCTCTCTCTCTCGTGCTTGCGCACACTCATTCTTAAAAAGTAAATAAACCTAAAAAACAACTTCTTATTGGTTGGTGTTGCTGGTTCTGGGTGTACTGAGCTATGACGTTCTCCAGCCCTCAAACAGCTAGAGCAAGCTGGTGGCTGGAGCTCCCAGGCTGACAGCCTCTGACCTCAAGCAGTGCCTTCCTTTCCCCACAGTAGCCAGCCCATGCCATCATCTCCCTGTGTACCACGGAGGGATGGGGTGGAAGTTGGCAAGCGCTGCCCAAGGCCCCGAGAACTGCATGTCTCACTACCAGCAACTGTCCCCCTCTTCTGCTCCCATCATTTGGGATTCATCACTGCTTCCCAGACTCCCCAGACACTAGCAGGCTCCATGCTTTTGCACTTGCCCAAATGCTCATCTCCTTCTGGCAAACTCCTACTCACCCCTCAAAGCCCAGTTAGAGATCAAATGTTACATGAAAGTTCTCCAAACCCACAAGCCTCTACTGCAGTATCTCTTGTGTATCTCCTTCTGCTCTGCCACTCACTCCCATTGGCTGATGGTCTCTCCTATTGTGGACGGGGCCCTCCACAAACCCAGGAAACGGGTTTTAATTTAGATGTGCAGTCCCCATTTCTAATGCAAGGACTTGGAGAGCTCAGACCAGGGACTTTTGTTGGCTAGCTAAATGAGTAAGGTGAGTGGGTGAGTGAATGAGTGAATTTTCTGAGCTGCCAGACTTGGGCTCTCCTCTAGGCAGGGTGCAGAGCAGAGGGGGTGCAGGCGCAGTGGTGTTGGGTGATTTGGAGGAGACTCCTGGTAGGTAGACCAGGTGGCCCTGCTCCTCACGGGGCAGGTGGAGGCCTGCCTGCTCCCGGCCTTCCTGCTTCCCCTAATCTCCGCCTCTCTTCCTCCATCTCGGGCAGGCAGCCTCCCAGGGGCCAGTCCCACCCTCTTTCTCCCCCAGGCCTCTGCCAGCTGAGTTATCCTCTCTGCCATCTCCAGGACTCCCCGGATCAGCACCCCCCCTTCCTTCAGGTGCGCTTGGGGGCTGGGGTGGGATGCTGGAAAGTGAGACAGGTGACAGTCCTTGCTGCTCTGGGGAAAATTAATTAGCCTGGGTTTGCGAATCACTTTGAAGATTTTTAAAAAAAGAAAGAGAAAGAAAAGACATGCGCTAGCCCCTTATCGAGACGATTATTACCTTGAGGCTTACCTCTCCCCTTTGCTAGGGCAGGGTATGGCCCCGTTCCACTCCATACCTGTTTTTCGAGAAAATCCAACTTCTGAAACCCAGGCAGTTTGGTGCACGGTGCAAGGAAAGGAGCATTTTGGCCCTTCCTGGGCAGGGCCCCCGCTTCTGAAGAAAACCAGTTCCCTCTTGCTGTTGGGATCTGGGGCATCAGGTGTGGGTCAGGATTCTGAGCCCGCTGACCCCTGGCTGGGACCTAACCTCTCAGGACCTCCATGCTTCAGCAGAATGAGGATAGCAATGCTTCGGGCCGAGCCAGCCTGCGCCCGCCACTCGATAAACAGAGCTCTTTACTGCCTTGGGACAGAGCAGACAGAGTTCACACAGCCCCCGGGGAAAGGCTGGGCCTGTTGTCTGGGCTCGGCTTCCCAGGACCACCCAGCCAGCCTGCCCGCTACGGGGCAGACTCCAGCTCAGAACCGCAGGAACGACTGGCACTGCCAAGATGCCAGCCTCCTCCCCACAGGTGGAAGGGCCTCATGGGGCCACACGGGGCTGGAGGCAGGCGGTGCGGTGGCCCCCTGGTGTCACACCCCCAGACTGGAGTCATGTCCGTGAGATGCCCTAGGATGCTCCCCCTTGCCCTCTTCTGAAGTGGAAACTGAGGCTCAGAGAGGTCAGCATCTGGTTAGCAGACACCCCACCGGGCTTCCTGGCTTGGCACCCAGCTGGGTGAGGGGGGGCGCTGACAGGCAGGCAGGTGAGGTTTGGTGGAGGGACGGTCTGTGAGCTTTTACGGGGCTTCAAAAGGTTGGCATGGTTCAGCTTGAGGTGGGCGCTGCTTCCTGGTCGGGGACCCCGCCCCCTCCCGGGTCCTGACGCACCTGCCAGGCAGCAGGTGGGCCTCAGGACCAGCTCATTTAGGGCTCCAGGTGAGTGAGTGTGGGGCCCCCCACTGAGGAGTTGGGGGAGGGGTCCTCGGGATCCAGATGAAAGGCCAGAGGTGCCCCCCTCATCTCTATCCCTTCCCACCTGGGCCCCCCACTCCCGACCAGCTCCATCACCTGGAGCTCAGACACCTGAGGGCATCCTGGGAAACTAAAGTGCTTCTCTTTCATACCACCCCCCACGCAGGCCCCTCTCCTCTCCACCTGGGTCCCCTCTGCCTTGGGAGATGTACTGCAAGCGCCCAGGAAGTACCAGGCTGTAAAGAGCGCCCCCCACCCAGGGACCCCTGGAGAGAATGGTGATGTTGCTGGGTTTTGTCTAGAGATGGTGCCTCACCTCGGGGCCTTTTTCCTCTTCTATAAAATGGGGATAAGAAGGCTCCCCTCAGCATGTTTGCTGAGGGGAGTAAATGAGATAGAGAAATAGCTGAAGCAGAGGGCTTGCAGGCCATTGGTTCACAGCAGCCAGGCACAGGGGGCCCAGGGAGGCAGTGAGCTCGGGGACACCGTCTCCTGAGGGTGACAGGAGGTGTCTGCCTACTGACATACTCCTAGTCAGTCTTCGCCCTTGAGGAACTTTCAAAGTAAGCTGGGAATTTAAAACATTGATGGTGATGATGATGATGGTGATGATGATGGTGATGATGATGATGGTGATGGTGATGATGGTGGTGATGATGATGATGATGATGGTGATGGTGATGATGGTGGTGATGATGGTGGTGATGGTGATGATGGTGGTGATGGTGATGATGATGATGACAATGGGGATAACAGCAAAGACTAGCATCTATTGAGCACTTACTGTGTGCCAGCCCCGGTCCTAAATGCTCTACACACATTTTACCTCATCAAATGCCCTCCACCACACCATCCTTGGAGGTTGGTGTTTTGTGGCCATTCTCAATTTTGGGAAGAGGAGCTGAAGCACAGCGGGGTCGGGCCGTGACTGAAGACACAATCACACAGGCCAGTGATCTGAACGCAGGCTGTCAGGCTGTAAAGCCAATACTTTTGACCATGGAATGATGCTAACCTCTCAGGCATGCTGAGGATCTTTATACTGTAAAGAAACCTAGAATCAATGTCAGAAAGGAGAAGCAGAGAGGAATCTGGACGATGCCTCATTGGTCTTCCAAAGTTACAGCCGTCTTCTGCTCACACATCCTCTGTGGCTCCTCAGTGCCTACAGGACCAATGTAAGGCCCTGGGTCCCCTAACCCCTGTGTCTTCCTCACCCTCCACCACCCATGTCACCTGCTGGCCACTCCTTGGCCAGCCTCATCTTTCTGAACACCTTTCTCCCCGACCACCCACCCCACTCTCTGCCTGACCTGACTCTCTCCCTCTCCTCAAGTCCGGCTCCAAGCCTCCAGCTACCGTGCTGCCCTGGCCCTGGATTGGAGGGCACCCCAGGCCGGAGGGTTCCTGGGCCTGCCAGCCGGACACCGTTGCTCAGAGAGGTTCTAAGAAGTGCTGGGCTATCGTATCGTGATTGTTGTCAAACTTTTGTTTTTCTCTTTTTAAGTCCCTGAGTGCACAGTAGACATGTATGTATCGTAGACAGTCTAAAGACAGAAAAGCAGAAGGCAAACACAGCTGTCAGTCCCCAAGAGACCGCTGCTCTTCATGTACATGGGTCCTGCCTGCAGGCTTTCCTCTTCGTGCATTATTTCAAAGCATTCATTTAAACTTCTGCGGACAAGGGGAAGTGCCCCCTTTTCCTTTTCCTGGGGAGGCTGGGTTCCTAAGCCCCCTGTCTGTAGCCTGCGGGGGGGGGTGCTTTTGTCTGTCTTGTTCCCTCCTGTATCCCCATGACCCACAGCAGCGCCTGGCCCAGAGCAGCTGCTCACATTTGTGGGGTGAAGGCAGGAGAAAGTGCAGTGTGCGCAGGTGGGGACGGAGCAGAGAAGGCCTTGTGCAGCCTCCTTCACTGGAACTTCAGAGGCTGGGCTGTCCCCAAGGGGTCAGGGGAGGAAAGAGACCTGGGGCCAGAATTGGGGGACTGCTTCCTGGCAGGGTCAGGAGGCCCCGCCCAGCCACCCGCCCACCACTGGGGGCACAGGAAGTGGAGGCTGCCTTGTCAGAACCCCTGAGGGCAGCCTCGCTTTAGAGCCATTTATTACCTGTAGCAATTCTAGGAATGTGGAGACAGAGGGGCCAAAGTCGAGGACTGGGAGGGAGGTCCCTTGGGGGTGACGGGGCCTTCTCCTTGCCTTTCTCCAGGAGGCAGAGACCCCAGACCCTTGGCATCTGGGAAGGCGTGAGTCGCTCCAGAAAACTCGCACCGGGTCGTGTTGGCTTTTAGGGAGCGCCCAGTGCCTGCCAGGCAGTGTGGTGACGCTCACAGCTGTAGGTGCTGTCCCAAGGTCACACCACAGGGAACACGCAGAGCCAGGATTCACACCTTGCAGTCTGGCTCTAGAGCGTGCACGCTGATGTAGAAGTGCTCCTGTCGGCACCCTTGCCAGGAGGGGCCTTGCTGTCTGCCTGGCACCCTGCATGGCTCCTACCTTCTTGGAGGAAAAGCCCAAGTCCTCACAGTGGCCATAGTGTCAACTGATCCTCTCTTGCCTTGTCTCCTTCCACCCTCTCCTCTTGTTCACTCTGCTCCAGCTGCAGCCTCATGTTTGCCTCAGGGCCTTTGCACTTGCCATCCCTACTGCCTGGGACGCTCTCCCTGTTTTGACTCTTGGCTTGCCCCCTGGCCTCCAGGTCTCTGCTCAGAAATCACCTCCTCCAAGAAGCACTGTGCAGAGGCTCAGAGGGGTGTTGGGTGGGCAGGGAGGTGGTGAAGCTGGAGCGATGGAGCCCCGGCTGGTAGTGGGAGCTAGGCCAGGGGACTGTCAGTGCCCGTCTGCTCGGGGGGCTCTGGGGCCACTGCTCCAGGTCTGCTCAGCATGGGGCCAGAGGACATTGGGCATCCCTGCTGGAAGGACGCTGAGAGTGAGCAGCCCGGCAACCCAGAGGCCAGTCCAGTTCACCCCTGCACAAGGTCCCCGCTCCTCCCAGGCAGCTCATGAGGGTCTCTCTCCTGGGCAGAGCCCCTCCTGTAACCACACCTGCACCCTCAGGTCTGAGCGCCATCCTCAGGGGTATGAATTCTCCTGCTCTGACTGCCCCACAGCACCCTGCAGAGCCCGGACAGTGACTGATAGGGGATGGTGACAGGACCCCGGACAGGTGACTCCTCTCCACATAGGTCCACCCGAATTCTTTGTGGCTTCTCACGGCCCCATCTCCAGCCTGTTTCTGTGCTGGGACAGTCACAGGGAGGGTGACCCCCGATGTGTCTGTGACCTTGAGCATGTGACCCTGCTCATGTCCTCAGTTTCCTCCTCTGGAAAGTGAGAAGGGATTGCAGGGCTTGCTTGGCAGGGACTCACTGGGTCCCCCTCTTTCCCAGGAAGCTGGGTTCTGAGGCTGAGCTGCCAGCTGGGTAGGCAGGTGGGCCGGCCTGGCCCATGGCGGTGGTGGTGGGAGGGGGAGGGTTAGCAGTGGCTGGCTCTGGAATCATCACATCCCCCGCTGTGTGGGGTGGGAGGGAGCAGGGAGGTGGGGGGGGGCAGCTAGGAGTGATTTAACACCTGCACATAATTATCAAATGATCCGCCTTCTGGGAATTATTTTTATCTTAATCTTTTATTTGGTTCCAAATCAAATGAGAGAGGGACCCGCAAAGCCTAGGAAAGGGGCAGCAGGGAGCTGCCAGGGTAGCTCATCACTGTTATGGCCCATCACTGTTGTCCAGTCAGGGCATCCGGCACTGGGGCCATGGCGAGAGCATGTCCAACTGCTCTGGGGAAGGAAGGAGCCCGGCTGAGGGCCAACGAGACTCTGTACTGCTTCTGGGAGTATGTGGTGTGTGTGGTGTGTGTGTGTGTGTGTGTGAAAGAGAGACACACAGTGGAGATGACACAGTACTGGAGGGACGAGGTATGTGAGTGAATCTAGATTGGGGGTATATCTGAGCAAGTGGGTACGCACCTGTGTGTCTCTGAGTGTGCGCGCAGGTGTGCATGTGTCTGCGTGCATCTCAGAGGAACATGGATACGGGGGTGCTGACAGCAGAATCACGGACGGGGGAGGGGCTCACAGTGCAGGTTCCTGGGCCTCATCCCTGGCAGACCCAGTCCAGAGCCCCAGGGGGACAGAGTTCACGAATCTTCATTTCTGGCAATCCTGATTTTTAACTTCCTAATAGAAGTGACCAAACAACTCATATACATCCTAAATTCTGAAGCTCCTCATTTTAGCCCTGCAGACTCTGGTAGTTTGGGAACTTTACAGTGGTCAGATTCCTTGGGCTGTTTAACATCTGTAGAAGTCTGGGCTATTCTGATCTTAGGGGGAAGGGGGAATGTGTAGAATCGTTACAACTTCTAGGTGTTTTCATTTTTAAAGAACCATTCAAAGTCTAGAATGTTCAAAAGCTTCAGAGGAGGACTTTGCAAATGTCAGATACTCCTATACGTCTTCAAGGCTTCTGCTCTCCCACATCAAGCCTATTATATTTTTTCTTTTTTATTCAGTCAGGTACCATTTTTGTTTTTTTTTTAAACTTATTTTGGAATAACTTTAGACTTATAAAAAGAGTACAAAGATTTCCTATGTAGCCTTCACCTGTTGCCCTCATACTGACAATTTTGAGCCTTGAGTGCAAGTATTAAAACCAGGAAATGAACACGGATGAAAATGCCACTAAGCATCCTGAGGACCTTATGTGAATTTTGCCCTTTTCACACCAGTGTCCCTTTTCTGATCCCAAGTCCGATCGAGAACCCCACAGCCCGCAGCTGTCATGCCCCATCCTCTCCACCAACTTGGGACAGCTCCGCTCTTGTCTCATTTGAGTTTTGTCTCCTGCTTTGACACAATGCTGACCAGAGATTTTGTCAAATGGCCTTCAGTTTGGATCCGTCTGGTGTTTGCTTTCTCATGATTAGAAGGAAGTTATGCATGCAGGGCCAGAATGCCACAGAAGTGCTTCTCAGGGCATTGTGTCAGGCCGTCCATGAGGGTCTTCTTACTCTCCGCCTCCCCTATCGCTTGTGTGTTTTAAAATTTTTTTATAATGTTTGTTTATTCTTAAAAGAGAGAGACACAGAGTGTAGGTGGGGGAGGGGCAGGGAGAGAGGGAGACACAGAATCCCAAGCAGGCTCCAGGCTCCGAGCTGTTGGCACAGAGCCCGACGCGGGGCTTGATCTCCTGAACCACAAGATCATGACCTGAGCCAAAGTTGGAGGCTTAACAGCCTGAACCACCCAGGTGCCCCCATCTGTGTTTTTATTGAAACGAATCCCCCCCCTTTTTAAAGTACCACCTGCTTTTATCCATCCACAAGAAGCAATATTCCCCAACTGTGACAGGCTTGATGCTAGAGCTACTGAAATGGAAAATCACCTGACCTCACGTCAGTGGCCTCCAGGGTTTTGTGCGCTGCTCTAGATCGTGTAGGATCTTCGGGACTGGGCAATAGATTTGGTGTGGTTAATATATTGTCTTCAAGGGAGCCATCGGAACCGCCAGAACTCTTGGCTTGTTGAACCCCTGTCCCTTCGGCGTCCTGCAGAGGGATTTATAACCCCCGCTGATATATAAACCTCCACAGAGGAAAGGCAGAGAAGGGGCCCATGGGGGGCTCAGTCAGTTAAGCGTTTGACTCATGATTTTGGCTCAGGTCATGATCTCATGGTCTGTGAGTTCAAGCCCCGCATTGGGCTCTGCACAGACAGTGTGGAACCTACTTGGGATTCTCTTTCTCTCTCTCTCTCTCTCTCTGCCCGCCTCTGCTCACATGTATGTGCTGGCTCTCTCTCTCTCTCTCTCTCTCAAAGTAAATAAACTTAAAAAAAAAAAGGACAAGCAGAGAAATCTGGGAAGTTTTGGAGGCTGGCTCCCAAAAATGCAGCACAAAATGGCAGCCACCATGTCAGCGCAGGCTACACGGCACCTGCCCCCACCGCGTTCCAGCCATGCCCACCCCGCTCCCCATCCTATAGTAATACTGCTCCCTGGACACTCGTCACGGCACCAGACAGGGCAGGGGTCCCGGGGAACACCGTGCCCAGACTTTGCGGTGTGCCAAGCCGGCGGGCACCCAACACAGCCATGGTATGTCCGCAGGACATTCTGCGGACTCAGCTTAACTGGGTAACGTCTGCATGAGATCATGACAGCACTGTGCTTTACCTAACCAGGTGCGACTGCCCTTCCACCCACTGAAGGCACACCCTGCCCCTCCCCCAGAGGACGAGACAGCTTCTGGTGTCTTCCAGCTGAGCCACATGCCTCTTCAATGTCTGTGACTTACCCGTGATGTCCGTGATGTTACCACCATCAGCGGAGAGCTGGGAGAGGAGGAAGAGGGAAAATAGTGGGTCAATATGTACCAGTACATTCGAATGGAAGCAAGGGAAAATACGCATAAATTCTATAGTCTTCATTTCTGCCATGAGTCACAAGGCCGTGGCTGCATTTACGATTCCTTCTGCTCCCATTTCCCCTGGGCCCTCCCCTGAGCTTCGCTCCTGGCCTGGTGGCTGCATTCCTGAGGGGGCTATGCCATTACTGGTCCCACCCATATGGGCTGCTGTAGTTTTCTGTTCACCACAGGACACGGTGTACCCAGGGGGCAGTCAGAGAGCCCCCTTCTCCAGGGGCCTGCTGTCCACACCCCAGGGAGCCCTCAGAAACCTCTGCTTTAGGCATCCCAAGCTGCTGTCCCAAAGGCCCAAGGGCAGGGACCTGCAGGGGTCGAGCGGGGAGCAGCCCTGCAGACCCCCCCTGTACAAGGTGGGAGCCCAGCTGCTCCAGGGGCTTGAGGGGGTGGGCGGGGTCTCCAGGAACTCGCCTGGGGCCTCATCCTACCTCTGAACCCTGCCGTGTGCCACCCAGGAAGTGGGCCAATTCCGGCCGCAGAGCGGCAGCTGCCCTGTTGTGCGGGTGACGAAGGCATGTGCCATGGGGCCGGGAAGGAGCCAGGACGCGAGCACGGGCTGCAGGCCACGCCGGGGCTGGGCGTGCACGGACAGGCTGCGGTGGAGACACAAAGCGCCCATTCACGGTCTCCCAGGGCAGTGGCGACTCGCAGGGGAGTCCCTCAGCGGCCCGGGGCGGGGGGAGCCAGTTCCCAGGAGACAGCTTTGTGCCCATGCGGCAGGCCGCCTCGGTGGGGTGAGGCTCCTCGAAGCTCCCCTCCGAGACTCTGCCCGCGGAGCCTGCAGCCCGAGCCCTCTCCCCAAACTACGGTGTCAGGCACCGCACTCAACACTTCACCGGTATTTAGTACAATCTTCATAGTGACCCTGCGAGCTGGGAACTATAGACACGAGGAAACCAAGGCCCAGAGAGACCAGGATTCGAATCCAAGAAGTCAGGCCCTACAATCCACAAATCTGACCTGCACAAATCTGGGTTTCATGGAGCCGTGAGTACTCGTGCATCAAGGGCCCAAACTCCAATCCCGGGCTGGAATTCGCTCCCCGGCAGCCCATGTAGGCTTCCCTCTACTCCAGCGTACGTTCCCTCCGCCACTGGCACACACACCTTAGGCATTCCCTACCTTCAGTCCCTACATAGTTCTAACACTGAGGTTGTGCTTTCTTGCAGGGAGCTGAGTCTGACTCCCTGTGACTTCTCTTATAACCCTGGCTCCTGCCAGGCTGGGGTCTCCAGCCATATCCTCCTCTTTGCTGAACATACTCTGGATATTCCTGCTTCACCTTCAGAGTAGGACTCCATTCTTTCCCGGGAGACTCTGCATAGGACAGAACAGAATAATCACCCCCCTTTTGTTGAGTATAGATCTTAGTTAATATAACTTGAAGTAGGCACTTCCTTCTTTACAGGCACTGTCCCATTGATGATTTCAATTAGTTCTCCAGGAGGCCTTAAAATACCTTTCATTTGAGGGGCACCTGGGTGGCTTAGTCGGTTAAGCGTCCGACTTTCGCTTAGGTCATGATCTCGCAGTTCGTGGGTTCGAGCCCCGCGTCGGGCTCTGTGCTGACTGCCAGCTTGGAGCCTGGAGCCTGTTTCAGTCTGTGACTCCCTCTCTCTCTGACCCTCCCCTGCTCACGCTGTCTCTCTCTCTCTCCTAGAAATAAATAAAAATATTAAAAAAAAAAACCTTTCATTTGATATAACATGACTTCTGAGTTTTGAGAATTTTGCTTTTGCCTCTTTTAACCTCCATCATGCTCAAGGGCATCAGGAGGGCAACTCTGGGGTCCTGACTCTAACGTCCTCACCACCACAATAACCAACGCTAACACCTGCTTTACTGACCAGTATCTCATTAACACCCCACAGCCACTACATTGGAAAACAATAGGGCTCAGAAACATGGAGGGACTCCCCAAGGTCACAAGGAGGGAGAGGGGCAGAGCTAATGGTAAATCTAAGTCACATTTTAAAAAAACTTTTTTTCAATGTTCACTTATTTTTGAAGGGGAGGGGGCAGGGAGAGAGGGAGACAGAATCCGAAGTAGCTGAGCTTTCAGCACAGAGCCCAACGTGAGACTCGAACTCACAAACTGCAAGATACTGATCTGAGCTGAAGTCAGATGCTTAACCGACCGAGTCACCCAGGTGCCCCTAACTCACACTTTGTAGCTATTTACTATGTTCCAGATTTTGGGCCGAGTCTCTTTTAAAGCAACCCTCTAAGGGAGGTGCAGTTCCACTCCCTTTCCATGGGTGAGGAAGCCCGGGCAAAGAGTTCCTTAGTAATCTGCCTAAGCTGTGAGCCAGTGTGCGGTTCATGCTCTTCATCCCAAAATTGCTCTGCCTCCTAAGACCATAAGGCACACGTTTTGGTTCCATTAATGATGCTGGTTCAGGCCGGTCACCTCTAAGACTTGCTTCTCTCACTGTTATTTGGGGATAACAGTATCTTCCCCGTGGGGCATGGGACAGCACCCACACAGTGCCGGGCTGACCTCTCCGCACAGAGCCAAGCACGCAGGGAACGAGAGCATACAATGAAAGAAAAAGAAAACAAATGTTTAAAAAGCCTTTTTGGACTTAGACCGCCTCTCAGTTTCCTTCTGGTTTATCCATGAATTCCTTCAACCAATGCTTTTCTAAACACCTGCCAAAGTCTCCTGGGGCCTAGAAGTCCCTGTGATCCAGAAACTGTGACTTCTCCCACCTCATCCCCTGCACTCAGGCCACACAGTCAGCCTGGCCGCTTCCTGGCCTTACCTGGCACACCTGTGCCTCAGGGTATTTGCACCAGCTGTTCTCTATCCTGGAAAGCACTTCCCCAGATGTCCCCTTGGCTCACGGCCTCATTTTCCAAACACATTCATTTCTCAGGGAGACCTTCTCTGCCTACTGTGTCTAAAGTGTCAACACCCTCTTCCGAGCAACGTGTCGTGCCTCCTGTCCTTAGCCTTATTATTCCTCTCTAACGTTTACTGCGCTCTAAGACATTGCGTATATTACTCACGTTTATGGTTATTGTTAAATGACTATCAGCTCCGCCAGAATGGGGGGTTTTGTCTGATACATTCAGCACCTAGTGAGTGCCTTGCACATAGAAGGTTCTCAATAAACATGCATGGACTGGAGGCTTGCAATGTGCTTGGAATAGGCATGTCTCTGTCTTCAAGGATCTTGTGGGTGAGAGCAGACGCCCACACTGGTGACCACCATCCGGGAAGTGGCAAAACCTCTGGCTGAAACAAGCCCAGGGCCTCAGAAAAGCCCGAGTGGGCCTTGGGCCCTAGGCTGGCAGAAGAGGCAGAGGAGTTGGGGGAGGGGCCAAACTTAGAAATTTGACATTAATACCTCAGGACCTAATTCATAAAAACATCTAATTACAGGGTGCCAGTGTTTAATTGTCATTTAGGTAATGACCTGCAACTGCATACAAATTATAGGGTGATCAACTCAAACGTGCTTACAGCTGCTGTAAATGCCATTTAATCTAACATGGAGCCCCCCCAGCCAGAGTCTTGGCGGCTCAGACAAGGGTAGGATGCTCCGTTTGGCTTGACGTCCCACAGTGAGGTGAGTTGCGTGAAGCTGGGCTACAAACACTCACTGGCATGAATCTCCATCCCCCCCACCCGTTATCCGTGACTTGCCAATGAGCCCCAGTTTAAACTGCAGCAAGAGGAATTTAGGTTATTGGCTCTGGAAAGCTTGGGGTGGGGGGAACAGGGAAAGTCAGCCTCCTGGCTGGCGGGAGCGGGTGGGGGGCCCAGAGACAGGGCCCTGGCTGGTTTTGCTTCCTCTCTACAGGTAGGATCTGGACTGAATTAGAGGTCAGAAACCGGTGGCCCTTGCTGTGTTTTCTCCAGGCTGCACAGTGCTCTGGAAAAATGCATCTGAGCACCTCAGACGGGGCACGTGCCCTCATGTAACCACACTCCCCACCGCTCCCTGTCGCCTCCCCTGAAGCCCGCTTTCTTTCACTTTCCCTAGTACCTTTAGTGCCACAGCAAGAGCAACACGGACTTTGGAGCCAGACACCCAGTGATTGAAATCTGCACTCTGTCCCAGCTGAGTGGCCTTGGGCAAAGAAAAGGACTCTCTGACACGTTCTCCAGCTGCGAGAGGCAGTGTAGTGGACGGGTGAAGACATTGGGCTCTGGTGCCGACCACCCAAGCTCCCAGACCAGACCCAGTACCTGTGATCTTCCTGAACTTGCATACATTACTTTACCACTCAAAGTCCGCATTTCTCCATCTGTAAAATGGGGATGATCACGCGGAGTGCCACCTACCTCAGAGTTCATGCAATGAATTCACTGACATGCTGAGAATAGCGCCTGGCACACTGTTAGTGAGTAGGTGCTCAAGAAATGTTAGTCACAGGTGTATGCCACGGTGCTGAGGACCTTTGGGTAAAGCGGAGGACCATACAGCCCATGTTCCTGCACACACACACACATGCGCTCGCACACATGTGCACATGTGTGTGCGTGTGCAGGGGCTTGGGCTATGTCATCCTCTGTGCACATCTACACGCCCTACTCTTTCTCCTCTCCCTCTCCTTGGAAACTCTCCCATGCTGATCTGTCTGGAGAACTCTATTCATCCTTCAAAACCCAGCTGGGATTATCTGCTGGATGCTGGCTGTTCTTACAGCATCCAGCCTAGGAGGCCGCTGGCTTGTCTCTGTCTCTGAGTGGGAGTGTTTGGGGGTGTTTGGTGGCTGGCATCCTAACCACACGACAGTCAGAACAACTTGCTAAGTGTTGGTTGAATCGATCCTATGGAATCAGTGAGCCAGGAGGACCCTCAGAGGACTTCTGTGCTGGGGTAGGTGGCTTTAAATGAACTTGTCTGTGAGGCGCCTGGATGGCTCAGTCGGTTAAGCATCCGACTTCGGCTCAGATCATGATCTCACGGTTCGTGGGTTCGAGCCCTGCGTTGGGCTCTGTGCTGACAGCTAGCTCAGAGCCTGTTTCAGATTCTGTGTCTCCCTCTCTCTCTGACCCTCCCCTGCTCACACTGTCTCTCTCTCTCTCTTAGAAATAAATAAAGATAAATAAATAAATAAAAATGAACTTGTTTGAAAAGGAAATATATGTTCATAAGGAAATATATATATATACACCAGTGAAAAAAAAATACACAGGGTAAAAGTAAACTTTACCTTCTCAACGTCTGGAATTTTCTAGAGGTGGCCAATGTTAATGGTTTCTCGTACTGGACTGCAGACCCACTGTCTGCCTCTCCACAGGCACAGTGCACATTCCTCTCCAAACAGACCCCGTTGTCTGCTTCTCTTTTCCACTTGCTAATGCTTGAACATCTTCTATCTCAGATTTCATGGCCCTTCCCCCCTCATTGTACTGGCACCAAGTGTCCCGAGGTGTGAACGCTTCATGGTTTATTTAGCTGGTCCTGGTGCACATGGGCTGTGTCTGACGTGTCGCTAGCTCATGCCGGGCGCACAGGTGTCTTTGTCCACATGCCCTGGCATATGTGCCCTGCGAGTGGTGATGCGTTCCATGGCGGCAAGCCTCCTGGAACTGCCTGGGCCAGACCCCCACCCCCGGGCCTTTCGGTCACTCTCAGTCCTGTGGCATTTTGCTTGCCTGTTGGGTGCTGAGTGCTCATTCTAGACTGCTTGAGAAATAGCCTTATCCCCATGGCATCCTGCCATGGCTCAGAGGTTCCACGGTTTTAATGGGAATCAGCATTGAGAGTGAGAGCGCAGACGGACAGGCGCGTCTCTCTGGCCATTCCCCGCTGCTCATCGCTACCAACCAACTGTGGCCACTCTGCTTTGTCCAGTTTTATATGGATTTTTTGTGGTGAGTGTGGAGTTTCTCAGCTGCAAAACCATGTCCAAAGCATTTATTGAGTCAGGGCCCCCTCCTCCCTCCATGTTTTAGATCCAGAGAAACTGAGGCCCAGGGAGAGGTGCTTTGTGGGCATGATGCCCTGCCTCGGCTGGGGCGGCAGTAGCCGACACCCGCCTTCCCCAGGGGCCCCCATCAGCGGCCTTCAGCCCCTTCCCTTGGCCTAATCCCGTTTTCTGCCCAGCTGAACAGTGGGGGAGGCTTATTTCTCATCCCATTTTAATGCAAAGGAGGCTGCCAGGCCTGGCTTGCTCTGAGTGTGGTGACAGTGGCCGTGAATGGGGACCCCAGTAACAGGGACAAAAATGTGACAGGGCCCTCCATCATGGCATTGTCCGACAATCGGGACATTATGGTTGCTTCTGGAACCCTCTCCGGGAAGGGGCAGGGGCCCCTGCCTCGTATGCTAAGCAGACAGAGGCCAGGCCCGCCTTGGGCCACCCGGCCTTGGCCTGGTCAGTAATTCCATTGTGTCCGGCGCTTGGACCTGAGCAATTGAAAGCATCTCCCAGAGGCCTTCCTCCCTTTGCCTCCTGCCACAGAGGCCTGGACGTCTGGGGTGTGGGTGGAGGGTCTCTTAGACCCCGTCTTGGGGAGGCAGCTGGTCCTGCTGCTGCGTGATCCCAGGACAGGTGTTTCCCTCTCTGGGCCTCAGTGTATAACAATAGCAGCGACAATGACCACAGCCACACAATGGCGGACATTGCTGAGTGTTTGCCATAAGCACTTGACACGCACTCTCTCCACGAATTCTCACAGTCACCTTGGGGCGGAGATTTTCGCTCCCCCTCCCCCACCGGTGTGCAGCAGGAGCACCCCAAGAGAAGTAGCATGGCCCCAGAGGGACATGGCCAGCGCGGCACAGCAGAAATACAGGGCAAGCCACGTGTGTTACAATCTCAGACTTTCTGGTGGCCATGTTAAAAAATATAAAAAGAGGGACGCCTGGGTGGCTCCATCAGCTGGGCGACCGACTTCAGCTCAGGTCATGATCTCGCAGTTCATGGGTTCAAGCCCCGTGTAGGACTCTGTGCTGACAGCTTGGAGCCTGGAGCCTGCTTCAGATTCTGTGTCTCCCTCTGTCTCTGCCCCTCCCCTGCTAATGCTCTGTCTCTCTCAAAAATAAATAAACATTAAAAATTTTTTTAATTAAAAAATATAAAAAGAAAGAAATGAAATGAATTTTAATAATATAATTGATATAACTCTACCCAAAATACTATCATTTCTACATGTATTCTACATTTAAAATACTATTAATAAGACATTTCATTTTACTTTTCTTCAAGCTAAATCTTTGGGTGAATAGTGGACACTCACAGCACACCTTAGTCTGGACTTGTCCTATTTCAAATGCTCAGAAGCCACATGTGGCTGGTGGCCGTCGTGCTGGACAGCACAGCTCTAAACGGGACCAGCTGATGCTCCCCTAGGCAGCCTGGGCCAAGACCTCAGGCAGAGACATCCACTTCCCCCACTGAGCTCCCGTCACAGCCCAGATGGTGGGGAGAAGTGACCCCGGAGTCCTGGCTCAGGGCCACGGGTGTGGTCACCCTGGCAAGGCCTCTCTGGGGCCCTGGGTCATTCGGCAGCAGTCCCCGAGGGTCTTTCTCCCAGACCCTGGCTGGCGCTGCCCCTCCTCTCTTAGCCACAGCAGAGCCCACACAGCTTCTGTATGTCACCTCTCTGGAGTGCTGGGGTGGGGGCAGTGGGGTATGGCAGGTAGGAGGTGAACTGAGTCAGGGGGAGTCCTAAGCCTCATTTCCTTTGCTAAACCTCTGCATGCTGAACCCATTTTGCAGGAGTAGAGACAAAAGCCCACTTACCTCCCCACGCTGAACCCATTTTGCAGACGTGAAGACAAAGGCCCAGTTACACAAAGACACAGGGAAGCAGGGACTGAGCTGCGTGTTCACCTGCCTCTTGCAGGAATTTAGCTAGGAGAGTCCTCCCCTTGCCAGTTTCTTCAAAGATCTGAGCCTCCTTCACTTACAAACGAAAATGCCACTCCCCAGGGTGAAAGCCATGGACAGACAGCTGGGAAGAGCCTGTGGTCCGGAACGGGGGCTGCCAGGACTGAGCTCCTGCTAGCTCTGGGTGATGAGCAACTCGAGGTAACATACCTGCCCTCTGCACTGGGTTTGCTCATGGCCACGTCCGTCGTGTCCCTCTGCCTCAGGGACAAGGTGGGTATGTGCAAGCTGTTCCAGATCAGGGGTGAAAGGGCAAAGGAAGTGGGCATAGACATAGCTTCTTTTCCTCCCTCACAGCACCCTCCCCAGACCCCATTGATCAGGGGAGGCTCCTCTCCTCAGAACCGCAGGCCCCTGCCAGCTCTGCCAACCCCCGGCTCCCTTCCATTTGCGACTGGACAACTTCCAGGGCCGGACTTGGGACAGGCAGTAATGGACCACAGAGTGAGTGATGGAGCCCTGGGAGCAGACAGGGAGGAAATGGGGGCTGGGGTGGCGGAGGACAGGCCGCTGGGCCTCTGTGCTGCTAGGGATGGTGTGCCTTTTGTTCTCTCCTGCCCCCACCCGGCACCTCCCCATGTCCCATCCTCCCTGAGGCTCCCTCAGCCCTCCCTAGTTGGTGCGGCAGCTCCATTTTCCAGAATTGGAGACTGAGGCCTGGGGAGGAGAAGGGGTTTGTCCAGAGTGACACACGAAGTGAACACTAGAGTCCCTGGTCCAGAGGTGCGTGGGGACCCTCCCAGTCTCCTGTGCTGAGTCCACTCCATCTGCTCTGGTGCTTCAGGGTCCAGCCCTGAGGCCCCCAAGTTGGCTCTCTCCCTGGCCTTGGACTGCGTCTGCCTGATTTAGGATGCTTGTTGTTTCCCACCTTACATGCTGTGTCACTTTGGCCAAGCCACTTGTCTCATTGAATCTCAATTTCCTCATCCACAAAAGGGGAGGGGTACTTTTGCACCTGCTCACAGAGGAGCTGGGACAATGCGAGAATAATTATTAGGGCCTTGGCCCTTTAAGACATGCTTATCTGAGCCTCCATCCCGGAGCCTTCTGTATCCTGGAGCCCAGATTCCAACTAGAGGCCCTGAGGCGCCCTGGGCTAGCCCAGAGAAGGATGAACCTGTATCTCCCCACCGCCCCGCCCCTGACTTCCAGAGCTTCCGGGACCCAGACTACAGCGTTGCCTCTGCCCACAGATGTTTTTGTGAGCTCTGCTGTGCCTGCAGGGAGGAGAGGGCACTGCAGCCACAGTATGGGTGGGAGGGAGGTTCCTGGAGGGGGGAACACAGTGTTCCAGGGGTCCCAAGAGAGGCCCCGCCAGGGTGCCTACAGCTGAGGAACTGTGAGTCGGGCTCCAGGAATTACTTTGTTCCTCTTCATCACCAGCCTGTGAAGGGAGCCTCAGAAGGGAGAGGGGAAACTCATCCCAGGAGAGGCGGAGTGGCCTGCCTGGGGTCACCGGGCGGGTGAGCAGCCCAGGCGGAGTGAGAGCACACCCCCTGGTCCGTCCCCTGCCCGCCACACCCGGTGAGCGTACGGGAGCCCCACAGGCATTCTCAGAGCATTTACTGCGTCTGCAGTGTATTGAGCCCAGGTGTTGGGGTTAGACCCAGCAGAACAGTCTTCGTCCAGAAACACCCAGCCCAGCGGGGACCTCATCAAGCAGGTGGTACAAAGGCCAGGGAAAACCTGCGTCAGTGATAGAGGAATTGAAAACCGTGCAGGGGTAGAGAATCACTGAGCTTGGCAGGGGACGGAGGGGGGCAATGGGGAGCACCTGAAGGGGCTTAAGGAGACCCCTCCAAGGAGAGCCTAGAGCTGACTCAGGACAGCATAGTTGGGAGAAGTGCACCCCGGGCAGGGAAAGCAGCAAGTGCCAGGATCCTGAAGGGGTAAGAAGCTTTTGGGGACCTATAGGGGTGAGGGGAAGGGCAGGAGACTCAGTTGAGGCCAAAGTGAGGAGTTGGGCTTTGTTCCCGCTGGGGTGAGGAGCACTGGGCTGTTCTCAAAAGATAACCACGCCTCTGATTGCTCGGTGGAAAGAGAAGCCAGGGAACTAGCTAGGAGGCTCTTGTGGCCACCTGGATGAGAGCTGATGGTGGCAGGTGTGGGGGGGTGGGGCAGGGCATTGGAAGAGGAGGAGGAAGAGAGCAGTAGATGGATGCCGGAGCTATTTAGGAGTGGGGGGTGGTAGGCTCAAGGCTCAGACATGGGAGGTGGTGAAGATGAAGGACAAATGAGGAATGATGCTGAAGTTTATGGTCTGAGCAGGAAGATCTGGAGAAGAATCAGAGTTCTACGTTGGCCTCATGGAGCTGCCTGTGAGACCTTCGATTGAGCTTAGGTCCCATTAATGAAGGTCTATACCTAGAACAAGAGAGGTGACATTTGTGCTTTATGCTGCTTACATTCTTCCTGGATCCTGGGCCTGGGACTGGTTGGGAGGACCCACCCAGAAGTCTGCAGACACCATTTGGTGAATGGGATGGAGGAGATTCTGCTCTCCATCTTGAGTCACTGCAGGCTGCCCCAGGCAGGGGGAGGAAGTGGGGCTATGGCTCCAGGGCCCAGAGCCTAGAGAGGCAGGCTCCAGTGTGGTGTGAGGGGGGTTTCCTCCCAGACAGCCTCCACAGGCATGAGGCAGGTTGGCCACCGAGAAGGGAGCTCTGTGTTCGGGAAGCTCTGTGAGTTAGGGGTGGACGGCCTCGCATGGAGGGTGATGCTGATGGCCTCTAGTATTGGGTGGGGGCTGGACTCCAGGGTCGGCAGGGCCCCTCCTGCTCAGAGACGCGGCTTCCGATGGGAACAATGTTCCCAGGGAGCAGTGGGAACCTCTACTGATTACAAATTGCTCTGTGATTTTTCTCCTGTTACCACGGCAACAGCAGGCTAAGCATCTTAAGCAGCCGCAGGACTCAGCCGGCTCTTTGAAAGCCATAGATTTCCCTTCAGGGCTCACTTTCTCTCTTCACTTCCTCCCCTTCTGCCTTCCCTGGCCCTACAGTCTTCTTCCCACTGTCCTCCCCTCCCTCCTTGCCACCCACCCTGTACTTGGCCTGAGGGATCATGAGTATTCCTTATTCTCCTTCTAAGGACCGCACCTCCTCCTTGTAACTCAGGCCAAGACCTCTGGGTCACAACTTCTCTGCGCCTTGGTTTCCCCATCTGCAGAACAGGAAGGACATGGATGACCCTACCCATCCTCACATATGCAAATCCAGCTCACCCTTGGATAGCCAATACCAATGCTAATACTATCTCCGACAGGAAGTCTCTCAATTTCCCAGCCTGAAGCACATTCGCTGGTACCCATCAGCCTGCACTGGCCCCTGTAGTAGCTGCTGGCCGCAAGTGACTACTGAGTGCTTGGAATGTGGCCGGTGCCCTGCGATGAAATAGTTGACATACATTGAGATACGTGAAATAGTTGAGATACATTGAACATGATACATACAACGTGAAATAGTTGAGATACGTTGAGATACATGAAAATTAATCATGCCAGCTTAGTTTTACTTTTTAGAAAAATGTAAATGCCCTCCGTGTCTCGCACCATATTTCTCGCACCTCTATTGGGAACGAGGACCCTAAACAAACATTTGTGAATACGGAGTGGCAGTGACAATAGCAGCTGCTGTGGACAGAGCTCGGTGACTCATTCCATCCTGACAAAAAGCCCGGGCCGTCCTGTTAACATTCCTACTTGGTATTCCTGTTTGATGGGGGGAAACGAGAGGCTCGCAGAAGGGAGCCCCTTGTCTGACGTGCTGCTTGGGTGGCTCCGGTGGTTGTGGAGGCCCCTGGATCCATTAGAGACTCTAGAAAATCAAGCCGACAGTCGTGGTGTTTAAGGCAGAGACCAGTAGATTTCACAGCCGGGTGGGGCGGGCCGTCCAGTTTCTCACAGCGGCCCTTCAGGTTGGTAGCAATGGCCAGATGCCATCCAGGCATCCAGGGTGTCAGGTCATGACCCGCCCCCCCGAGGGGTTCATCACCAAGCCTTTACCCCCTGCTCGGTGCAGCGTCCTGACACTCAGGTGCCATAGGTCACACCGCGGTCACATGTGCGGCCCCTGGCAGCTTGTACAACAGCCTAGTCTGTAGGTGTGCTTGGTCCAGTGTTTCTGAGGCCAGAGGAGAGGGAGGGAGCGGGAGAGCCACAGCACACTCCAGGGTGAGGCTGCCACCAGACTCGGCCTAAATGGCTCCTAGGATCTCACTCTTAAGCACCCTGACTTCTGCCCATTGGTCCTGCTGCTCTGACCGTACCCCATATGCTCCTCGCCCTTCCCTGCCGTGATGGGCACCCAGAGGCTGGCCTCTGAGGACCCTGTCATCCAGGCTCTGTCGCCCTCTGGCTCCCAGCTGGGCTGGGCCGATGGAAAGGCAGAGGAGGGGCATGGGTGCTCTGATTCTCCATCTCCCTCTGTCCGGGGCCCTGCGGCTGCCTTCCTCTCCCTGCAGTTGTAGCTCCTGCATGAGGCCCCTCCTGTGGCTCCAGCCCTTTCCTGGGGACCACCCTTGCCCCTCCCCTAGGCCCAGGGGTGCTGTCACTCCACTGTGCCCAGCCCTGGGTGCTGCTCTGTCAGGGCTCCCTGGCTCCTGCTCACAGCTCTGTAAGCAATACCTCCATCCAGGGCCCTTCAGGCACCCTGCTGAGGGGACCTCTGCAAACTGCCTGTGCCGCATGGGTCTACCTGGGCTCATCCATGGCCCGGAGTGCGGCCAGACCCCTGGCTCCAGCTGCTAGGGACGCTCAGCAATGGCAGCCCCAGCCCAGTGTCCCTGGCCATCCAGCCACCCCCTTCCACCCGGTTTGCCGCATGTTCTGCTTCCTCTTTCACTGGGCAGTTCCCATGGGTCTTGGTCTCCTCACTGGGTCCTGGCCCCACTCAAGGCCTACAGCTGGTTATCGCTCAGTAACAGGGTCCCTGACCTGGCTGAGGGGCTGCTAGAGACACGGCTCTGTGCCCAGTTCTCTCCCCAGTTATCGCTGGGCCCGGCACTCGGGCGACCCCGGTGCATTTTGTTCGATGATTGAGTAAATGAAGTGATACAGAATATCCACAGTGTAGAAACAAAGTGTGTGTGTGTGTGATACATACATGTATAGGCACACACATATCTAGTGCACACATACATTTTTGCAAGTGCACACATGTGCATACACATATGTGTGCATATATACCCAAACATATATGCACACACGTATGTATATATGCATGTAAGAACACATACACGCACATATACACATTCACATGCATACACATATATATACACGTGTGTGTCTGTGTGTGTATAATGCTGTCAAGGGCATTGTCAATTTGTAAAATTTGTAAAATGATTTAAAAATGCCATGTAAATGTCAGGCTCCCTGGCACCACTGTGCCCTATAGATGCGCCTGGAAGCCTGGCGGCTAAGGAACCCCCAGCGGCCTCCACAGCGCACCTGGCTCACTCAGTCCAGCAAAGCCTCAAGTGCAGGGCCTGCAGCCCACTCAGCGCGAAGAAACGTGCGGTAGATTGGTGAACGAGCGTTTGCTAGGCAGAGGCACGGTATCCTTGGGACTGTGCATCATTTCTATGGCCAGGGCCAGGCCTGAGTGCTGGGCCTGGCCCCCAGGCAGGGGGTGAGCCAGCGGAACCCTGGGAAGCATGTACGTGGGCGGGTGTGCGCTGTACGGGAGCCCAGGTTCTGGCATTCAGCGGCATGTGGAGTCGGCGGGCTGGCTCTTCTGCATAAGCCCCTTCAGAGCTGCTCCCAGCCCTCCTCTGTGTCCGGGGGGGGGGGGGGGGAGGGGGGGGGGGGGGGGGGGGGGGGGGGGGGGGGGGGGGCACCTCTGGGCTGCGTCCATGAACTCCCAGCCCACTGACTTCACCTGGCCTGAGAGGGTATCAGAGGATAAGTGGGGTTCCCTGGGTCCCCCTGCAGGCCGGCAGGGGGCTGTGGCTGCACCCACCAGTGACTGCGCATCCTGTGGGCGGCCCCACCTCCAGCCACAGCTGGCTCCAGCAGGTCCCAGGAGGGCTGTTCTGTGCCCCAGGCCTCAGGAAGGAGCAGGCCCCCACTGCTGGCAGCCCCTTTGTGCCTCACTGTCCCTTGCTGGTTCCTCTCACCCTGCGCACACCTCCGTAACCAGTCCCTTTGTTAATTACCCACTTGACTGTGTGATCTGTTCCCTGTTAGGACCCTGCCTCATTTTCCAGGCATGTCCCTTCTTAGAGTTGAGTCTTGGCTCCTATAAAATGGGAGTAGCCACCATAGAGGGTCAAGTGGGAGAATCCCCCAAGCGGCACGGCCAGCCCAGTGCTGGTGCACAGGAAATGGCTGTTATCCGACCGTACCATGAGGAGAGCAGGGCAGAGTAGTGGTGATAGCCAGGACTCTGCAGTCAGATGGTCTG
The DNA here is from genome assembly GCF_003009895.1 of Hyaena hyaena. Classification (NCBI taxonomy): domain Eukaryota; kingdom Metazoa; phylum Chordata; class Mammalia; order Carnivora; family Hyaenidae; genus Hyaena; species Hyaena hyaena. The sequence continues at coordinate 890,185 of NW_024081135.1, forward strand.
GGTTCAAATCCAGGCTCTTCTACACCACGGCTGGGTGACCTTGGGCAGATTACTCAGCCTCTCTGTGCCTCCTCTGTAAAATGGGGGCGGTGGTTATGGTAATGTCAATCATTCATGAACTCTAAATACCCTAAGAGTGAGGGCTGTGGCTGCCACTACCTAGTGGCCATGGAATCCCCACATGTGCTGGCTGGAAGTCACATGTCCCTGGTGGGCACAAGAGCATTTACACCGGGGTAATCCGTGGTCCTGGCATACAGCTTCATCTTCCCACCTTCTCCTGGACTTCTTCCACACTGACAGTTGGACCCATGGGGTCAAGCAGCCCCAGACGGCGTGTTCATGTCCTCTCCTTACTGAGTGCGGGGTCTCCTGTGCACAGGCTCTGGGGCCTCCTCTTCACACCTGGCAGCCACCCTGGGGCCTCATGGTCCTCACCCTTTCACTCTGGGTGGATCACTCCATCCTGCCTGCTGTTGACAGGGGTGTGCAGGGGGAGCCCGCAGCAGAGCCAGCAGCTCCACAGGCCCTTCCCGGGCCGCCGCGCCCCCTCCCCTGTCCTGCCTGTGTAACCAGAGCTGCAGCCAGTGGAGCTGGTCCTGGCGGCCAGATCGCACAGGTATCGGCTGACCGCCTGTGTCCCGTTTTCCTTCACCAGAGGCGCAGGTAACAATGGCCGACAGTCCTCACAGGGGGCCCAGGCCCCCCCAGGGAGAGGCCCCAGTGTGCTATCGGGCCACACGATCTCACCCCTTAAAAGGCCTGCCCTCCCTGCTGACATATCGCACAAACGGGGCCTTCACTCCCCGCCAGCGACCGTCTGCCGCCCTGGGAGTGCGGGCCGGAACCCGGGCCCCCGTGCCAGCCAGGCCTGCCCGCCTCGCCCTTTCCCTGCATGTGAACCTGCCTCTCGATACACCTGTCCATTCTTCTCCCCTCGGCCTGAATTACAGCCCGTGAAAGACCTTTGTTCCCCCACCCTGGTCGAAACTGGGTCTGGCATGGCGAGGGGCTGCCCCGTTTCTGCCAACATAGCCATCTGCCCAGAGGCGGTCCCTCGGGTCCCTGACCAGCTCTCGGCGGGAGCTCTGGGCTCGGGGATCAGATTGGGGATGGTGGCCAGGGTCAGGGGGTCCTGCTTTGGCCTCAGGTAAGCCTGATTTCACCTCTTTCCTGCCTTGGAATGCAAGGCTTGTTTGCTCTTGAGGAGGCCTGGGCTAGTGGTCCAGGGGGAAGCCTCTGGCCCTCACTGAGGCCGTCTCTTCCGTATCTGTAAGGTGGACACCCTAAGACCCACCTCCCGGTGCTTTTGCGAGAACTAAGTGCCACCAGCACGCAGTGGGTCTCCAGGACTGCTGGAGCTGTTGGTGGCTGACCTGTCAGAGCTCAGCAAGGTTGGGGGGACAGGGAGGGGGGCCAGGCTCAGCTGCAGACCTCGGGATGGGACCTTTACAACAGAACCCACAGAGGGGGTGGGGAGGGTGGGCCCCAGAAGCCCCATTTCAGGCCAGGTCTTAGACTTCATGGGGGAGAATTCAGCCTCAGCGAAGTCACACTAGCCACATTTGAAGGAGGCCACGTGTGGCCACTGCACGCTGGGCCGTGTCACTGTAGAATGTTTCCCGCTCTGCTGACCTTCTCTGGGATGGAGCTACCGCAGGGTCTGGCAGGGGACTGAACTCGGCAGACACTTGCCGAGCACCCTCGGTGCACCTGGCCCAGCCTGGGAGCCCTCTGGGACTCCACTGCTTGCTCTTTCCACACGTGTTTACTGGGTGCTTGCTCGTGCGGGTGCTAGTGGGAGGGGCTTCCAGGCTCTGCCCTGGGCAAGCTCGCAGCAGGCAGTGTGGAGCGGAGGCTTGGGTGTGCACCACGGTAACACTCTCCTGGGTGTGATGCGTCTCCTGGGATCTGTGCCGAAGGCCCTGGTAGAGAAGTCGCCTCCCGCTAGTGTGACGGATGCTTCTACCTGGAGGCATGCAAGATGGTCTGAGGATGAGCTCCTGAGTCTTCAAGTTCTGAGGTAAGCAACCACGACTCCCACTGCCAAGGTTTGGATAAGATGTGCTTCCATACATCCGGGAATGGGGAGCTCATTACCTGCCCTTAGCAAGGCTCAGCCTAACCTAGCTGTGGTAGGCAGGATAATGGGCCCCCAAATGTGGTCCTGTCCCAATGCCTGGAACTCGTCAGTGTGTTATCTTTTATGGCAAAAAGGACTTGGAAGGTGTGAGTAAATGAGGGGTCTTGAGATGGAGAGATTTTTCCAGATTTTACAGAAGGACCTAAGGTAATCATAAGGTCTTCCTTACATGAGGAAGGCGGGGGTGGGGGACGGGATGTGACGACGGAAGCAGAGATTGGGGTGACGTGGAATGATGTGCTCTGAAGGCAGAGGGAGGGTCTGTGAGCCAAGAAATACAGGTGGCGGGAGACACTGAAAAGCCAAGGAAAGGAGCTCACCTCTCAGAAGTACCAAAGAGAACGAGCCCTGCCCACCCTCAACGTTAGCCCAGTGAAGCTCCTCTCAGACTTCTGACCATAAAGGGAATCAATCTGCGTCATTTTAAGCTACCGGGTTTGTGGTGGTTTGTTACGGCAGCCACAGGAAACGAATAGCCTAGCATCGTGGCCCGCAGCACGGGGGTTGGCTCTGGACTGAAATAGGTCTGACTCTCACTACTGCCTTTTCTAACTGGATAGTCTTCAAGGAGTGGCTCCATTTCACTGTGCCTCAGTTTACCTTAGCTGAAACATGGGGCGCGTCACGGCACCCACTCAACAGCATCATGAGGGTCATTATTCAGAAAGGGCATCCATGATCAACCCCTCGTGAAAGGCAGTGTGTGGCATCCCAAGAGTATGGTGACCAGAACCAGACCATCTGGGCTGTGAAATTACTCCATCCTGCCTCAGTTTATCTGTAAAACTGCAGTAGTAATGGGAGCGTTCTGAAGATTAGTGCCTGCCTCCTGGTAAGCGTTTAATCCACACTAATTATTATTATTGGTCTTATTGTGTTCCCAGCCCTACTGCCCCATCCCGGGGACCGCCCTCCAGGCCTGGCTCCCCAGCCGCCAGGCCCGCAGGCCAGAGCCGGAGGATGGGGTCAGACCGGCTGCATGGACGTGCCCTGCTGAGGGGAAAGGCAGACTGGGCTGTGACTGGCCTGGCTGGGCCTGGCTCTCTGTTGCTCCACGTTCTCTGTCCCCCGCGCCCCTCAAGCTGTCCAAACATGGGCCAGGCGCCCGAGGAGGACTCCCAAGGAACAGCCCTGGGAAAGGCTGGCCATCCGCAGCATGGGGCTAGAGGAAGTGGCCCTTGTTTGCTTTCTCGCAGCTCCACGAGTTTCCTTCCCTCTGCGTGTTTGCTTTGCTTTCCTGCAGCCACCCGCTGTGGAGGGCTGGCCACCAGCGGACCCGGGTCCTAGAGCCCTGGCCACGGACAGACCCAGAGAAGCAGTTTAGAACCACAGCTGAGCCCTGGCCTCAGCTCCCAGAATCGACTCTCAGACTCCCTCCCTGCCCTTTAAACGAATTCAAGAGGAACCAGAGATGGCATTTGCCGCGCGCCCACCATGTGCCAGGCCCACATGTGCCCACATGTATCAGATGCTCCTTGAACCCGCCCTGACACACCATGAGCTGGTGCCTTGCTATCCCCACGTACCAGCTGGGAAACTGAGGCATGGAGCCGGCGGACAGTGTGCCCAGGACCTCAACACTCCTGCGTTGGATTGGGTCTCCAGGAGCCCTGCTCCAAAGCCACCTGCCCCGTGCACCCCTTGGAGCTTAAACATAGAATTAGAGGTTCAGGATCGCGGAATCAGAGCATTTTATTTATTTATTTTTTTAAAGATTTTTATTTATTTCTAGGAGAGAGAGAGACAGCGTGAGCAGGGGAGGGTCAGAGAGAGAGGGAGTCACAGACTGAAACAGGCTCCAGGCTCTGAGCTGGCAGTCAGCACAGAGCCCGAAGCGGGGCTCGAACCCACCAACCGCGAGATCATGACCTAAGCGAAAGTCGGACGCTTAACCGACTAAGCCACCCAGGCGCCCCGGAATCAGAGCATTTTAAATCAGAGTCCTAGAATCCAGGGACTGCATGGTAGAAATGATGAGCAGAGAAGTACAGGACCTTGTAAGAAAATCGGAGATCCTTATTCTCAGGCTCAAATGTCTAATGCCCCTCCTCCCGCTCAGTCCCTCCTAGGATGCATTCTCTTGCACTCTCCCCACCCCCACCCAGTGTGGGGATCTCCTGCCTCCCCCGCCCATCCCCCCAGCAGCTTCCATCCCCCTCACTCCCTCCTACTTGCCTGTATAAATTAGCACCCCTGCCTCTGAACATCTGGTGACAAACAGTGGCACTGATTACAAGGGCCGTGCGTTTCTTGTGTGGATTTCGCGGGACTGTCCCTGGGGAGGATGGGGGAGTTGCATCCTCAAGCTGGGTGTTGGCGGGAGGCTGCTCTAGCGACCCCAGCAGGCCTCCAGGACAGGGAGACTGTGGCCTTGAAGCTACCTCGTGCAATTCTCAGCCAGGATCCGCCTCAGAACCATTGTATGGAAATCAGATCTACTGGTGGGAACAAATCAGGGATGTCCAGGACAACCCAGAACTTGATGGAGGGGCCTCCTTTGCAGCACCCCGGTAGGGTGGTTGTTTAAAGCCCCTTGAATTCCTCGAGCTAAGGAAAGCTCACTACCTCCCAGGCTTTCCAGGGTTTATCCAAGGTCATCCTGTGAGATGATCAACCCCTTTCTTGGGGGAAGCCCTTGAACTCTAAAAGCTGCCACTGTTGGACCCAGAACCCCCTAAGGGACAAGAAGAGTTTGCGGCAAGACTCTCACCCGTGCCAGAAGATCAATGTTCGGGAATCTTTGTTACCATGTTGTTGGTGATGGTGGAGAAACCGGTGGAATCCTTGTCGATGTCCTTCAACAGGAGGATGAGGAAATAAATTTGGGTACTTCCATACTGTGAAGTACTCGAGGATTGCTCCAAAGAATGGGGTGGGTCTACTCACATGCAGTGTGAAGGTGGAGAAAGTACCTTGTGAAACAGGCATCTTCCACAAGGGGACATATATGTCTATGTCTGTACTCACAGAGTGTGGCCCCGCTGCTTCTGGGTAGCAGGATTTTGGAATGCACTTTCACCCTTTACTATAGACACTTCTGTGTATTTTTAAAAAATTTTTAATGTTTATTCATTTTTGAGAGACAGAGACAGAGCACCAGTGGGGAGGGGAAGAGAGAGAGGGAGACACAGAATCAGAAGCAGGCTCTGAGCTGTCAGCACAGAGCCTGAGGCGGGATTCAAACCCACAATCCGTGAGATCATGACCTGAGCCGAAGTCATATACTTAACCAACTGGGCCGCCCACGTGCCCCTGACACTTCTGTATAGTTTCACAGCAGGGAGCATGCCTTACTTTCCATTAGTAAAGGATGAAGACATTCCCTATCCTGTGGCAGTCTGCCTGGAGAGAGCCCCAAGCAAGCAGGGCTGGCTCACCAACTCCTATCTATCAGCTCGTTTGCGGTGACCATGGACCAGGCACTTGCCTCTAACGACCGAGACGGACACAGCTATAGTTGTACTGTTCTACTTGGTAACTCTGGTTGGTCTGCTAGCGAAGCCTGTACATCTCAGTGGCTTAATGCCATCAAGGTGACTCCTTGCGTTTCAGCAGTCTGGGTCAGGCTGTGGCAGGAGGCGGACCCAGGCTCCCGCCACCTTGTGGCTCCTTTGTCACAGAGGCTGTGAGGGGAGGGAGGTGGCATAGCCCCCTGGCTCCTTTCCCACGTAGGTCTGCATGATGCATATCTGCTGCTGCTCCCAGTTCACGGTGGGGGAGCGGTCCAGCCGAGCTGTCTCCTAGACACTCAGGGTCAGGTCCCCACCCCAGAAGTTGCTCTGCTCTGAGGCAGTGAGCACAAATGTTCTGGGCCTTTCTGCCTCCCCTACCAGCAGCTTCTCTTGTGCAGATTAAGTGCCTTGACTTAGAAGCAGGGAGGGGCCTCACCTGAGTATCCAGGTGGGATCTGAGTTACAGTGGCCCCAGGATCTGTGTCTCAGCAGTGCTGAGGAGGGTGCATCAGGCCTGTCTGGGGTTCCTGCCAGGGGCTACTCTGTGCATTCATCAGCTTCCTTGCCTCTAAACACCACTAAACAAAACACATATGGCATAGTGCCCAGTGTGGTTAAGTGCCAAGAAGAAAAATAAAGCTGGGCTGGGGGGTTATGGGGAAACGGGTAACGGTGTACTGGTATTTTAGGCAGGGTCAGCAGGGGTGGCCTGTGTGAGGAGGTGACTTCTGAATAAGGATCTGACTGCAGGGAAGGAGGCATGTGGCATCCCTGAGGTTGGGGACAAGCATGGTAGTCCAGACCCAGCTAGGAAGGCATGGCCTAAGCTACTGAGCCAGGACGTCAGGAGAGGTAGGTACAGGCGGGGCCAGATGGTGTGGACCCTTGGGTCGGCCGTGGTGTTTGAATCTTATTCCAGTCGTGCTGAAACCAATGGATGTATGAATGACATGGTTAGTAACAGGGCTAAGAATGCAGCACAGGGAACTGAAGGAGTCCCGGGAGCCCCACGGACGTGTGGCCGGTGTGGGCGTCTAAGGACAAGATGCCTGGGGAGCAGGAGAGGTAGGCTGGGTAGCAAGCTTACAGACGCTTCCCCAGGTCATGGGTCAAAGATATAAACAGGCCATTTACAGAAGAGAAGATACAAAAGGCCAAGCGGCCAGTGAAGAGATGGCAAACTCGCAAGTAGTAACCAGAGGAGCACAAGGGACCTCTCTGCATCGATTAGACTGGGAAGAATCGGAATGCTGGGTGCCACTGAGTGCTGGTATGGGTACAGGGTTAGAAGACCCCTGGTGCCTGTGTGGGAATGGCAATGGGCGGAACCAGTCAAGGGAGCCACCTCTCAGGGCTCTTGCAAGGGAAGTCACACCTCTCCCAGCTGGGACACAGCAGTTCTGCTCCTGGCTACCTACCCCCAACGTTCTCACGCAAGTCCCTTAGGTGACATTCAGTGTGCAGGATGTGCCCTGCAATGCCGTTCAGGGCAGTGGGCATTGTAGGCACCGGATGGATGCCCCCCGCGAGAGAGCAGATGGCCACGTCCTGAGCATGCACTTATTTGCTGGGCAGCATGTGGTGCACTTGACCTCGTTGTTTGATTGCAGAAAGAGTCCTTGTATCCTGTCTTCTGCTGTGGAGGCTGAGGCTCCAAGTTAGGAGCTAAGGTCTGTGTGACTCCCTCCCCTAGAGTCCACGGTCCTGGGTGGTTTCACTCAGCTCCCCATGAAAGGGGAAGCTCCTGCAGACAGGGTGGCCGTGAGGCTGGGCAGTCCTGGTCTCGCAGCACACAGCCTGGCTACGGCCAGGAGCCCGGGTATGAGTCTTGGTTTTGCTGCTTAGCAGCCCCCTGACTTCAGACAAGTTGTCCCTTTGCTCGGCACCCACAGGGTTTGCACCTGTGAAATGGACACGTTTTGCACGCTAAGGCATCAGAGGCCTTAGTGAGGTTGCCCCAGTCGCGCTCCAGGCACAATCAATGTTTGCTTCCCTCCCCCCCATTCCCCGGGCACATAGGGGCAAATCTCTCATCCCTGCACCAAATGTAAATAAGGAAGGCTTCTCAGAGGTGGCATCTCTGATCATGGAAACTGGCTTTGGGAAAGTTAGATCCAGGCAGACTGAGTTCTCCTTCCAGCTGTGTGGTCTTCACTTAATTCTCTGTCTCCCCCACTGTGAAACTTGCTGGTCCAGGTGACGAGACACTCTGACCCAAGCACTGCTACTTGGTCAGGGCCCAGGAGCTCTGGGGACTCTTTCTGAAAGAGCCCCATGTGGGGAAGAGGGAGAGCCCCCAAGGAGTATAGATGAATCTACACACGGATATGTGATCCTGTTGAGGGGTTCACAGCGGCCAGAGGCTATATGTGGGTGCCTGTGAGACCCCCAGCCCTTCTCTGACCAGCAGACCCTCTTCTGGGAAACCTTCACAAAGATACTTGGAGTCCGGCCTCCCCTGCCATCAGCCTGGACCCAGATATACCACAGAGGCCAGGCATGGAGGTAAAAGGCTGGCATTTGGATAACAGTGGCTGGTACCTGAAGACTGACACGGACAGAAACAAGAGTTTGGGCCCTGCCCCCTCTCAGCATGGGGCTTGCCTCTCACCTCTCGGGGACCCCAGCAGGGCCTACTCACTGGGCTGTTGGGCCCATACAATGGGGCAATCAAGGGGCATTAAGCACACAACCCTGATAAAGCCATAGTCATTGTTACTCTTCGAAGTCCCACCCCTCCCGGGAGCAAAGGGGACTGAGCCCCCAGGATAGCCCTGGGCGGCAGAATCCCATTTGTCAGGACCCTCAGTCAGGAGAGGCTAAGTTATGCTGCTGTAACAAAAGTCCCAAATCCCGCCGGCTTAGTACAACAAAAGTTTATTTCTCACTCCTGCAAAATGTCCCAAATGGGTCAGCTGTGGTTTTGTTCGGTGGCCTAACAGAGCAGCAGCCACTGTGGGGAACACTGCCCGTCACTCTGGCAGAGGGGAGAAGGGAGATGGGAGGCGCTACTGGCTCTTAAAGCGTCCCCCTAGAAATGTAACTCATCCCTGCACTGCCCTACTATGTGCCCAGAGGCTAGAGGGACAGAATCTTTGCAAGCAGTGCCAATGATTCCCATACCATCCAACTTTTTAAAAATTACTATTATTGTTGCTGTTATTATTTTAAGCATGGGGCTCAGACGGATCAAGGAGTCAGCCCCAGACCACAGAGCCATCCTTGGCAAAACAAAAGCCATTCCCTTATGTGACAAGAGTTTCCTAAACAGCTACTATGTGCTAGGCACTGTATTAGGCAGTGGGGAAATTATAGAAAAGAAGAGAGTCAAAAAGCTCTGTGTTTAATTTTTTATTTTTATTTATTTTTTGCATGTGGTATGGAGAACACAGACAAGAAACAGTCAGCATAATAAATAAGTGAGCAATGTGTAAGCGAGAAGGTAGAAACGAGAGCAAGGGAAGAAAGGTTGGCATCCTGGAAGGATGAAGGCCCGTTCGGTCTTAAATAAGGTGGTCAGGCCTCGTTGAGAAGGTGTCACATGAACTAGGACTTGAGGGAGATGAAGGGTGAGCCACGGGGATGCCTGGGAAAGAGCATTCCAGACAGAAGCAGCAGCATGCACAAAGGTCCATTTTGTTACTCGATCAGCAAACATTTATTTTTTAGGGCCTACTTGGGCTAGACAGGTGCTGAAAGCTTGGCCCACAGGGAAGAATGAAATAATCCCTAACTGTGAAGACTTCAGAAAGCAATAGGGAAGAAAGGAAAGGCCTGGTCATTAATGGATTAACCATTCATCCATCCATCCGCCCACCCGGTGAGCAATTATGTAGTACCCACAGAGTGCCCTGCCCTGCTGGGGCCTCAGTGAAGGATCAGACGCTGTCTCCGCCTTGCATTGCACCCTATCTCGTGGGGGAGGCGACACAGACAGCTACTCTCCAGTGTGACAGAGGAAAGCTCGGTGGTCACAGGGGCCCAGGGAGGAGCCTGTGGCCCAGAGAGCTGGGGGGCTAGGGCCGCGGTCCTGAGGCCTGGGTAGGCAGCCACAGTGGGGGCCATCTTTGGTCAGGGCCAGACTTTGCAACTCTGGCCTCGTTGGGTGCAGAGGTTTTGTCATGTTCCTGTGAGGCTTCCCAAGCTTTATTCAGAGGTGCCGTCACATCCCTTAGAAACAGTGCACCTCTTACGGGTCTTGCTTCTGTGATCCAGTGGGTGGGTCTGGAGCAGGGCTCAGTGTGGAGCTAAGATTCTCCACTACCAAGGCAAGCAAGGCCTTCCAGAATGCTCTACCTGCTGCCCAGAGCATCGTGAGACTTTCAGTCTGGTGAGTGGGAGCAGGTGCTATTCCCAGGTGTGAGGGACACCAGGTGACCTTGTCTCAGACCCTTTCAGACAGTTCCTCCCCCGGCTTCAAGTCGTGTCCTCATGTGCGTGCACTGATGGCTCCATTGGGCCCCAGACCCCTCTGCAGATCCGGGCAACTCTGACCTCTGTGGACCCCAGTGGTCTCTAGGTGCTGCGGCTCCCTATCCGGTGTCCCTGCCCAGAAACTCAAGGCAGCAAGCTGAGGCAGCCAGAAGGCTTACTTCATTTGCTCCCCACAATACAGGGACAATACATTGTCCTCTGGGGCCCAAAATCCAGTGTTTTGATAATTACCATTTCAGGCCTTTTGTTTGTTTTTGGTGGTTTTAGGCAGGAGGGTATATTGCTTGCCGTGACACCCATTTTGGCCAGTCATTCTATGCCTTCCTCACCTGATTTAAACTGGATTCTTCTCTCCTCCCTCTCCTTCCCTTCTGCCAGCTTTGGCTGATGTGTGCTCCAGGCCAGACCCTTCACTGTGCCCTGAGGGAGGCCAGGTGGAGGTCAGAGAGGGCCCAGAACCTGGAGAGAAGGAGGAGGGGTTCGCACGGTAGCGCCATCCAGCTGCGTGCACTCAGAGGAAACCTGGGGACCCAGAGGAAGCTCGCGGTGATTGTCATCCTCCCTGCCTTTCACTGATGACAAAACCGAGGCCCAGGGAGGTGAAGCCCCTCCTAAGGTCATACAGCGCAAGAGGTCAGAGGAGGGGATTTGAACCCAGGCCTGTCAGACCATGATATTAGTAGCTGACATTTGTTCAGTACTTTTGCTGGGCGGGGCACCACTCTAAACACAGCATGACAAGCCGTGCAATCCTTGGCACAGCCCCAACAGGCAGGAATGTCGCCTCAGTTTCTAACAGTGTTTCAGAGTACTGGGACTCTGGGACTGGAGTTTGAATCCCACTTCTAGCTTCTCTCTCTCTCTCTCTCTCTCTCTCTCTCTTTATTTATTTATTTATTTATTTATTTATTTATTTATTTATTTTTTCAAGAGAGAAAACACAAGTAGACGAGGGGCAGAGAGAGGGAGAGGGAGAGAATCCCAAGCAGGCTCCACACTGTCAGCACAGAGCCCAATGTGGGAGTTCTAACTCACAGACCATGAGATCATGGCCTGAGCTGAAAGTTGGATGCTTAACCAACTGAGCCACCCAGGCGCACCCCCCACTCCTAGCTTTTAAAGTGTGTGTGTGGACACCTGGGTGGTTCAGTCGGTTAAGCATCTGACTTGCGCTCAGGTCATGATCTTACAGTTTGTGAGTTCAAGCCCCATGTCAGGCTCTGTGCTGACAGCTCGGAGCCTGGAGCCTGCTTTGGATTCTGTGTCTCCCTCTTGCTCTCTGCCACTTCCCTGCTTGCACTGTCTCTCTCAATCTCTTTCTTTCTCAGAAATAAACATCCAAAAAAATTTTTTTTTATTGTGTATGATCTTGGATCCATTACTTAAACCCTTTGCCTAAGTGTCCTTACCTAAACCAGATGTTATAGGTCAAATTGTGTCCCCCCCCAACACACATACAAATTCCTATGTTGGGGTCCTAATATCCAGTACCTCAGAACATAACCTTATTTGGACATAGTGTCTTTAATGAGGTGATCTAGGGGAAATGAGGCCATGCGGATGGCCCTGGTCCAGGATGACTGGTGCCCTTATGAAAAAGGGACATTTGGACCCAGAAATCATTGAGGGAAGATGATGTGGAGAGCTCAGGGAGGAGATGGCCATCTCTGAGCCCCAGAGAGAGGCTGGGCACAGACTCCGCTACAGCCCTGAGTAGGAATGAACCCAGCACATGCCTTGATTGCACGTGCACTCGAGCTGTCCAGAGATCGTTCCTGTTGTCTGAGCCCACCCAGTCTATGGGACTAGGCTCCAGCAACCTCACAAACTCCCATCCCAAAGCTGATAAGGACAGCCATCTCCTTCTGTGAGGATTACATGAGAGAGGGCGTGGCACGCAAATGCCCAGTGATTGAGAGGAAGCTGCGGCCCAGAGAGGCAAAGCAACCTTCCCGGGATCACATAGCACACACCTGTGCTCCTGATAACTCTGCCGCCCTGTCTGAACTCCAATCTAAGCTCCCTCCCGAGTGTACTTTGCCGGAGCTCCTGCCACCTTGGGCCTTCTTTGCCTGTTGCTGGTGCTTAACCACACAAATTGATCATCCTTTCAGAGGTCAAAGGTGGGGGGGGGGGGGGATGAAACAACAGAGGAGAGGCCAGGCTGGCAGAGAAAGGACATAACTCAAGGAAGTAATTATATATTAAGTGAAAAAGTCCCACCGGTGTGCTCACTGATGGAGCACCGCCACGTCCCTGATAGATGTGCAGCCCTGGCTGCCTTCTGCCGGCAGGAGCCGTGTCAGAGTGTCTGCCGTAAGTCAAGTCTCAGCCACCGTCCAGGTGCGCTGGCTAGCAGGTGGGGGCCGGCCAGTGGGTGGGGGGTGGGGGCTGTGCAGGGCAGAAGAAGACGCTCCTGTGGGGAAGAGGACCTGGCATTTTGGGATGGAGCAGCCTGGCACCTAATTAAACACTAAATGATGGGCCCTGGGAGTTGAGCCTCAGTTTCCTAGTCTGTAGAATGGGTGTCACTGTGATAAGCGAGACCCAGGACCTGGGGGTTTTCAAGAGCCTGTTGCTGAAACTGCTGGAGGCCAGAGAGGGTCAGGGTGAGGATGCAAAGAATAGTCCTCTCTGGTCCTCCAGAATGGGGGAGGGGTGCAGTTGGGTGGGGGTGGGTTGAGCAGATGATGGGCTGTGGGGTGCAGGGGGAGGGGGGTGTAGGGGTGTGTGAAGGGGCAGTTAGCTGGGGATTGAGAAGACTACCCCAGGGTCTGAATTTGAGGGGAAATGGTACCAGAATGAAAACTGCCCATCGTCATCACAGCTCAGCTCTCCTCCCCACCCCTCATCCCTGCCCTGGGGAGAGGAGCCATAATGCAGACCACGGAGGGAAGGCATTGTGTCAGGATGTACAGCCAAGTGGCTGGGCCGTGCTGCCTGGGGACAGCACCCCAGGATGTCCAGGAGGCTGGGGCCCTCAGCACCCAGGAGCCCAGGCACAGTTTGGGTCACCAGATTTAGCAAATAAAAGCATAGGATGCTAGTTCATGTGGATTTCACATAGACAATGAATTCTTAGGATAAGTATGCCCCATGTAATATTTGGTACATACTTGTACTCAACTTTCTGTCGTTGCTTCTCTGAAATTCAGAGTTAACCGGCATCTTGCATTCCATCTGACAACCCCAGATGCAGAGACAGGCAGGAGAAGCCATCTCCTGGGGTCTGGGGAGGGAGCTCTCAAGTCAGACTGCCCCAGGGTCCAGTCCCCCATGTAACTAATCCCATGACCTCGTCAGATCGCTGGAAACTCGGCCTGGGTTTTCTCCTCCATCTTCAGAGTGCCTACGTCGTGAGACTGATGTGAGGACTTGGAGAGACCCTTCTAAATCCCTGAGAACAGCCTGGCATGCAGTCCCCACTCAACAAGTGCTCCCCCGCTATTATGTACTGAATCTGGGTGAGCAGAAGAACTGTGATCAATCACTAGCCATGCACGTGAGGCGGCAGGTTTCAAACACTGGGGTCTCAGGACCCCTTAACCCTTAGAGAAATTACTGCAGATGCAGAGTTGTGTGTGTGCATGTTTGATCTATCAACAGTTACCGTAACAGAAATTAAAGCTGAGAAAGAAATGTAAATATTTATGTATTCCTCTTAAATGATAATGAGCCTGCTACGTTTACATAAATAACATATTTAAAATTAAAAAATTTTTTTAATGTCTATTTATTGTTGGGAGAGAGAGACAGAGTGCAAGCAGGGGAGGAGCAGGGAGAGGGAGACACAGAATCGGAAACAGGCTCCAGGCTCTGGGCTGTCAGCACAGAGCCCGACCTGGGGCTCGAACTCACTAACAGTGAGATCATGATCTGAGCTGAAGTCAGATGCTTGACCAACTGACTGAGCCACCTGGGCGCCCCCCTAAATAACATATTTTAAATTAAAATGGCTCTGTGTTTTAAAACCAGTGGAAAAAGTGGCGTTGTTTTACATTTTTGCCCATCTTTCCTCTGTGTGGCTTCATCGAAGTCAGCTGGCTTCTCGCATCTGCCGACCACTGCATCCAGTCCCATCTGCTGTCGCGTGTCATCTGGCCTCTGGGACACGCTACACCTGGGAGCACACGCGTGTGAGAAAGGCAAGTATCTCAGTACTACCGTAAAAATGGTTGTAACTTTTTGATCTGAGTCCGAGTGGGGGCCGCGGATCACGCAGGTCAGACAGGCCCCGGGCAGCCCCGGAGCCCTGCCGCACCCGCTGACGGTGGGGAGGGCATCCGGGCTGGCCGCGCGGCCGTGCTGGCGTGGGCTCTTCCACGGCGGGCACGCACAGCCGCAGTCCGCACTGAGCCTCGGGGAGCCCGGCTGGGGTTAGCAAGCACTTTACAGCGAGGTCGCTAAGGCCTGGACCTTCCTTGGCCTGGCCATCCCGAGCAAGAGGGGGCAGAGTGGTGACAGGAGCCCCGCGTCGTGAGCTCTGGGGAGGACACGCTGTGCTGTGTGAGGCAACCTCAGAGCCGCAGAAGGTGCTGGGCCTCAGGAGTCGTCTCTCTTCATATCAGTGATCTCCTTCCTGCCTGCGTGTTCTCCTGATCCCGGTTCCTACCTGCCCCTGCGCCCCCCCCCCCACACACACAGTGGGGGCCTGCCACCAAGGAGGGGCCAGGGACCTTAGGTGAAAGGTGAGCGTCAAGCCAGGGCCTCCAGGTAATCAGGGTTGCTGAGCCTGTGGCTGGCCTCTGCATGTGTATCTTGCCAGCGCGACCCTCTACCCCTCGAGGCGTCCTGTGTGTGTCTCTCGGGACCTGTTGACGGGGTCTGTCTAGGGCTCTGGTCACGGCGGATGCATGTCTGTACTCCCCCTTTGTTGTTGTTGTTTTAATTTTTTATAAGTTTATTTACTTTTGAGAGAAAGAGAGAGTGTGCACGAGGGGCAGAGAGAGGGGGAGAGAAAGAGAATCCCAAGCAGGCTTCGTACTGGCTGCACAGAGCCAGAGGTGGGGCTCGAACTCACACACCATGAGATCATGGCCTGAGTGGAAATCGAGAGTCAGACACTCAACCACTTGAGCCACCCAGACACCCCTGTATGTCTCCTTTGTAGGTTACTGGTCCCTCCCTGGGCCGCATGCAAGTCCCTCTGGGTCTCTCACTCAGTGCCCACGTGTGACTGTGGGTCCGTGTGGATGCCATATAAGCAAGCACCCTGACACTTTCTCAGGTTCGGAGTAGCTGGCCATCGTGGGGGCAAAGCTGGAGGGTGGTGGCAGAGTTTTCCTGTTGTTTCCAGCACATTCTTCTGGGGCTAGGAGTGTTGTTAAGGCAACCAGCGGCCACCTGGTCAACGGAGCAGCTGTGTCCATGACCACGTTCGGAGAGCTCGCTCTGTCTCTGCACTCCCATCTGGCCCCTGAGCTGGCAGGCAGCACTGGGGACAGGCCACCTCTGTCCCCTGGCTCCTTAGCTCTAGAAGCCCGCCTGAGCCCACTGCCCCCACCCCCACCCTCTGCCTGGGCCCAAGCAGGGGCCCCGCACATGTGGGAACAGGCTTCAGATCTTCAGTCATTCTGATTCAGCAAAGATTTATTAACCTCGACTGTGTGCTGGGCACTGGAAACCAGGGGCACCAAAGACAGACAGATGAGGTCCTACACTCACAGAACTTAAGAAACATATTAATACCCAAGCCTTACACTCTCTCGGCCCTTACGGTGTGCGGGTCACCGTTTTGTAACTTATGTGTGGCAGTTCATGTAAACACTGCAATAATTCTAGTACTGCGCCTGTTTTCCAAATGGGGAAATGCAGGCACAGAGAGGTTAAATTACTTGCTCTAAACCACACAGCAGCAGAGGCAGATTTGAACACAGGGCACCTGGCTCCATGCTTTGAACCACTAGACTGCACAGCCTCTACTAAATGAGAAATATAATTTCAGATAGTGGTAAATACCACAAAGAAACAAAACTAGTGGCTGAAGGGTGCTGGACACTAGGGTCATTGAGGTTGTACCATTGAAGAGTTGGCATCTGAGTGGAGTCTTATTAGCCAAAGAGAGCCAGCCATGCAGAGGTCAACGGAAACAGCATGTGCAAAGGCCCAGAGGAAGAATCGGAACATGGCATGTTGGAAGAACAGAGTGAAGGACACTGGCTGGAGCCTAGTGAGGGAGGGGTTCAGTGTTGTAACAGATAAACTTCCAAGGCTAAGTGGCTTCCACGAAAAGACATACATTTCTTGCCTGTGGGTGTTCCTTGACCAGCTGGTCAAGGGTGCAGGGACCATTCAGGGTCAATGGTGCAGGGACCATTCAGAGCCCTTCTTTCTGTGGTTCCACTGTCCACAGCCTATGGTCCCTGGGTGGCTGTGTCAAGCTAGTGGAAGGGAAGGGGTGTGGGAGATGTCGATGGGCTGGGAGTGCAGTACTTTGTGATCCAGAACCTAGCCCCCTGGCCACTCTCAACCTCAAGGGAGACTGAAATGTGCTCCAGAAATGTGACCCAGAAGAAGAGGACCTGGGCATGGCAGGAACGTGGCTGGACTTGGCCACTAAACAGCTGCTGAGTGAGCCAACAGAGCGGTCAGATTTGGGTGTTTTCTGGTGTAGACAAAGGGGGTTTGCTGATGGGTGGGAGGCCGAGGAAGACAAGACCCAGAGGTGGAGAAGCTGAGGTTCTGGGGGGGAAAGGGGAAGATTTGGGGTTCCCTCGGCCAGCTGCCAGGGCACTGTCCCTTTATGGCCCTTGGGAAGGCCCAGATCCTGCCCTGTGGAGCCTTGAGCTAGGCTTGGACATAAGTCCAGAGGGCGTGTGCATGTGTGTGCGCACACCTACAAGCGTACATATGTATGTCCAAACAATAAATGGGAACCCCCCCAAAACTATCTCGCTGCCGCTGGGCTGCCCTGTGTTGGTGAAAGGCCTTCCCCAGAAGGCACATGTGCCGGCCTTGCTGTGCAGTCTTGCCTAAAGCACTGCCACTCTCTGGGCCTCAGTTTCTCCACCTCTGAAACCAGAGGTCTGGAGCAAACTGGAGGCCGTATGCTGGTGGTGGAAAGGTCAAGTTCAGCTTGCAGCCTGCACCACCCTCACCATGTTTGTCAAAATACCCAAAGAGTGGGAGACTTTGATTAAAATTTTGATTCAGTCTCTTAAGATTTGGGCCTTTTTAATGTCCATTTTGTTGAAAAGCCTCTTCAGGAATAAGCCAAAGAGGGGAAGATACGTTTGCCCAGCAGAGTCAAATATTTATTACCATAGCTGTGTTTGAGTTATCTTATCATTATGGAGAGAATGGCAATAATACTCATAATCAATAATATTTATTATTCATCTATTGCTCTGAAACTCCAAGTGCCATACAGTCATTAGTAGGAGGGACCCTCACAGCAGCCTCGTGATGTAGGTATTATTATCCTCCTTTTACAAGTGGAGAAACTGAGGCTCGGAGCTCACCTGAGCTGGGGGCCTCAGAGAGAGGGCGGCCTCAGGGCTGGGAACTAACAGTGTGCTGAGTGGCCAGGAGGGAGGTTGGCAGCCAACGTGGCCATTCTTCTCGGAGGCCTGGCTCCCCTCATGCCACACCTACCCTTTGTCTGCACAGTAAGGGACTTCTGGTACCCAGGGAGGTTGGTCAGAACCTTCCCCGTTCTCGGGCACCATGAGGCCAGGGACAGGGAATGCAGGCTTGGAAACTCTTCTCGATCATGGCAGACTCTGGTTTTCTAAAGCAGAGATAAACCATGACATGGGATCCGAAAATACACGGTTGTATATTTTCTCTTCCCATACCTATCCACCCAGCCACCCATCCACTCCCCAACCATCCATCTACCCAGTCACTCACCCATCCACCTGCCACTCCACCCATCCATTCATCCACCCATCCATTTATCCATCCTCCCATCCACTCACCCATCCACCTGTCCACTCTGCCACCCATCTGTTCATCTACCCATCTACTCACTCACCCTCCCATTCATCACCCAGCCACCCAGCCACTTGCCCATCCAGCCAGCCACCCATCCATCCACTCATTCCTTCACATCCCTACCCACACCGACACCCAAGTAAAGAAGAAATAAATGGTCCAAGGGAACAAATCAACCAACCATCCAGCCATTTTATTTGTCCATGCTGTAATCCAGGTCCAACGCTGACATTGGGGAGTCCAACACAGCCTAGACACTGGGAAGCACCCAGTGAGAGGGGCCATCAGGCTGTGGTCTCAGAGGTATCTGAGTTTCTCCAGTGTCTGTGGGCACAGAGTCCAGAGGTGCCCTCCCCTGATGGCTCAACACAGTTGCTCAAGGTCCCTGTAGTCTGCCTCACACCACACCTCACCCGCAAGCAGAGGCACCCGGGGACCCGCAGATGCACAGCCACACACCCACATGCACACACCACCCTGAACGTCTCAGGCACATGGAGAGAGACACACACATAGCAGGGTATATGCGGGAGCACACAAGATGTATGCACATCAGGACCCCAGAGGTGCTTGGAGGTGCAGCCACATGACGACCCCAAGACTCCTGAAGGGCACACACACACACAGACATACACACATGCGTGCACACAGAAATGCAAACGGACATGGATTAGAACACCCACGGCCTCTTGGGGGAGAGCTTTCTGGGTTGAGAGGCACTGGATGTGGGTGGACCCAGAGCAGAGAGGCCTGGTTTACACCTCTCTGCCAGTCTGCCCTGGGACTGTGACATCCACAGGAAGCCCTGCTGAGCCCTGCCATCCATGGGACCCCTCACCCCAGTGTTTCTTCCCCATAACTGAGGACTTGGCCTCACCTCTGGGGACACATGGCAGTGGCAGGGGCACCCTGGTGAGAAGCAGCCTCCCTGAGCACAGTGGTGACAATCGAGCCCTGTGATGGTCACCCAGTGCCCAGGGCACGGGCGTGCCTGCCGCATGGCTCACTGTGAGGTCACTGCTCAGCGCCCCTGCTCAGAAGACCTGAGCATAACAGGCTGAGTGAGGCTGGGGGTCTGAATCCTTTCCCAGGTATTACCCATGACGCTTCAGTCCAGGCATCCAGGGGCCGCTTTCGCCCACTTGGCCAACAGAATTTGAGAACCCAGCTCGGTGAGGGTCCCTCCCCCTAGGGACCAGGCCTCGCTCCTCCTTACCCCAAAGTGAGGAGCGGAATTGAGAAGAAGCACAGGCCATGGAGTGATACAGGCAGACTCAATATAAATAAAATATTCATATAAAAATAGTCTCTTACAAAATATTCTCTCTTATCCAGTGGCTCACTTTCCAAAAGATGAAAACTGCTGGGAGTTTTATTATTATCTTTCCTCTCTCTCCGAATTCCAAACTGGGTTTTTCTACTGGTGTTAAGTGTGAGCTGGGCAGGACTCAAGGATGGGAAACGTCTCCAAATCTGGACCGGCTTAGATTTCTGGATAAGTAGCAGCAAACAGCAAAAAAATATAAACGTGTGTGTATATATATCTATATATGTATAAAGGACATCTGCTCTGAAACATCTAGTGCTGCAAGGGCATACTTGCAAAACCGACTAGTAGAAATATCTGCATAAAGAATAATCATGTACAGGCCTACTCGGCTCCTTGCTCTAGTGACAAAATTATCCCGCAAGGAAAGCAAGCGGTCCACTTTGATTGCAGAAAACGGATCCCGACGAGGTGGAAGGATTCTTTTTAATTAAATAAATTAATATTATTTTTTATCAGAATAAATTGTTAAATATTGCTATGTTGAGGCCCAAGGGTCCAGGGCTCCTGGTGCCAAAAGGCTCTGCTCCTCAGGCCAAGGCGGGCCCCCTGCGGTGTCTGGGGTTAGGTGGAGCAGCAGCGGGTCAGGAAGAGAATGGTCAAGGGCTCTGGAGAGATCTTTCCTACAGGCGCCTGCCGGAAGACCCAGGAGACTGTCCCTACAGCAGAAAAGACAAGCGCAGCGTTCCTGCGGTTCCCCGTGCAGATCCGGGGAGAGACCCGCCAGGGTGATTGCAGCTTGGAAGCTGTCCGGTTCTCCCCGCAGTCTGACTTGCAGCTGGAGAGGGCGGCGCGGCGGAGTCCCGGGCTCACTTGCATGTGTACACCTCGGTGCGCTCGCTGCACGTGTTGCACTTGACGTAGCAGCACCAGTGGAACTTGCAGTTGCACTGCCACACGCGGGCGTACTGGTGGGTGTTGTAGCCACGGCCGCAGCACATGAGGTCGCAGCCACTGGCCTGCGGTGCCGTCTTGTTACACGCGCGGCCCTGCGTGCCCACACTTCCCGTCACCGGGTCCTCCTCGCAGTAGTTGGGCGACTTCTCGATGTACACCAGGTCCGTGTCCATGGGCTTGCGGTACGACAGCGGCTTCTTGATCTTGAGGAAGGTGGGCCGCTTGTTGCGGCTGGCGCGCACGGGCTCCACGTGAACCGCCTCGTTGTACTTGTCCTTGAGCACGTAGCCCAGCTCCCGGAACTGCGGCAGCGTGGTCCAGCACGTCTTGGTGGTGCACGAGCCCGACACGCCGTGGCACTTACACTCCAGCTTCATGTTCTCCTCCAGGATCTGCGGGGGCGGGCGGGGAAGAGCATAGCGCCGTCACTGCACGCCCGTGGGGCCTCCAGCCCCGCCCCGCCCCGCCGGCCTGGGCTTCCGGTTCCCGGTAGGTGGCCGACACTCACACCTAGTGTCAGATCCCTCTCACCTCCCGCCTGTGTGCTGTGCTCCTCCCTGAACTTGTTCCTCTCCTGGCCTCCCAGCTCCTATCTGGTCCTGAGCCTGGTGCTCAGATCAGTCCAGGCCAGCCCAGAGCACACAGAGCTTCCCTTCGGCCCGCACAGGTTTAAAATCATTTTGAGCCAACACTTAAAAACCAGCAGCTCAACTTCCAGGGGTTATTTTTGGCAAATAGAAAGGGCATCTGGCAACTCTACAGTGAGACTCAAATTATTTAATAACTGGCACCACTGAGTGCCGACGTTTGGGTATGGACGCTGGCCACAAATGCCAGCATGGCCCTCCCGTACCTGCACCTGACTCCTTCACAGGCTGGCACCTGTGACCCCAATTTGCCACAGTCCCCACCCCTCTCTGTTACTTCCCTGACCTCAAGTATGTATTTTCAGAGGTCATCTGCTTTGACCACTTATGACATCTGCAAGGCACAGTGAACATCTGGGGCTGGGTACCCTGGCTCTGATTTAACCCTCTCTGACATCCAGGCTACATGATGTGCCTCTTCTGAGTTCCCAATACCTCATGGGCTCCCACTGCCATAGCTCTGAGAGGCGGCGCTGTACAAAAAAGCAAAAAGCACAGATGCTGGAGCCTGGGTTTAAGTCCCAGACGCAACATCAACCTGCTGTGTGCCCTTGGGCAACTTACTTGACTCCTCTGTGATGCTGTTTCCCAGTATGCAAAACAGGGATAATAATTGTAATTAATTATAATCACGCAATGAGTTACCAGTCAGCAACAAAAAAGAAGGAACTCATACACACAAGAAGAACAGATCCCCAAGATGTGATGTTGAGTGAAAGAAATTGGATGCAAAAAAAGAACATACTGTATGATTCCGCTGCTCCGAAGTTCAAGGTCAGGCAAAACTAAAGGCTGGGTTTCATTAGGTCTTTATTGGCATACATGGGCAGTGGGCTACAGATGGCCCGCGATGGCATTTTGCTAACACCTGCTTTGGAATATCCCAGCAGGAAAGGAGGGCAAAATTTACCAAACTGCCCATGGTACTAGATATTTAGGTTGTTTTCAGGCTTTGGGTTCTTTAAAAAAATCTTTCTTTCCCTCCCTTCTTTGTTTGTCCTTTTTTTTTTCTTTTAATTTAAATTCAAGTTTGTTACTATACAGTGTGGTCTTGGCTTCAGGAGAAGAACCCAGTGATTCATCTCTAACATATGACACCCAGTGCTCATCCCCAAAAGTGCCCTCCTCAGTGCCCCTCACCCATTTAACCCATCCCCCACCCGCCTCCCCTCCAGCAACTCTCAGTTTCTTCTCTGTATTTAAGAGTCTTTTATGGTTTGCCTCCCTCTGTTTTTATTTTATTTTTTTTCCCTTCCCCTATGTTCTTTCTTTTTTTAAAAGCTGTATTTTAGAAGGGAGTATCTTTGGAACTAAAGCTTCTCTTCCCTCCTTATCATCTTTGGCCTGATTTTATCCCAATAGACATTTATGAGGCTCCTACTATGTGCCAGGCTCTGGGTGGGGGACATACTAGTGAGCATAGTTCCTGGGTCATAGTGTATATGAGCATTTTCATGGTCTTCATCTGGAGTGCCAAATTAATTTTGCCTGTTGTGTAGTGAGAAAATAGTGCATTTGTGAGTAAATGACTGAACATGTAATCACCACCTGTATATACACTGTGCCTGTGCTTTTATACATGGCATTATTTAACTCCATGAGGTTAGTATGATTTCATTTCACAGGGGTCAAAACTCAGGCTCACTATGTCCTAGAGCTGGTCTATGAGGCATTCAGAGGAAAAGGTCTTATTGCTGAGGATCTGCATCAACTGCTTGGTGGCTGCTTACTTGCTTTGTGACCTTGGAATTGCCACACATCCTCTCTGGGCCTCAGTTGCCTTTGCTGAAACATGGAATGAGAGCAATTCCATCTTTTCTGACAAAAGTCAGGAACAGAATCAGACATTCAAAAAAATAGTCATGAGTTCTGCCTCTGGGCCTGGGCCTGTGTGGGTGCTCGGGACCCCGACAAGAGAAGGTCCCCTGTCTCCAAGGATGGGTGCATGTTCGGGATCCTCCCAGTCCTAAGAGCTCTGCATCCAGGAGGAGGGGACCAGTGTTTGAGTCAACGGACTCAACAGGAAGTGAGGGCCACCCTGTTTCAACCACAGTATCAGCAACTGAATGAGCCAGCAATGCCACAGGCATCCAGAATGTTCAGGAACAGAGAATCCAGTTGGTGAATGCTCCGATTCCAGGACACCTAGTGTGACAGAGCACCTACTGTGTCAGGCACCCTCATATGACCTCCACACACATGCTGCTGGTACTGGATGAGCCACCCCCAAAAAACAGATGCTCCTTTGGGCTGTCAGTGAGGAGACTGTTCCCACGCATCTGGTCCTCCTTCCCGCCCTGGCCCGAGAAGCGTGGGGACAGAGCAAGGCTCTGGGGAGTGGCGACACACTCTGGGGGCAGGGTTAGGCAGCGGGTTTTAGTGCAGTCAGACATGTCAGCACAGATGTGCTGGGGCCACTCACGGATTCTGACAACGCCCAGAATGCAGGGCCACGGAACCTTCTTCACAGCTGGGGGGGAGCAGTGCATGCATGGCACAGCGTCTAATAAAGCTGAAGATGCACCGGCCTTAGCTCAGAAATTTCACTTCCAGGGTATATATACACCTGAGAGAACCAAATGCTTGTGTGCACAGCAGACAGGTTCAAGGATGTTCATAGCTGCGGCATTCATGGACACATGGAGGGTGCCCACTGTGGATTCACGGCATCTCTCCCCGCTGGGCACGCTCCATGTGTCCATCATGATGGACTGCGTAAGCCTAGGTGTGCACTCAGCGGACACCCCAGGGCAGTGACAATGAACAACTACAGCAAACCACACCAACAGAGGTCAAGTTCAGAAGTACAGTGGAGGGGGAAAACAGCAATCATAAAAGACTTCCACAGAATGATTTCATCACAATCAAGTTCAAAGAGGGGCAAAACTGGATTGTATTGTTCAGGGACACCTAAAAAGTATAATAAAAGGTAAAGAAATGAGGGTCACAAATATCAAGGCGGTGGCTGTGTCTGGGGTGGGGCGCGAGGGGTTGTGGTTGACAAGGGTCATCTCAGGCACTTCTGGGGTGTTGGCAATGTCTGTTCCATGATATGAATGCTTTATAATTATTCTTTTAAATCAATAGAGATGTTCTCTGTGCTTTTTTGCACAAATGCTGTATCTCACAATTTATAAAAATTGCTGTGATGTGGGGCGTTTGGGTGGCTCACTCGACTAAGCATCCAACTTTGGCTCAGGTCATGATCTCACAGTTTGTGAGTGTAAGTCCCGCGTTGGGCTCTGTGCTGACAGCTCAGAGCCTGGAGCCTGCTTCAGATTCTGTATCTCCCTCTCTCTCTGCCCCTCCTCATTTGAACTCTCTCTCTCTCAAAAATAAACATTTAAAAAATGCAATGGGTACAATAACACAGGAAAGCATGTGTAACATCATGAGGTATCAGGCAAATGTAAATCAAAAATCACAGTGAGATACCCCTTCATACCATCTAGGATGACAGACAGAAGACATACAGACATAGCAAGTGTTGGCAAGGGTGTGAAGAAATGGAGACCTTCACACGACACTGGTGGGACTGTGAAATGGAGCGGTCCTGTGGACAACTATCTAGTAGTTCCTCAAAATGTTAAACAGGGTTGTCACATGCCCAGTGCTGTGACCTCCTTTGAGTCCTACCCTCCTCCTCATATTCATTTGTTGAAATCCTAACCCCCCAAGAGTAAGTGGGGACTTTGGAGTTTCTTAAGTCATGAAGACTTAATGCCTTGTTAAAAGAGACTCCAGAGAGACCCTGGCCCCTTCTACCATGTGAGGACATAGTGAGAAGGCTCTGACTTTGAGCCAGAAAGAGGGCCGTCACCAGAAGGCTGGTGACTTGAGCTTGGACTTCCAGCTTCCAGAACCGTGAGAAATAAGTGTCTGTTTATAAGGTCTATTGTATTTTGTGATAGCAGCCTGAACAGACTAAGTCCACCCAGCAATTCCTCTCCTATCGGTACACTCAGGAGAAATGAAAACATATGCCCATACAAAAACTTGTAAACCAAAGTGAACAGCATTCTTCATAATTGCCAAAGTGTGGAAACAACCCAACTGTCCATCACCTGATGAATGGATAAACAAAATGTGGTGGATCCACACAATGGAACATTATTCTGCCATGAAAAGGCATGGAGTGCTGACACACACGACAACATGGATAGACCTTGAAAACATTGTGCTCAGTGACAGAAGCCAGACACAAAGGACATAAATTGTATGATTGCATTTATATGTGATGTCCAGAATAGGCAAATCTGAGAGACAGAAGGTAGATAGCGTGGTTTGGGAAGAGACTGGGGCAAAGGAGGCACAAGCTTCTTTCTGAGGTAACAAAAATAGTCTGCAATTGTGATCATGGTTGAACGTATCTGAGAATATGTTAAAAAGTGTTGAACTGGATACTTTAAATGAGTGCACTATATGGTATGTGAATTATATCTCAATAGAACTAGGGATGTTTTAAAGAAGTTTCTTTCTTTCCTTTCTTTTTCTCCCTTCCTTCCTTCCTTCCTTCCTTCCTTCCTTCCTTCCTTCCTTCTTTCCTTCCTTTCTCTCTCTCTCTCCTTTCTTCCTTCTTTCCTTGCTTCCTTCCTCTCTCTCTCTTTCTGTTTATTTATTTATTTTGAGAGAGAAAGAGAGAGCACAAGCTGGGGAGGGGCAGAAAGAAGGTGATACAGCATCTGAAGCAGGCTTCCCGCCGTTAGTGTGGAGTCCAATGCGGGGCTCCAACTCACGAACTGTGAGATAGTAACCTGAGCTGAAATCAAGAATCAGACCTTTAATCAACTGAGCCAGCCAGGCACCCCAAGCTGGGTTTTTCTTTTTTTTTAAGTCCCTAGAAGGTTTTAGTGAAACAGCAATAGGTTGTATTTGTGAGGTTGGGACACCCAACATTTCCGTCATGGCAGCTGCTGTGCCCCAAGCCCCAGTGCCAAAGGTCGGGCTTCTGGGTCAGGTTGGGTGCTGCCGCTCCCGCCGCATGCAGCCTCCCGCACGACACCTCCCTCTTCCTGTGAGGCCACAGCTGGCCTGAGGCCATGGCAGTATTTGTGTGGGCCCCTAATCAGATGATGTCCAGCCCGTTAACCCTGCAAACTCTGCATTTTGAGAGCCTCAGTGATTGCATTATATCCATGCTAAGCTGGGCATAATCACGGCCGCCCTTGCCAGCACTGGCCACCCAGACGGGCATCCGGATGGGCACCCGGCCCTCTCCCTGAGGCAGGGGACGACAGCAGAGGAAACAAGTGTGGGACAAAGCCACATTCTTTGTACCCCCTGCCCCCACCACCAGAGGCCAGGCTGGCTATAGGCTTCCCCCCTGTCCAAAGGGATTTCCAGGGCTCCCTTTATACTGGAAAAGTCTGGATTGTGATTCTGAGGCATGTTGTCGGAGGGTGTGCAGGATCTAGGAGGACACCCCGTGCACCTTCGCAGTGCCTGGCACACAGCGGGTGCTCAGCAAGTGCCCAAAGGTAAATTCACCATCAGGGTGCACTCAGACTATTCCATGACCAGCAAGCAGCACCCTGAATGCCCGGGGTCTGGGAGGCCCTGCCTGGCCGGCATCAGCCCCGCATCACTGGGCAGAGGGGAAGAGGGGAGGACCCCGGGAGCAACCACAATTCGGGGAGGGGCGATCAGAGGGTTTGGAGCACCTGGTGTGGACACACATCAATATTGTATGTCCCTGGTGGCACTGCTGGGTCCCAGCTTACAGAGCAGCTACATAAGACTGGGGTCTGCCATTTTACCAGCCTGCAATGCAGACGTGCCTCAGTGCAAGAGGAAAGTCAAGGAGAAAATAAGTCTGAGAGGCCCAGAGTCTGGTGCCTCACGGTGTCTGGGAGAACATGGACTTCTCCGGCCTCCCACCAGTGCGCTGGGGTGTGAACACCACAAGGGGCCTCAGGTCCCTGGGCTGGGAGGACTCTGGAGGAAACAAGAAGCGGCTGCTACAGGGTTCAGGTTTTACCTGTTGAAGGGATTGAGTCCCCTTCTCCACCTGTTGCCCTGGTCGGCTAGGAGGTGGGTGTTTATCATGAGTGGCCAGGGAAGCCAGGACCACGATTCATGACTTATAAAGCTCTCAGAGCGGTTGTAACATACATACCACACTGGTGCAGAGACCGTGCGGGCAGAGGGCTGGGAATGTGTGGGTACGCCTGTACCTTCTGCTCAGTTTTGCTGTGAACCTGAAACTGGTCTGAAAAATGAAGCCTATTTTTAAGAAAAAGATCTCAGAAGAGAAGCTGAATGCGGGGATGGTCTCTGGCATTGAGATAGGGCTGTCTCTGCTGCTAATTGGTTGGGTTCCCTCGCTGGCCCTCGGGTTCCCCATTTTGAACCCAAGGGTCTGAGCTAGATGATTTCCACGGCTGCTTCTGCCACTACCTCTCTGTTTTCTGACTCTGTCTGTCTTGACTTTGCATCCGTACTGCTTTTTTAGCCTGTATGGAGTGTGTTCAGAGCCTGACAACATCTGATTTTCCTGACACTCCCTGACAGATGGGCATTAAACTCCCATTTCACAGGTAAAGAAAGGGAGGCTCAGAGAAAGGCAGGGACATGAGCAGGTTTGCAGAGCCAGAATAGGTGGCCTTCTGTGTGTCTAGTTTCCTTCATTCAGCATGTTTTCAAGGTCCTTTTCATGGCTGAATGATACTCCGTTGTACGGATATGCCACCCTCTGTCCCGTTCATCAGTTGTTGGAAAGGAGTCCCATTTTTAATATATATTTTTAAGTTTGTTTGTTTATTTTGAGAAAGAGAGCGTGCACACGCACAGGCAGGGGAGGGGCAGAGAAAGAGGGAGAGAGAGAATCCCAAGCAGGCTCTGCGCTGTCAGCACAGAGTCCGACACAGGGCTCAAACTCACAAGCCATGAGATTGTGACCTGAGCCGAAACCAAGGGTTGGACACTTAGCCAACTGAGTCTCCCAGGCTCAGTCCCCTTTTTATATTGTCCGTAATGTCCTAGTCTGAGTGCACCCTGTGTACCAGCCATGACCCAGAGGCCACCCAGACTGCACCCTCCTCTGAGGTGAGCTGACAATGACCCCCTACCCCTTGACTCCCAGACCCATCCTCACTCTCTCTTCATCCACCTCTTTTCTCTGGCCCCCTGTTCCTTACCTGGCTAATCCTTACCGCCACCCCAGAGGCTCAACCCATTTCCACTACTGGATGTGCACCCTCCAGCAAGGCTCACACATGTGCCAAACGACCCAGTGCCTCACAGAGGTGTTATCTAAAGTATCAAAAGGCCGAGCGAATCTAAAGATCCCCCAAGGGTTATAACACCTCCAATGACTGGAATGTCCTGCAGCGGTTAAAGAGAGTGAGGCAGTCCTGTACTTACTACTGAAGGCCGATCTTCGAGATACACAGGAGAACAAAGCAAGGCTCTGAAAAGTATGCAGACCATGAGCTCACGTGTGGGAGAATGAAAAGATCAGAAAAAAGAAAAAAAGAAAAAAGAAAAGATCTGTGCACGTGTGTTGGTAAGAGCACAGACCGTCTCTGGAAGAATACATGGGAGTTAGTAAGAGTGGCTACTTCCGGGGAGGATGCCCGGTGCCAGGGGGCTGGGTGGGCACGACCCTTGCTTCTCACGGGACTGTACTTTTTGAAGATTCTATCATGTCAGAAAAAGTCACCTTGTCCACAAAGCATTCCTCGATTGCCAAGGCAATCAGTGACCCCCTCGTGGTTTCCGTGGCTGTCCTGGGCCATGGGGTATCTGTCACCTTGGCCCTGTGACGACTGTCTACTGTCAATATCTCCCATCAGGCCAGCACGTCTTTGTGGTGACATGGAGATACACCATTCAGATGCCCCTTCAAGGAAAGTCTTGCTTCAAAGCTACAGCTAGTGATATGCTAGTAAACTGGCCCTTCAAACCCACACGTGAGCATGTACACACACACACACACACACACACACACACCCTGTTTTGTTGTGTTTGCTAATTTCTTTGGGATAAATGTTCCTACCACGGCCGACTTTAGGCTGCAAATTATGTGACAGTTGGCTCACAAATCCCTGCATCTTTAACACTGGGTCTTGTGAGCCCAAGGGAGCCGGCCCCAGTGCATGTGGGACGGCTAATGGAATCAGCATCCAGCTGATTAGTGGATCCAGCTGTGATCCTGCCACAGCTCTGCCCGGCCAGCGACACAGCTCCACCTCTGCTGATCCTTGCTTCTGGACAACCGCACCTGTACCATTGCTCAGAGCCTGGGGCCAGGACATTCACCTCCACCACCCTAGCGTCCGGCAGAGAAAGCCTGGCCTGGAGAAGCTATTGACCAGTAGGAAGTGGAAAGAAGGACCTAGCATGTGTCTATTTGCATTCATTACCCACTCATTGTGCATTGAGCGCCTACTGTGTGCTTTGGGCCTCACACCTGTGGCACAGGCCCTGGAAGGACCATGATGCAAGGTGGTGCTCTTCCAACCTTCTTTGGGCCTGCAGAGCCGAGCCAGGAGCAGTGATAATAGTCCCCTCGATGAGTTCCACGAAGGAGTGGAACAAAATGCAAAGAAAACTTCTGACCCAAAGTAGCTGCTCTTGTGTGTGTGTCCGGGAAGCTTCCCTCAAGAAGGCAAAGGCCGAGCCAGCAGCCAGATAACAGGAAGGATAAAATAGGATCAGCCAAACTTTTTGGCCCAGGAAGCAGCACATGCCAAGACCTGGATGTGGGAGGGCTGTGGCCTGCCCACGAGATGAATGGGGGCGGGGGGGGCTGGCCACTCACGGCAGGGAGGAGCCTGGTTACCTGCAAGCCCAGGGGTGCCACCCAGGGCCTGTCGTGCAGGAGAGTGGTGAGGTCCGAATGACACCTTTAAAGATCATTCCAGAAGGGGCAGGAATTAGGTTAGAGAAGGTCAGAGCGGCAGGATGGAGCTGTGGAAGGAAACCATCCCCATCCAGAGTGGACGGTGGCTCTGACAAAGATGGTGGTAGAGGAGGGGAGAGGAGGAGCAACATCAGTAACACTTGGTGCTGGATGATCCGTGGGGGGTGTGGGGGAGGGCCCAGGGCAACTCACAGGCATCTAATGGATATGGAGACCATGAACTTAAAACAAGGAACCTGAAGAAGGACCTGGCTGGAGAAAGAACATGCCTTGAGCGCATAATGAGGAAGTTCCAGGCCCAGAAGAGGGGCATCTGGGGAACCTTTCGGTACCACTGAAATCTGGCCCCAGTCAGCACAGGCACTCACAGGAGATCATGCGGCTGGAGTCCTAGTCAGGATTCAGTCACGTCCACAAACTAAAACACGTGGTTGAAACCAGCCAGAAGCGGGGTAAATGCCTATAATTTTTGGTATTTAAAAAAAAGAAAAGATTACAAGAGCACAAGATATGAGAGTCTGAGAAAGACTGAAAGCTTTAGATGACCACATGTTCAACATGAGTGAATAAGCTGCTAAAAAGCCAATAGCCTGAGGTCACATTAACAGAGGTCTGGTGCCCACAGTAAAGGAGGAGATTGCTATGTGATTTTCAGAACCAAACTATACCCCTGACAGATGGACAGAGACAGACACAGAACATGTTTAGGGGAAGGGGCCGGAGACCCCAAACCAAGGGAGCTGCAGCTGCTTAGCCCGGAGAAGGCAGTTCACGGTGTCCCTGGTCACTGCCCCAACTGCTCTGCAGGCCCATCCTGGGGCACGGTGAGTGGGAGGGACTGAAACCCCGCTTGGAGGGGAGTCACAGGACAGCAGATGCTGCTCGGTGAGAGGCCGGCCCTTGGCACCAGGCCAACCAGAGCTGGAGGGGGGCTGCTGGGGAGCTGATGGGCTCCCTGTCCTGGAGGACGTGGCAGCAGCAGCTGGGGTCCGCAGTGGGGATTCGTGCACAGGGTGGGGTGGGGCTGCTCTCAGTCTGCTTCTCTGCCCCCCCAGTCCAGCCCCAGACCTGTCTGGAGAGCAGGAAGGATTTTCCGCACCGCTGGAGGGAGAAGAATCAATCTGTCTCTGACAGGTCCCCCAGGAAGTGCCAACAATGTACCAGGTGCTGCCCAGAGCCCAGAATTACCCAGGGAAGGATTCTTGGGCCTGGGAGGGGCCTTGGGAGAAACTTGGCTCCAGAAAATTCCTTGATTCATAGCACTGAATAGATATTATCAAAGTTGGCCTCCTGGGCTGTTGCAGACTTTTTGGGCTGCGCAGAGGATCTGGGGGTGAACTTCCTGGAGGAGGAAGGGGTTCTGAGGGGAGGGGGGTCAGACAGCTACCTCTGGCACCCACACAGTCCATGCCACAGGGCGCTCCTGTGACTGGGAGCTTCTGTCACCCTCCCAAGCGTTCTGAGAGGCATCAAATTTTTTAAAACCCTAAAGCCATTTCCCAGCATTGAATTCCACTGCTCCCTTTCACAAACCCTCCAGCACTGAGGCCACGTGGAAGAATGGAAGCCCCAACACAGTCTGGGAAGAAATCCCACCTCATGGAGCTCTGTCGCTCCTGCCACGCCCTCCCCCGTCCCCCGTGGCCTGACCCACCCAACCCTTCAAGGGCCCCCGAAAACGGCCCTCTTCCTCAGAGAGTCCTGCCCTGCTCACTGGACACTGGCAGGACTCCACCAGCATGGACTTCTCCCTCTCCCCATGCCCTTCTCCTTGTGCCTCATTTCACAGCAAGCCTGGAGTGGCCTTCAGAGCTACGCAAAAGCTGGCTCCTCGGTGAGGCCCAGCCACCCAGACTGGAGTAATCCTGTCAGTGATGGCTCCTAGCTCCTGGCAGCCACAGCTCCCAGATCCCACTGCTCACCACTACCAGATCCCACCAGTCATTGCTAAGGATAAGCTCATAACTCAGGCCAATCAGGGTCCATTAGAACAAGTCTTGGGGATTCAGTGTGAAGAAAAGACAAGAACTATTAGTTCTATTTCCCTCCAGATGTGAAGAAGAAATGCAGGGGCCAGACCTATGCATAGGCACCTTGCAGTCACGTGAGTCTGAGAACGGAGTTAACTAAGAAAGCAGAACTGAGAAAGCAGAACTGAGAAAAAAAGAGAGCCTGATGGGTGTGTGCAACTGATTCCTAGGAATATCGTCGGCATCTGTATCCTGGATCAAGCTGCACCTGAATTCATTACCCCAGGACCATTCAGTTACATGAACTGATGAATTTCCTTTGTTTTAAAGCTGACCTGAGTTGGGTTTCTGTCCCTTACATCCTAAAATACCCTCGTTGATACACAGCTCTCTTTATCAGGGTAGAAGAGATGCTTTTTGTAAAGTTAATACCCATTCCATGGGTTTTAAGTCACAGTATAGAGCAGATCTGGAGGAAGGGGGAGGCAGGACTGGTTTTTTGAAAGGGCCTTGGGGAGGCCAGGACCTTGAGGGCTGGAGATTGAGGTCTGCTGCTTCCTTCCCTTTAATCCCCTCCTCTGTTGGTCAGCCTCATTCCACTGCAGGAGGGGTCAGTTCTGGGCCATTGTGCCCCAGAGGATGAGCCGTGACTCAGGCAATCAGAATTGGTCTCTATGTGACAGTATGTTGTGATGAAAGGCTACCTAGGTAGCCCGAGAAGCCTGGTGCAAATCCTACCTCTGGTGGCCGCATGCTAGTGATGACAGAAATGACCAAAGGGAGCAGGGCACACTCCCCGTCTGGCTCTCCCTTTCCTCATCACACCCAGGCTTCCTTACCACAGAGGCTGAAAACCCAAGACACCACTTGACAAAGAGAGACCTGAGAGAGTTAACTTCTCATTTCCCACCTTTGGAGGCTGCGATGTGAGAGCGTGACTCCTAGAGCCGTCTTGTGACCAAAAGTCAAGAGAACCAGAGACTGACAAGATGACTATGGCAAATGAGAAGGAGGGACATAACCTGGGCCCTCGAAGAGAGCCTCTGGAAAACAGAAAACAACAACAACAACAAACAACAACAAAACACCTACATCCAGACTTCACTTTGCAAGAAAAAGCCAACCCCTATCAATGAAACCACTTCTCATAAGATGTTTTGTTACTTGTAACCAATTGCATCCTCAGTGATTCACTTCTTCTCGTAAAGTGGGAGCAAGCAAGTTCCTCAGAAGGAACGGTGGGGGTTAAATGGGAG
Organism: Hyaena hyaena; assembly: GCF_003009895.1. Taxonomy (NCBI): domain Eukaryota; kingdom Metazoa; phylum Chordata; class Mammalia; order Carnivora; family Hyaenidae; genus Hyaena; species Hyaena hyaena. Next base: position 923,109 of record NW_024081135.1, read on the forward strand.
AAGGGCTATGGGACTTGGTGCAGAGCCGTCGCCGTATGAGCTGTCCAGTTTCCGTCGTGAATGCGGAGATGCGCCGCACACCTGCAAGGGCAGGGGTGGAGGGCAGTGCTCCGGGCTGGAGAAGCGATCAGCTAGGGGACCCCTACACAGCTGTGTGGCTGCAGGCAAGTCCTTTTCCTTTCCTGGGCCTCAGTTTCCCCCACCTGTACAATGAAGGGGATAGAGAGGAATCTCCCAGAGGGAAGACGGGGACACAGAGGGACGAGGAAGACAGGGGCAGGAATAAGAAGCTGGCCGAATTCTCCCAGGTGCTCCCGGGGTGTGTGTGTCCATCTCGGCATGGTGCAGGAGCCACACAGACACAAAGGTCACCGCACGTGCTGAGTGTGCCCTGCTGAAGAGGTTCGGGGCCTTCATGGTCCCTCCCGCCTCCTCCCACACCCAGGCCGACTCACCCCACAAACCCAGCCTGTTGTAAACCCCCAAGGACAGCTCCCGAGGCTCATCTGTGCCACATGGGAGCCCGGGGCCTCTTTACGAAGCTCCCCGAAAAGGCCACGTCTTCTCCCCACACAGCACCCGTTCCCCAGTGCCTGCGGTGTCCCCGCACATCTGTGTCACCACCGGTGCTTGCTCCCACCCTCACATCCCGACCGCCCTCTCCCCAGCAGGATGCCTGGTTCCAGAACCTTCTCTGGACATACCTCGAGCGAGCTGGGAAAAGCTGGCCACTGGTCAAGGAGAGGCACAGAAAGCAGGTGGCGGCGGGTCTGCTGGGTGTGGAGGCCTCATCCCCCTGGGGCTGGTGTTAGGTTTCCATAGAAGGGAGGTGCCCTGGGGCAGGACATGGTCACCAGGTCCTGCTGGCTTCTCCCAGGCCTCCATGCCCTAGCTGTCCCTCCACCCCCGACCGCATGTGACTGTGACCCAAACCTCCTGCAGCAACCGAGCTGAGCCCTCATCCCTCATCCTCTGTGTGTGACCAGGGGTGTCCCTGACTGCCCATGTGCCACCCCCTGTGCTCAGGACCTCTTAGGCACGTCCCAGGGAGCCCGACGAGATGGGGCCCTGCTGGAGGGGAGGCCCGCTCCCTTGCCCGCCTCCCATGAGAGCCTGGCTGTGCCAGGCAGTCCGCGTGTCCCCTCCTCCAGCCCGGATGCTCGCCTGTGTGCCCTACACCCACAGCCCACCTGCCCCCCCTCCCCCCCGCGTCAGGACAGACCCAGCCAGGGGGACACCCCACAGAAGACTGAAGGGCAAGAAGAAAGAGAGGCTGGGACACTTATTCCCCAGATTCCCTCCCTGTGGGGACATGTGGTGGCCGTCACTGCATTTCCATACCTACAACCACGGCTCCTGCCAAGTGGTCCCTCTTCTCCAGGTATACTTTCTCCAGTGACGCGGTTCCCTTCACTGACCCTCAGGCCTCCGGGACATAAGAGCTCCCAGGTCTTACCAGCACCAGGTCTGCAATAGGTCTCAGGATCCTCCCAATGCTGCCCACACCCCCATAAGTGATCCCTTCATCAAACTCTCCTCCAGGACCCCAACTGTGGCATCTACGAGAGCCTGGCTGGGATGTGGGGTGAGCGGCACCACCTCTGGGCCTTGGGTCTGTCCCCTCCGCTGATGGACCACACCCACCGGCCACAGGGCCAGGACCGAATGACCAAAGACGTAGTGCCAGGCTGGAAGGAGGCTGTCAGCAAAGACAGCTGCTGTCGCTGGGACCTGTTTATTTCCAGTGTTGTGTGAAATGTTTATGTTGGTCCTGGATAAGAGTAGGGACGATTTCTCAGAAGAGGGCTCCACACTGGCTTTGCGCCCAAGCTTCACCTGTTCCTCCCACCAGACCGTGAGCCCCTCGTCGGATCCGCACAGCATCCCTCTCGGGCACATCTACCATCCTCCTCCCCATTCTGTGGGCGAGGAAGGTGAGTACAGCTGAACAGAAGGAAGGCAGAGGGCCCCGGCGGCCTCGTCCCCTCAGGCTATGGTCCCCAGGGACCATTTGTGCAGCGGACACCGCGGTGCCCACCCAGAACCCCCTCCAGGACTCACACTTGCCGCTGCCCGGCTGCCCAGGGCACAGCCGCTGACGCTCGAAGGCGAGTTCTTCCTAGGAGCTGCTCTCCCGCCATGGGAGCCACCTCACCCACGGTCACGAGCCCCCCGGGGCAACTCCAGCCAGTGACCGGACTCACAGCCTCTGCCGTGGCTGCGTCCCAGCCCACCGTCCCTCCCCTGCTTCCTTACGGGGGTCTCTGCCCAGAGCCCTTCCTGGAAATACCCTGTGTGTGAATTTCCAAGGGCCCTGATCTAAGACCATGGGGGACCCAGTGGACCGCTGGCCGGGGAGACCATAGGTGGGAGCACTACCCTGGGAGGAGGGGCTGCAGGCTGACAGCCCAGGGTCCACACCAGGTGCTCCTCCTCTTCCCATTCTTCCTCTTCCTACAGCTCCTCCTCCTCTTCTTCCTGCTACTCCTCTGTTACTCCTCCTTCTGCTCTTCCTCTGTCCCCTCTCGCTCCTCCCCTTCCAGCTGCCCCTCCCCCTCCTCCTTCTCCTCTCCTCCCCCCCCCCCCCCCCCCCCCCCCCCCCCCCCCCCCCCCCCCCCCCCCCCCCCCCCCCCCCCCCCCCCCCCCCCCCCCCCCCCCCCCCCCCCCCCCCCCCCCCCCCCCGTGTCAATCCATCATGAGCAGAAGGCAGCCTGTTGTTTAGCTGCAGCTGTATTCCTCTGGGCGACTCAGATGAAAGAGAGGAGAAGGCAGCATTTTGGGGAAACATTTGGAGTATTTTCTCCTCAGCCACATTCTTTAAGTCATAGTGGATGCACTGACTTCAAGCAAATATTCCCGTGGGCCTCGGGTGGGAAGGGCAGGGGAGAGCCGCGTCCACGGGGCAGAGCTGGCGGAGGGCAGCGGGCACGGTGTCCGGCCCGGGCCTCAGGAAAAGGAGTGTCAGCCCAAACCGGACAGAGGAGTTTCCTGGTCTACACTGGGACCTTGTGAGACAGCGCTGGCCAGGTTACAGCTGCTGAGACGCCCTCCAGGCTCCCTGCCCTTGGGGTTCAAGTCCGGCCTGCTGCCCGCCTCTCGAGTGCTCCACGGACTGGCGTCCGCCCAACTTGGGGACTCGTAGGAAGCCCCGTCTCAGGGACAGACAGCCCCTCACCCTAGACCTGTCTCCTTCCAGGCTCCACTCCCCCCAGGACACCTGTACGCTGCTGCACACGGGCACACACACTCAGACACACCCCTTGTGCTGCACACACACACACCCTCCAGGCGTGCATGGCCCCCTGCATCCCCCAGCCCGTCCACACCCTCAAAGTCCTCACCACACCGTCACACGTGTGCTCACGCTCACCTGCTGCCCCACTCCCAGGCACACACACACATGTGTACACAGTGTGCACACTCACACACACCACCACACACCACTCAGCCCCGCATGGCACATGCTTATATAGTCCCTCACCCACCCCACACCACACATACTCCTGTGCTCAAACACACACACACACTCCCCACATGCTCCCACGTGAACGTATACATACTCCCCACCCACCCGCTTGCATACAACCCACACACACTCCCCCCACATGCTCATATGCATACAACACACACGCACCTCCCTTCTCACACACACACATGCACCTCCCCTCACACACACACACCATACATGCACCTCCCTCACACACACACACACACACCACACACACACACAGCTCCACTCACACACACAGATTACACACACATGCACCTCCCCTCACACACACACACACCACACACACATCCACCTCCCCTCACACACACACACCACACACACATGCACCTCCCCTCACACACACACACACACACATCACACACGCACCTCCCCTCACACACACACACACATGTCCCCTCACAGAAGCTCACACTTGTCATACACACATACTCCCCCCCACACTCACACGCATCCCACACACACCCTCAGAGGTGAGGGAACCTGATGGTGGAGGCCAGCAGACGGGCCCTCTGCTACTTCCTGGCCAGGGGCCCTAGGCCAGGCCTTGGCGTGGCTCACCTACCAACTGATTGTAGCACAACCCTTTCCAAGGGCTGTTGTGGGCACTTCAGGTAGAACCCCATTTTCGAGGTGGGACGGACAAGCCCAAGTGGGCCAACGGCGGTTCCCAGAGCTGCCTCCTACCCCCAGCCCATCTCTCCCAGACACACTCTGTCTGCTTCTTTCTCATGAGCGGACTCACCCCAGGGTGGGGGAGGGGGAGAATGTGCTGACTAAGGGGCAGGCGCTCAAGGGGTCTGCCCTCGGGACGGGGTCTGGGGGGGGGATGTGGACTGTGGCGTGGATGCTCGTCAGGTGACCCACTGTAGCGTGAGGGGCAGGGAGGCCAGCAGGAGTGAGGTGGGGCCACCGACCCTGCTGGTTCCTCCCAACTTTGGAGTAGGGGTGACTTGACCTGGGTGTGCATGCATGCGTTCATTCATTCATTCATTCATTCTCCTACTAATTCATCTTTCCACCACATGTTTGTTTAGTCCCTGCCCTGAGCTGGGCCCTGAGTTGGTGGCCAGGTGGGCACAAAGAGCCAAGCCCCCTGCTCCCTGGAAGCTCCCACTCTGCGGGGAAGGTGACCACACACCACACACACCTGCCCCTCCCACAGTCACACCCCCCCCCCACCCCACAGTCTGCTTCCCACAGCCCTGCTGGAAAATGTTTTTGAGCCCATGGAGGGGTCTGAATCAGAAGGGGTATCAGAGAGCACTGATGAATTATTCATGTTGTTCTGGGTACAGACAGTACCGTTGCTATGTTTTTAAAAAATCTGTATTGATTGGTGAAATAACATGATGTCTGGGGATTTGCCCTTGACGGGTCCAGTTTAGAAGAATTGGGGTAGAGACTGAAACAATGTTGATGGCTGTGGGCCAAATGTTGGGGTTGCTGTAGCTCGGGGCTCATCTTACCGTCCTGTCTCCATCTCCCCCATCATCCCCCACTACCTCTGACCTCACCTCGTATGTCTTGTCCACCACCCTTAAGTTCGACGGATCCCTTGCTGATCCTCCAACACACTGCCAGCCCTATGGGGACACGCGGCCCCAGCACCCAGAGATGCCCATGTCTGTCCAGACCCTCTTCTCTTGACCCACAGACCTGGGCGCCTTCAGGGACAACCTTGAAGATTAAACTTCAAAGACCCATGGCCTCGGACCTCGAGGACAGTGCAACCGTCAGACCTGAAATACACATCCACACAAGGCTCCGATACAAATGTTCACAGCAGCGCTATTTGCAGGAGTCAAAGCGCGAAACGACCCAAGCGCCCATCCATTGATGAGCAGATAAACAAAATGTGGCATGTGCGTGCGATGGAATAGGACACAGCCATGAAAAGGAATGAAGTACTGATACATCTCAGCATAGATGGACCTTGAAACCATTAAGCTAAGTGAAATAAGCCAGACACGAATGCTCACCTATTGTACAACTCCATTTATACGGATGCCTAGGACTGGCAAATCCAGAGGGAGAGAAAGCAAGCTAATGGTCGCCCAGGGCTGAGGGAGTTAGGAGTGGGGAGTAACTGCTAACTGCTAATAGGTACGTGGTTTCTTCGGGGGTGATAAAAACATTCTAAAATTGTTATGGGGCTGCTTGCACAGCCCTTCTGTAAACACTTAATGGCAGGTCTTTCTGAACCGCACAAAGCCCATGCTGCCTCAGGGCCTTTGAAGCTGCTAGGCCCTCTGCCTGTGACACCTTTCCTCTGGTTCGTCAGCTCCAGTTCTGCTCCTCAAAGCAACTTTCCGTGGTGGTCCATGCACTCTCCCCCCCTCCCCGCTGTCATATACCCCTGTTTACTTCCTCCAACTCCCCGGGACACTTGGAGATGACTCGTTTTCCTCCCCCTTCCCTGCCTAAATGTCAGCTCCCAAAAAGCACTGCCCTCATCTCCCATGCAGGAGGCATCTAGAAGAGGCTTGCCTCATAGGCGATGCTTCGCCAGCACTTGGATGCAATGAAGGAGTGAGCAAGTGAGCAAATGAATGAATTCATCCTGGCTCAGGAACATAGCTGGCCATTTCCTTTGCAGCGGGATCTTGTAAAGGGGCCCCAGCTTAGTCCACAGGGATCCAGGCTGACAGCCCAGAGAGGGGCTTTATAACTGGAGACAGGAGGAGTCATAAGGACACCCAGTGCATGGAGGGAAGACCCAACAATGAGGCCATGCTGGCTGAGCACCCTCCGTGCCACTGGCCCACCCCCAGATGAACTGCCCTGACCCCGCCAAGCCCTGCCTGGCTGACCAGGTACCAGTGAAGCCCTTTGACCCGCCGCCATCCGGGTCAGGAGGGTGGGCTGGCCTGGCCTTGGGTTCTGTGTTGCCTCCCATGTCCCAGAGGACAAGGGCGCAGACACACGTGCCCAGAGAGGTGCCTTTTCCTGCCCCTGATGGAGTCAGGTTTTTTCCAGCCAGGCAACTGGGAAAAACACCCTGGGTTATCTCTGTGCCAGGCCAGTTTCCAGAGAGGAGGGGTGGGGCTTCCCCCGGAGGCAGAGGGTCCACGATTGAGGAATAACTTACTTCTTACTGCTCTGAAGCCACAGGAGCTGAGACCCAAGGGCTCAGAGGACCCTGGGCTTTTGTCCCAGCCCAGCCACCGAGAGCTGCGGAGCTTTGATGCCTCATCCTCCCTTCCTGAGGCTGTCTCAGTACCACGTGGGCCACCCCGCGTGTCTAGTAGAGTGCGGGTGGGCCTGGAAGGTCCTCTGAAGTCACATTGCACCAAAGGAACTGGAGCGTCCCAGAGCGGAGAGGAGTTCCCAGCTTGCTGACCAGGAGTCCTAGCTCTGGCGCCTCCAGGCTCCGTGACCACGGGAATATCCCTTCACCTCCCTGAGCTGGGTTCTTCAGCAAAAAAAAACAGGACTTAAGAACAACAATGGAAACCATCTCAGGGTTGCTAACTGAGGCAGAGCGTGGGATGTGCCTGCTTCACAGGAGGGAGCTAGAGGACAGGGCCTCAAGGGGCCTGGTCGGTCTGTCCACGTTTTTGCAGGACAATTTTCGGCAGATGATGCCGTCGAGCTGGAGGACCTGGGGAGCAAAAGCGGTCCTTCCTCGTTGTTATAGGGCGTGACTCTCGACTGAGCCTGCAGGGTGGGGGTGCACATCACGGAGGGAGTGGACTCTCTATCCCCAGAGGTGCCAGCCCAATGTAGATCAGCACCATCCAAAACAGCGGCCACCAGCCACTGTGGCCAGTCTGCACACAGGTGAGCTTTATATGTAGAGCAAATGCCAGGTCTCAAAGACTTCTTATGGAAAGAAAATAACATAAAGTGTCTCAAGATCTTCATGTTGATTACATATTGAGATGACAGTATTTGGGGGGTATTCGACGAAGTAAAATATATAATTAAATGTAACACCCCCTTTTTAACCTTTTTGGTATGGCTACAAAAATTTAAGTTGCCTGCATGGCTCATGTCGATTTCTGTTGGGTGGCTGGTCAGTTCCCTGTTGCTGAAAGCATGGCCCTAGCACCAACAGCATGGCCTCGTGGGGGCTTGTAGGAAGTACAGATCCTGGAGCCTGCTCTTCCACATCTGCTCCCTAGGGAATCTGCGTGCCTGTGTAAATGTGGGATGCCTGGCAGATGCCTCGACTGGAGGTCTTGGGGACCTGCGTTTCAGGCACAGAGTGGGCTCCAACGGCCCGAAGTCCAGCCTGCATCATGTGAAATACTAATGGATGCCTTTGTCCCTGAGTCATATACTTGGTCCATGGCCATCCTTCGAACCCTGCTCTCTCGCACCGGGAAGCAAACATACTTTCAAGAGAAAAGGGCAGCTTTGCGAGGGACTAGTCCCTGTTAGAAGTGAACGTGGAATGCACCATTGGTTGGCACCTTGTAACTTTTCAAAGTCTGGGAAATAATCTCAGAAAATAACTGGAAAACAGATCTGTGTGTTAAAGACTACAAAAACCAATGTGACCAACTCCCCCTAAATTCCTCCTCTTTTTGCTCTCTGAAAACTTGGCCCACGGGCATTACATGGCACTAAATATAGAAATGGTAAGCGAGGACATCACTCAGAGGTGCCACAAGTTGCCCAGGGCCTGTTACGGTTGAGTTGTGAACCATTGAGAGCTGGGAGCTGTAATTAAAATGCTGACAGCCTCCCAACTATGAGCAGGCTGGGCGGGAGCAGGCCTGGGAGCCCACAGGAGGGGAGCAGCGAGGGTGGTGCCTTTCCGAAGGCATATGGGTCCAGGTTCAAAGTCCGCCGTTGGCTTTCCAGGACACAACCAAACCCACACTCCTCACAGGGTCCGGAGGCGATGTGCCCTCCCCCTGCCCAGCCCCCCTCCCAAACGCGCCCATGTGACTTCACCTCCTACCCTCCCCACTCTCCCCCTGCCCCTCTCTCCCTTCTTCTCACTGTGCTTTCCTTTTTCATCATGGGATTTATTGCTCTCTGACAGTACATTCTCTCTCTGATTATTTGTTTGTCCTCTGCTTTCCCTCTGGAATGTCAGCTCCATAAAGGCAAGTACCCTCTAATCCCAGAACCTAAACCAGTACCAGACACATAAATAGGTGCTTGATAAACATTTGCTGAATTAATGAATGCATGGATTTCCATCCCTTTCTTTGAGCTGGTCTGGTGATCTCACTGGGAAAATGTCCAACTTGCCAGCAATGAGCTCAGCTTTTCACCCACCCATTCAACCAGCCATCCTTCCAAATAACCATCCATTCATCCATCCATCCATTCATCCACCTGTCCATCCACATAACCATTCATCCAACGATCCTTCCAAATACTGTCCATCCCTCCATCCTTCCAAATATCTATCCATCCATCCAACCATCTTCTAATATCTACCCATTCAGTCGTCCATCTATCCATCACATAACCATCCAACCATCTGACCAACCACTCAGCCATCCAAACCAACCCCCATATGGTTAGACCTCTAATCCTGGGGTCTCACCATCCCACCATTTGGGGTCTTTTACCAAATCCAGTTTGTGCCATCATGAATATATGCAGTGATTCACCATTTTCCTCTGTTACTACAATGTAAGAGCCTCAAAAGCAGAAGTATTATATCTGATTTCCAATGCCTAACACTTAGGAGTGAATGTTTACTGGATGAATATTTTCTCCTTTCTCCTTATTTACTTCCTCTGCATTTCCCATCAGACTGTGAGCTCTCTAATGGCAAGGGCAATGCTTTCAGTCACCTGTAGGTCTCTAAAATCTCACACGTGACACAAAGAAGATACTATAAATATGTAATGAATAAGTGAGTGAGTGCAGAAGAGAGGAATATAGCAAAAGTATAGACTCTGGACCCAGACTGCATGGATTCAGATCCTGCCTCTCTATTCATTAGCTGTGTGACCTTGGGTGAGTCAATGAACTTCTCTGTGCTTCAGTGTCCTCATTCATAAAAGGCAGTTGACAACAGTACTTACCTCACTAGGTTGAGATTGTTATGAGTTAATAGAGATAAAGTACTTCATATAGTGCCCAGAGTAAGACAAAGCCTACACAGGAGTTTAAGAATGAAAGCTCAATGTCAACCTGGCCCAGAGGAACCAATATTGAAGGCATAGGCTTGAGTTTAAAAGGCAGAAGGAAGCGTCTGTCTGAGCCTGCACTGTTCCCATAGGAGGCCTCCTATAGCAAACACTTTAACATTTCCCAGCTACACTGGGATCATTCGGCAAACCGTCAATATTATGTCAGGTGGTCATAAGTGCTATGTAGAGAAAGAAAACATGGAAGGGGACAGGAAGTGGTGAGGCAGATGGGGCAGCAGTTGCAAATGGAGTGGTCAGAAAAGGCCTCTTTAGGAAGGTAATACTTGAGCCAAGACTTGAGAAGGTGAAGGGGTGAATGTCTAGAGGGTGAACATTCCAGGCAGAGGAAACAGCAAGTGCAAAGGTCCTGAGGTAGGGATAGACCCAGTGTGCTTAAGGAGCAGGTGGAACAGAGTGAGCAAAGAGGAAATAGAAGGGGATGAGGTCAGAGGGTCACGGGGGCCCAGGTCATAAAGAGCTTTGTCGGGCATTGTGAAGACTTGATGTTTACTCTGAGTGAGTTGGGAGCCACTACAAAGTCATGAGCAGAGGAGAGATGATTTCACTTATGCTGGAAAAGACTGCAGGGGTCGAGGTGGGAGAAGCAAAACAAGTTAGGAGGCTGTTGTGCTACTTCAGGGAAGAGATGATGGTAGCTTGGGCCAGAGGATCAGAGGTACGGGCTGTTAGAAGGGGGAAGATTCTGGAAAGATGTTATAGGTAGAATCAACATATTGGATGCAGAGTGTGAAAGAAAGCATCAAGGACAAAGCCAAGCTTTTGGGGCTGCACGACTGGAAGAATGGAGCTGGGGGCTGGGGGCAGTGAAGCGGGAGCCCGTTTGTGGGAGAGGTGGGGCTTCCAGCAGACATTCCGGGGTGGACAGTGGGAGGAACCTGCATGTGTGAGGCTTGACTTTGGGCGGGGAATCTGGGCAGGAGATGGGACTGGACAACCCTGCAGGTCCTGGAAGGTGGCATGTTCCTGGTACCCGTGGCGTGGGGACCAGAAAGGACACGGGCAGGGACCTCTCGCTGGAGGTGGCTGCTCACACATGACTGACAGACCCAGACAGACCGCCCTTGTTTGGGAGCCGGGAACACCAGTGTGGCATTGCAAGGGCTTGGTCTCCTGTTCTCTCAGTAAAGTGACAAATCCCAGTGACCTCCCAGACATCTGCTCCTCACTCCTTCCAGCGTGCTACCTGTCTGGTATGTGGGGAAAATGGAGCTTAAAGAACCTTAGGAATAGAATATAGGGATTAAAACCTAACTGTAACAGGACTACTATCGTTACTAATAATAATATTCATAATAGTGGCTACTATTTTCTGAGCCCTCATCATGGTCCCATTCAGCCTGCACAGCACCTCTGGGAAGTACACAGATCATCAATTTTCTCCCAACTGAGGCTCAGAGGGGGAAGGTTGCCAAGGTCACGCCATAAACAAGTTTTGCAGTTGGGATTTTTATCGTAGCACTTTCCACGGCCGTGTCATCCACGGCTCCCAGTGTAGAACAAAAGTCCAACATCCCTTCATGAGTCAAGAGCACAGTGTGGCCAGGAGCCCCCTGACCTGCCTCTCCCCACCCCCAGGACCCTCAAAGCCCAGGGGAGAACTGCTCCCCACAGGCAATCCTCCTAGCAGACTGCGTGGCACCCAGCCAGATCCTCAGTTGCCTTGCCTGCAAAATGGGCACATTTTCCCCCCTCTCTTGGAAGAAACTTTCAAGCCTTGGCCATCAAGGTGTTAAAGAAAGGTTTTGCAAATTATAAAGTGTTTTACCAATGTTCTTGTTAGAATTATTACTTTATAATACAACAAATCCTCTAGGCTCCCTCTCCCCCAAATATACATATACATACACACACATATATTATATATATAAACATATGTGTGTATATACATATCACAAACTCACTATATATATATATGTGTGTGTGTGTATACACACACACACACACACACACACACACACTATTGCAGGCTGAGAAGAGGTTGCATAGAGCACAGGCTACAAAGGCAGACGGCTGGGAGAAAATCCTGACTCACATGCTATCCATCTGAGCAGCCTCAGTGTACCACTTAACCGATCTGCACCTCAGTTTTCCTCATCTGTAAAATGGGAGTAACAACACAGACCCTTCCCTGTGAGATTGTTTATGGAGAGCACCTGGAATGGGCAGCCACATATTATGTCAGGCCTTGAGAGACCTGCACAGAGCAGCTGAGTGCTGGGCTCTCATGGCCTGCATCCTCCTGGCCCCAGGGCCTGGCCCCACCCCTAACATCCCAGAAGGCCCTGAGATAAGGTAACTCATTCTGCTACCTCTGAGACTGGCCAGGAGCCTGAGATGCGGCTCAAGTCATTGCCTGGACCCCAGCTGCCCAACTGTGGAGTGGTGTTAACAAGGATTCCCCTACCTCCTGAGGTTATGAGGCCAAGGAAACAGATTAACTCTATGGGACAGAGCAAGCACTCACCCCTGTGTGCAGCGTTTAATATTTGTAACTCTAAGGCACATGCAAGGTCATGATTTAAAGAAGCCCATTTCTCAGGCAAGGAGACTTTTTCAGGACACGCCGATGCCTGGAATTCTCTTCAAAGGACACGCAAGCTTTCAGATTTAGGGAAAGTGACCTGCCTGCTCCCCCATGTTGCGGGGCCCCACCCTGCTCCTCCCTCCTCCCCTCCAGGACCATTCCTGCCCTTCTCGCCCTGTCTCCCCCTCCACCACCACTTGGCTCCTCCTCCCTTCATCCCAGCAGATTTGATAACACCCAGGAGCCCCAGTCCCCCTGCTGAGACAAAGGCAGCAATTGTCCCCGGTGGGCGCCTTCTGACTAGGTCTCACCATGGTGAAATTGAGCCCCCTCGGCTTCACCCCACTTGGGAGGCCCCTCAGGGCCCCCTCCCCACCTCAGTTCGGTTTCAAATGAGTCCCCTGGCTGAAGGGCCAGCAGCCACACTGGGAATTCCTTCCAAGAGAAATCAGATGGCCACTGTTTGAGAACCCCCAGGGCTGGCTGGGGGCCAGGAGGTGAAAGGACTCGCTCCCACTGCTGCCAGGACCTTCTTGGGTCCCCTTAACAACACACCACTGTCTGTGTCCACGGCTCCCCTAAGCTGACAGGCGCTGTCCACTGCTGTCCACATTCCTCCCTGCAATGAGGAAACCGCCCAACACAATATGGGAGCCACGAGCCACATGGGGCTCCCCAGCACTGGAAATGTGGGCCGAGGAGCTGAATGTTTACTTTTGTTTGTAATTGATTTAAAAAGCCACAGATAGGGGCGCCTGGGTGGCTGAGTTCCTTAAGAGACTGACTCTTGATTTTGGTTCAGGTCATGATCTCGTGGTTCATGAGTTTGAGCACCGCACAGAGCCTGCTTAGAATTCTCTCTCTCTCTCTCTCTCTGCCCCTCCACAACTCGCTCGAACTCTCTATAAAAATAAACAAACTAACTAAAAATATATACAGGTATGGCCTATGGCAAATGTAGTGGCCAGCACAGCTGTAAGCAACCATGTCACTAAGAGCACCTACTGTGTGCCAGGGTCCATCTCTGGGAGGTGCCAAGGTGGCCTTCACAATTGTCTGGAAAGACGACAAGGATCTGGCAGCACAGAGATGTGACCCCCATGGTGACATCACCAGGCTCAGCAAGCCCCGAAACCTTGTTAAAACAGAAGGTGCCCCAGGTCTCCGCACAGGTGTGGGCACCAGGCATGCCCAGGTGCGGACATCTCATCCGGTGGCGTCCTGAGCCCCCCGAGGGGCAATGTGCAGAAGTCTCTCCACATAGCCAACTTCCCTCCTGGCCCCAAAGTTTCTGGGTCTCCCAGGCAGAGGACGGTGGCCCAGGACTTGCCCAGGGCCCCCATGCCCAGAATGGGAGAGGAGTCATCCACAGCTTCCAAATGACCAGCCCCTGGGGCCTTTGCCGGCGGGAGCCGAGGACTAGAGAGCCTCCAAGTTCCCCAAAACAGGGCATCTGACAATCTCAAGAAACATTTTAGAATCATAGGGGTGTCAGAACTGGGGGTGAGGATAAATGCATCCAAGTCCGAGAACCCCTCCAGCTGCTAATAAGACAGGTCAGTGGTTGAGAACTGAGGCCGGAGTTGGCCTGCTAGGGTTCAGATCCGAGGGTAGCCCCTGCTGGGTGCCACCTGTGTGACCTTGGGCAAGTTTCTGAACCTCTCTGTTTCTCAGTTTTTCCATTTGTAAACTGGAGACAACACCACAGAGAGCTAACCTCATACAACTCTTGTGGGATTAAACCCAGCACATGCATTTCAAGAGCTAAGATTAGAATAGTGTTTTTATTCCCCAAGCAAACACCAGCTGGTCTCGCTTTCTGGGAGCAAGTTTTCTCTCAGTGGAGCTGAAACTTGCATCTTCCCATCTTCCTCTATCATGAGTCCTGGTCCCGCATGCCACCCCACCGCCACCCCCCAACCCACTCTTCAGTGACGGGAGGCTGTCCACTCCAGGCTGAGCCACCTGAGCTACCTCCTTTTGGCCTGCCCTGGGCAGCTTGTGCCCATGCCCAGGTCAGGGTCAGGAGGTGCAACATGGGCCGCTGAGTTCCAGGCACCATGGAGCTGGAGACCCAGAGACCTTTGTCTTCTATAAGCTCTGCCCCTGCTTCCCAGCCCCGCGGCCTGTCCATCCCCTCCTTCCCCAGCACCCACTGCTATCACAGAGGCATCACTGATGGGACCTGGCTGGGCCCTGCCCTGGCTGTGTCATCAGAAAAAAGTAAAAACACTTCAGGTCTCGGGAGGCATCCTCTTCCTGTACCTGGGCTGATACTCCGACGCCTCCTCAGCAGCCTCCACTCCAGACTGGTCCTGGCTCCTTCCTCTGGGTCCCCATACCCGGCCTGGCCGGCCCAGGGAGCTGGCCCCCACATCAGCACACACAATGCCCAGCCAGGCTCCTGCTGGGCCAGCCACAGGGGTCGGGCACGAATCTCACTTTGTTCTGTGAAATAAGCCAGTCGCAAAAGGACACATACGGCATGATCCCACTCATATGAGGTGCCTAGGTCAGGCAGATCTATAGAGACAGAAAGCAGGATGGCGGGTGGCGAAGAGGGTGAGCGGGTACTTCCTGTTTAATGGTTTGGGAAGTCAAGAAATTTCCGGAAATGGACGATGGTGATGGTTGTGAAACAAGGTAAATGGACTTCTAGCACCAAACTGCACGTTTCAAAATGAATAGGATGGTGAGTGTGACCCTCTGTGTATTTTACTACAATTATAAATAAATAAATTTTAAGAAAATAAGAGAGAGGCCATTCGTTGATTTAAAAATGATTTGGTCATTAGAAAACGAATCACAGACTTTGGCACCAGGGTTCAGTCAGTTCTGAGCCAAAACCAAAAGCACTATCCACAAAAGGAAAAATTGATGAATTGGACCTGATCGAAGTTCAAGGCTCTGAAAAGACCCCGTGACAAGGAAAAATAGATAAACTAGACACTGAGAAAAACCCATTAGCAAAAGCCACATGTCTGACAAAAGGCTAGCAAGAAACCTCAAAACTCAACAGTACAAGCAAATAATCTAATTGGAAAACGGACATATAGGGGCACCTGGGGGGCTCAGTCAGTTGGGCGTCTGACTCCAGCTCAGCTCATGATCTCACAGCTGGTGGGTTCAAGCCCCATGTCAGGCTCTGTGCTGACAGCTCGGAGCCTGGAACCTGCTTCAGATTCTGTGTCTCCCTCTCTCTCTGACCCCCCTCCCCTACACATGCTCTTTCTCTCGCTCTCTCTCAAAAATAAATAAATATTAAAAAAATAAAAATAAATGTTAAAAGTGGGCACGAGACATGAGAACATTGCACTGAAGAGGAAATATGGATGACAAACATGCACACAGAAAGACGGGCGGTTCATTGGCTGTTAGGGAACCGCTGGTTAAGGCCACAGCGTGACATTGCACACGCCTACCAGAATGGCAGCAATAAACACCAGTGACAATGCCGGACGCGGGGAAACTGGGTCCCTCGTACATTGCGGGGCGGGGGGGGGATGCGCTTTCTTCCCAAACGAACCAGACAACTGCCGTGCATCCCGGCGTTGGCCTTTATCTCAGAGAAAGGTTGTGTGTCATGACTGTATCAACATCCATATCCAGGATGTGATATCATACCACCGGTTTGCATGCTGTCCGGGAAAACTGGGCAAAGCTACGCACTGTCTTTCTGTGTTCTGACAACTGCATGTGTATTTATAACATGTCTACATCACAACATTGAATTTCAAACTACAAGAAACACAGTAAAAATTGAATTTGAGTTGAAAGGCATATATTTTCTTAGTATAAGTATGTCCCACATAATATTAGGGACATACTCATACTAAAACAAGTATTTGTTATCTCAAATCCAAATTGAACTGGGAGTCTTGTGTTTTTATCTGGCAATCTTACTCTTGGGAAATTCCCCAAGGTAAGAGCAGATACTTGTCATTTCATTCATTCACTGAACAAATATCTCTTGAGCACTTAGTACGTGTCAGGCACTGTCTTAGGCACAGGGAAAATGGACATATAGGGGTACCTGGGGGGCTCTGAGCAGGCTCTAGGCTCTGAGCTGTCAGGGAACACACCTGTGACCTTACCTAATCCTTACCCTGTGATGCAGGCATTGTAGTGGAAGAAAATGGGCAATAAAAACATAATGAGCTGTGTAAATAAGATAATTCATATGGTGGTAAGTGTTACATAGTAAATAAAGCAGAGTAGGATCCAGAGAGAGCTGAAGTGGATGTAGGGGAGGAAAGTCTGGGTCGGGGGGACTCCTGAGAAGGGGACATGTGAGCAGAGACCTGAAGGAATAGAAGGAGTTGGTGATGCAAAGATTGAGGGAAGAACATTCTAGACAGAGGAAAGAGCAAGTGCAAAGGCCCTGAGGCAGGAACATGACTGGCAAATTCCAGGAATGTATGGCTTCAGACAAAGCTGGTATCCACTGGTCCTAAGAACCCTGTGTCCTTCCCTTCCCCACCATAGAGTCCCAGCATGGAAGAAACTGAAGCCCTGGAGGTCAAGATTGACCCAAAGCTGCTACTGGCTCATGTCCCTCAATTCCAGATAGAAGCCTTTGCATCTGGGAAGGTGAGAACCCGCAGCTGCTCTGAATCTGGGGCAGAAATGGAGGGCACAGTGGCCCGAGGAGGACTCGGCCTCACCTGGGCAGCCGGCTTCAGACCAGGTAGGGCTTGGCTCTCCTCAACGTGCCACCACTGACCACTCTATCTGGTCAAATATGCAAGTGGCCCTCGGGACAGTGGAGAGGAGCATAGCTGAGTAAGCCTTATCTGGGCCCCGCCCCAGCTGCCAGGGGCCAGGTCCCTGGTGTCCCTTGACTCACAGGCCTGCCTACAGCCAGGGCAGGGTGAGAATCCAGCTCCCAGGAGCACCCAGACCAGACGGGGCAGGGCAGGAAGGGACAAGACTGCCCCCTCCCCCCCCCCCCACTCCCGTGAGCAAGAGGCTGGGGAGGGACTGGAAGGTGACTTCTCGCTCCGGTGGAATTCCATCCCCCTGAGCTCACCTCCCTCGGAGCGAGCGGCACATTCCAGCAGGGCCAGCCCCATCCCAGCTGGGCCCCCATCCCTGGAGGCTGCGTCTCTGGGGCTCAGTCACCACACTCCCAGGAAGGGATCGCTGAGGGCCCCTCCCTCCATCAAGGCCCCCAGAGCTGCCCCACACTTCCCTCTCCGTGCACAGCAAGACCTCGACAGCCTGCCCCGCCAGGTGTGCTGTTTGTGGAGGTGCCGAGAGGCCATTCCCCCAACCCCCTGGCTGGGGTTCCAGGCTGGGGCCTGGCAGAGGCTGGGCTTTCCTGCACCCCAGAGGGGCATCCTCCATGTGCAGGGGAATGCATCGGGAAGGGTCCCTGCACCCAGCTCTCCTTCCACCCCCTCCTCCTCCTCATAGACCCCCTGCCCCCGTGCCCATTTCCCAAGGGGAAATGCCCAGCTCTCCTGCTTTCCCACGTGAATCCTCCCTCTGGTCAATCCTACCAAAGGCCAGGGCTTCTGTTACTGCCTCCTGCTGGTGGCTGCCGGGAAGTGGCTCCAGCCAATATCTCACTCCAGAAGTAAGGTCTAGGCATCCATGATACCCCTGGGCATCGCCCCTCCTTGCAGCTCACAGGGTCTCCCAGTCCCCAAGGTACCCAAGTCCCCCTAATCATTTCTCCTGAGATGGGTCTTCCCCTTCCCCAGGTCATGATCCTGGTGAGAAGACCCATCCAACCATCTGTCCCCAACACAGCCCAAGGCAGGTCTTGTCTACTCTGCTTCCTAACCAGCTGTCCCTCCCTACTCTTCCGAGGCCCCTTCTGGGTTTGGGTCCCTGCCACCTTTACTCAGTTGTCCACTGTGTCTCAGAGAGGGCCCGAAACCTGCCTACGCACTTCTCCCCCAAAGTCTCTTCAGGACCTTCCTGCAGAAGGGGAAAAGTCTCACTCCTTGAACTGGCATTCAAGGCCCTGCATTTGGTCCTAACCCCTGTGCAGCCCATTCCCTATTACCCCTCTCTCCCCATACACACAGAGCACCTCACACCAGCCACCTGCACTGCCTGAACTATCCTCCTCCTTCCCGCTTGCCTTGTCCACCTGGAGGACTCCTACTTAACCTTCAAAGCCCTGCTAAAGAGTCCCCTCTTCCTCCTAGACGTCTCCAGACTTCTCCAAGAAGAAACCACTCCCTCTTCGTTCTGTGTGGCATTTCTCCTGTGGAGGGCAGCTCTGAAGCATATTTTTTCTTCCTCTGATCTGACGCTCTCACGAGACTGAGCATCTTGAGGGCGAGAACTGTGGTTAGTTCATCTCCCCCAGAAGGCTAGGAAGAAATCCTGCAAAGCCGCAAAGATTCTGCCATCTGAAGATGTCAGCCCAGTGCTTCTGACGCCTCTCTCCCTCCAGCCAAAGACCCCAGGATTCCAAACTCCACGTGTGAGGGGGCCAACCTAATATTCTACCACCCCGACCTGCACGGGCTGTGATTTCAACCCAAAACTATCATGCCCCTCATTTTCCAATAGGGAGAGGCTATACTTCTAAAATCGCCTTCCCCAAAGAGCTGTTGGCACCCGCATTTCTATCTTCTCCCCTGATTGTTCTGATTCAACCCTGAGGGTCACACAACTGCACGAGACGGAGGGGAAGCCCCACTGGCCTGTATCAGTGCCCCCACCTCCCCAGGCCCAAGGCCCACATCTGCAGGTGAGCGCCTGGCTCTGCCCGGGCTCAGACCTGCACTGGATACCCATAAGGGCAGGATGCCCATGGCGTTTATCCTCCCTCGTCTGCCAGGTGAGGCGGTGGCCGCCCTGGGTCCCCAGTCGTGGGGCCCACCACCGTACCTCTGCCCCTTAGGACACCTACCCCTTCCCTGACTTGTTCCCTCTTTTGTGTCTCACCAGCAGCCAACAAGCCCAGAGCCTGTGGTCGGGTTGAGTCTTGTCTTCTCACAGCAGGAGCAAGGGAGCCAGCGATAAACACATCTGTGATCCTTTCCAAGATGCTCAGTCAGGAGCGGCTGCGGGCTGGCCCCTTCTCTGCTGTCAGCAACCCACCTCTGCTGTGTGTGGGGCCCACGGAAACCTACTGGGCGGGAGGCCCTGCAGTGGGACCCCATCTGCTTGAATAGCGAATAGCGCACTGCAGGGCCCTGCGGGCATCTCACCCCCCCGGTGCCCTCACCTGCTGCCCCTGACTAGCACCCGAGGGTACAGAACAAATTGAGGATCATGGCCCCATTCAACAGATGGGGAAACCGAGGCCTCCAATAGGGACGGGACCCTGAGCTGATATACACTGAGCCTTACTAACCCCAGGCTAAGTGGCTGACCTTGCTCCTTGCCCCTGACCACTCGGATACGTGCCTGGAGACTTGGGGTGCCCTGTAGCAGGGAGTGACAGTCTGGCCACAGCAGGGCTGGGCTGGAAAGCTGCCTTCCCTCTGTGCCCTGCCCGCGTAGTATGGCCACTGCCCTGGGTGGCCCCCATTTGCACCCTGCAAAGAGGTGCTCGGGTCTTTTCCCGTCTGCACTGGGGAGTCCCGAATTCTACTTCTGAGTTCTGGAAAATACGTAGTGCCGGGGTGAATGGCTGCTCCCAGAAGGTCCCCTCAAAAGTCCTCCCAAACTAGAGTGGAGCTAGGTGTGGGGAGTACCCTCCACTGGGTTCCTGAAGCCAGGAGAGTGGTTCCTGCTCAGAAACGTCACGTGGACCCAGCCTGCCGCTTTTTCCCAAACCCTGTTCCTGATGCTGCCCCAAGCCTTACTCAGTCTCCTTGGAGTCAGTGTCTGACTTCTGTACCTCCTCTGCTCCAGAACCATCCGTGGCTCCCCAGGGACCATGAGGCACTCAACCATTCACTCTGCATGTATGTAGAAAGCCTCTGTAGGCCAGGCTCTGGTGTGTGGCCATGAATGAGACACGCAGGGTCTCTGTCCTCACCAAGTTTATGACCTCGGGAGGGGAGAAGACCCCGGAACAAGGCAGCATCTGAGAAAGGGCTAAGAAGGAATTGAAAGGGAAGCTTCTCTGAGGAGGGGACATTTGAGCTGAAACTTGAACAGTAAGAAGAAGGCGGCCCCGGGAAGATCTGAGGGGAGAATGCAAGGCCCTCTCTGCTTCTTAACCTGGCAGGCGACCTTGCAGCCTACTCAGTTGCTATTACCCCTTCAGGGACCCATGGACCAGCTGGTCTAGGGCCCCTGAACGGACCCCGAGCCCCCACCTCTGGACCTTTGGCCATCGCCTCCATACAGCAAACCTGGGTTGCCTTCACCTCTCTTCTTTGCCTAGCCAAACCTCACTCATTTGGGGGGCCCACCTCCTCCAGGAAGCCCACCAAGGTTGGTTTTATGATCTCCAATAGCCCCTAGCATCTGCATCACCCCAGAGCTGCCTGGAACAGCAGCCACAGGCCCCATACCCACTGCTCAAGTCCTGTCCCATGTGATACATGCAGGACTTTCTTACCCAGGGCTGGGAATTCTCTCCTTCGGTTTTCACAGGGGCCCAAGCAGGGTAGGCACAGGTGAAGAAACTGAGGCCAGGAGAGGGAAGCCACTTGCCTTCCTTCCATCTGCCCCCAGGGAGTGAGAGCCTCCAGGGCAGAAGGGAGCCTGTGACCTGTAACCTCAGCCCCAAGGCATGATCTGACCACAGAAATAGGAAGGAACGAGTAGCTGGGGCCCCTGGAGGGGCATGCTGGCTGTAGGTAGGCACTCCCAGCCATGGGATTGGATGGGCAGGGCCTTACATTTTACCCCAGGACATCATCCTGGGCCCAGCCAGGTGAGCAGCTCTGCCTGGTGACTCACCCTGGCAGCGGGAGGCTCTGACACACAGGATGTGGCAAGAAGCTGGAAGGGGGGGGAGGGGGGCTGAAGGCAGCAGGACGGGCTAGCTGACCTGTCATTCTTCTGCAGGCCAGGGGTCTCGCTCCCCTCCAACGTGTGCGTGTGCTACCCCCAACATCACCTGCCCGACGGACTCCCTCTCCCACGACACCTGTTAGCACGACTTATCACACCCAGCCTGTGCTGAGGACTACTTTTGTGCCAGACTCTGGGGTAAGTGCTTCCCGGCCCTGTCCCCCTCCCTGAGGACACTCCCGCCAGCTCTGTCCCCTTCTCGCGAAGGAAGGAGCGACAGAACCAGAACGTGAACCCAGGCAGCCGGCCCGCCCTGCGACCACCCCGCCCTGACAGCGCGCAGCCGGTAGACCATGCCGGCTCCAGAGCCAGAAGCCCTGGGTTCAAATTCTGACTTTGCTCATTAGCAGTGGGAACCTTGGCTTGTTGCCTCACTACTCTGTGTCTCCACATCTTCACCCGGGAAATGGGGATCATGAGAAGACCAATCACAGGAATGCCTGAGGATTAAGTGAACAGATAGAGCCAGGGCTAGGAGACTACCTGACCGACGGACAGACTCCAGCAGAACGAGATCAGTGCCCCTTAACCATCTGCTGCCCGAATGGGCAGCTTGCAGCCCACACTTTGCCAGAAGACACATGTGTTTGAGCCTCTGGTCATCGTTCTTTTCACCTTTTTCTGTATTTTATTTAAGGGTTGCCGTGACTGCCAGGTTCAAACGCCAACACTTAGAAGTAAAGGGACTACGCGTAAAAACCTGAGTAAAATCAGAGGGTTTGGTTTTCCTCGTTGTTGTTCCCGTTTCTGCCTGACCCCTGCGGCTTCCGGCAGCGCCCGCACATTCCTGTCAGCACAGGGGTCTATCCCTGGCCCAGTGGCATGGAGCCCTCCCTTCGGATCTGCGCTGGCTCACAGATGCTTCTCTGTGGAGCTCCAACCGGCCCCCAGAGACCTTCCTCTCCCAGCACTGCCTGGGCCCGGGAGCCCCAATGTGGGCTCCAAGCACCTTGGCCTTCACAGGCCCTTCCAGAGCCCATTCTCAACCTCAGGCCGCTGCCCTGGACAGCATCCAAGCCAGGCAGCTCTGACTTGGGCACCCTGAGATGCCTGGTCAAGCTGCCTGTGCTTGAATACTTCTAGGGATGGGGAGCTCACTTTCTTGGTAACTCAACCTGTTTCTCAGTGGCTGTGGCTTGTTCTCACACTGGTAGGACCTGCCTGTCTGTGACGCCCCCCAGCCATGGGCTCTCATTCTGTCCTCTGGGCGTGAAGACCCGTGTGCTCCCTTGCCTTGGGACAGCCAGCGCCTCAAAGGAGTGTCCAGTCCCCTTTCTATCCCAGCCACCTCCACTAGAAACATCCTGAAACATCCCTGACTCTTCTAAGCTGAGCCCAGAATCCAGGAGGATCTCAGGAGGCAATAAAGACAGAACAGTCACCTCCCTTATTTTGAGCTCCAGATCTTGATTAAGGTGGCCAATGGCATTTTAGCAGCCCTGGCAGCTGCTTCACAGGGATGATTCCTACTGAACTCACCTCAACCCCTCCCTACAGCTTGAGTTTTGTGTAGCTGATTTCTTGGACCCAAGGATAAGACATCACATCTGTCCCTCATTCCATCTTGCTGAGTCACATCCAATTTGTCTTAACAGGGACTGCATTACTCAACCCCTCCAGTCCCTGACACGCTTCATGCCCATACACAGATCCTGACCAGCAGCAAATTGACAATGGAGTCCAGCAGAATGAGGCTAAGGATGGAGCCCCGTGGCTTGCCACCCAGTGCCCGACACCAACCGTTAGGAACAAGCCGTGTCACCGCACATCTGTGCAAGCTGCCCGGCACCCCTCCCTGGCTGCCTACCTTTCGGCCTGCCTCGTTATTGTGTAAGTTCATGAGAGTGCGGGCGTTCTGCTTGATCTCCCGGGCATCCACAAAGACCTTGGCGAAGCCGATGCCGTAGCGGATGTCGGCAGAGCAGCCACCCCACTTCCAGCCCTCGTCCTGGTGGTACTGGCCTTGCTTCTCTTTGTCGCAGCCACAGTCACTCAGGTTGCCCTGGGTACAGGCAGCGGTGATGGCGTGGGCCACGCCGGCGGCGATGATAGCATACGTGAAGGCAGCCTCCCGGCTCCCTGCAGGGAGAAGAGTGGAAAGGCTGGGGTCAAGTCCAGGGCACCCTGGGAGAAGGCCGAGCCTGGGTAAGAAGGGCAGCTGAACTCACTGTAATGCTCGCAGAGATGGACTCCTCACCCCCAGGAAAGCTCCATGTTGGGCTGATGACAATGCCCGACACCCGCCAGCCCATTCGATCCTGTCACTGAACGCCCTTGGAGCTGTCCAGCCTCTGGAAGGTTGGATGAGGGGACCTCCTTGTCGATTACCACCCCCTCCCCGCCACACTTGACGGGGCCGTGTACGCTCAGCACACGCTCACAGTGGCACACTGCAAAGCTGCATGTCTTCAACACCTGGAGCCAGAGGCCTGCGCTTGAATCCCAGGAGCATCAATCCCTGGCTCTGGGACTCTTAACCAATGACAACCCCTCCTGGTGTCTCGGTCTCCTCGGCTGTAAAATGGGGACATGGCCACCATCTCTTTCTCAGAGCAATGACAGAGAACCTTAAGAGTTTGTCCGTGTCGAGCTCTAGGCTCTGTGCCTGGCTCATGGGTCCCTATTATCATTGCTGTGTCACCTGTCATTGACAGGTCCACCCCTCCTCTTCTCCATGGTCCTCTCACTAGACCTCTCCAGAGAAGGCTGGGACCTGGTCCCCTTCCTGTCCGTGTTCTCAGGCATTAGTCAGAGAAGGCAAGGTCTAGGGAAGGGATGAGGGACTGCCCACAGGGTGGAAGGGGAAGGAAGGGCCTGGACAGGAAGGGTCAGCAGAGGGAGGGAGTTTGGGGAGCACCAGGTAGTGCTTCACACAGGTCTTCCCAGCTGTGTGGAGATGCCCTACCAGGAGGCTGGGAACTGCCCGGAAAGATTTGCACAGGCTCTGCAGGATGGCGCTAGGGCTTTAAGTGGGAGTAAGAGGGTCCTGAGTAGCTGAGGCACAGTGGTGTAGCCACCCCGCCTCTTAACCTCTCTGATCCTTAATCTCTCCATCTGCAAAATGGGTCCAAGAGCAGCATCTGCTGTATGGAAAGCCCCAAGTGAACCCTCAGCAAGTTCACTCTCACAGTGGGGTAGGGTAGAAGCTCATGGAGGGCTCCCTGGAGGAAGAGTCCCCACGCCCAGAGCAGACAGATGAGGCAGGGCTGACCAGGTGTGAAGGGGCAGGGAAGAGGGTTGTGATGCCCGTGACCTCAACAGTGGGTGAGGAGTGGGTGAGGCAACTTCCAAGCTGCTTTGGACTCAGGCCACACTGATGCACACACAAGTAGATGCCTCCTCCATGCACCCCCACCTGCCTCCTGGCCTTGCTCACCTAGGCTGCTAAGACACAAGCAACCTGCCTCCCACGCCATTGCCAGCCACTACTTTCCCACTGCGCGGATGCACCAGCCTGTCGAGCCGTCGGATGGCTTTACTCTACCGGGGCCCTTTCTCCACCATCCCGTGCCAGCCTGTCTAGGGCACCCCCGTTCACATGATGCCTCCAATCACAGCTCCATCACATGCGGGCTGTGACTTGGACAAGCTCCTTGTCCTCTCTGAGCCTCAGTCTCCCTGTTTGTGAGATGCCGATGATGTCCATGCCTATGATAGGCGCTGCTCAGAAGGCAAAGGGGTGGAGCTGACAGGCTCAGCACAGTGCCTGGCTTGCCAGACACCCCTAAACTGGGGACTCTCTCCTTTTAACTGCATCTCGACCTCTGGAACATGGAAAAGGGGCATCATTACTTGAGCACCCACCAGGTTCCTGGCCCTGCACACATTATCGATCACATTCATATTAGAAATCACACATGTGTAACGGGGGCCCTGCAGAGGGCTGAGCATGAAGCAGCATGACAGGGTACAGCCACACAGTGGACACACGCATGGGCTGGACCTCCCACCTGGCAACCGGGCAGGCTGGATTCCTGACGACGCTTTTGTCAGGAATTAAGGAATTCCTGGCGTTAAGCATTAAGAAACGCTGCTTAAGATCGTTCAGTGTGCGGCCAGGCTTGCAGGAAGGCAAGGGAACGCGCGGGGACCATGTGCTGAAGACAGAACTGATCACCAGTAGGGCAAGTGGGAATGAGTTCTGGGGGAAAGGGGAGCTTCTGGATGAGGTCCTCAAGGCCTGAGTCCCACCAGGGCAGGACACTGGAAAGGAATGGAGAGAATTCCGGAGAGGGCAGGTTGGGAGTGCCACCATTCACCCACACACACCCAGCAAAGCCGGACCATAAACAGGCAGGTCAGACCTGGCCAGAACAGGAGGTGGGAAGGCGAGGCACGAGATCAGAATCTCCTGGAAACAAGGAGTCTTGCCCCTGCCTTTGAGATATGGTTCAGACTTGTCCTTCTGCATACTCAGGGGTTCCCAAGTTAAGGGGGAAGACCCCTCAAGAAGCAAAGATAACGCCACCGGGCACCAGCTCACAGCAGAGTATGAAACACACGAGAAAATAATACACTAGATTCAGCCAACAGTGAGATCAGACCCTCAATGACATCAAAGAAAAAAGTATCGGGATAGAGAGTATAAAGACAACAGGATGGGGGGTCAGCTGTGTGACCTCAGGTGAGTCATCTAACCTCTCTGTGCTCCAGGTCCCCCACTATAAAATAGGGGTGGCAACCACTCACTTTCTTAGGGTAGCTGAGAGGATTAGAAACACTAACAAAGACAAAGCATGTAGCACAGAGCCTGGTATAAGAAAGGGGCCCACATATTAGCTTTATTACAATTTCTATTGATGACGGTAGTAACGGTTCTTTACGAGATGTTGAGGAGGTAAAGAGTAGGAGGCAACATTGATCTGCATTTATGGTTGAAGAAACCAAGGCCAAGAGAAAGGCCTGGCTCGCCTGGGGCCACCCAGCTGGTGGGCAGTGACCTGAGCTGCAGACTCAGCCTCCAGACACCCCACACAGATCAAGTCTGTCCCCAGGGATTAAATGACTGGAGGTGTGGCAGGCACCACAGGCAGGCCCCAGCAGCTGAAAGGAGACTGTGTCCCCCTTATCAGGCCGAGAAGGGAGTATGCAAATTGAGGAGGGGGCAGGGAGCTGGGCCTGGCATCAGACACTTTCCCATCTCCCAGACTCCTCCCTGGAGGCGGGGCCAGGGGTAGGGTGGGGAGGGGTGGGACCAGCACCCTTTGTGGTGATTTTGGGTGCAGCTGCTCTACCCCCTCTGAGGCTGATGATCCCCTGGTCTCACTGAACCCCCTGAGCAGTGCACACCAATGCAGACGGTGAGGGGCAGACAACAAACCAAATATGGCTTCTGCTCCCAGGTACATCGCTAAGGTTGGGGAAGAGAAGTCAAACCCTGATGCAGTTAACTCCCCTGAGTTCAAGGTAAAGCCCCCACTCCAGAGTGAAGTCCTGTCATGGGCCATGGCCTTCACCTCCTTGCCAAGCTCAGCACCTACTAAGAAGTGGGTGAAACTGTGGCTTCAGAGTTCCCAGGGACCCAGGTACTGGCTGCTCAAGTCCAATGCCTCTGGGTGCTAAAGGGTCACTGTGAACCCTGCCATTGACCTTGATGTTGGCCTGGCCCACCAACATTGGACTGGCACTACCCAATCCCACCTCCTCCTCTCCCCCACCCCCGACCTGACTGTGGAGGAAACTGCCCTGTGCATCAGGCTACCTGCATATCTAATGTCAGGCCTGTTAACCTCTTTAAGCCTCTGTTGTTTCCTCTGTGAAATGGGCATAATGACAGCATCTATGTATCACAGGCTAGTGAGCAGACCGAACCATAGAACGAGGGGAAGGGGCTGAGTACAGAGCCGGGTATGTAGTAAGTGTTTGGTAAATGCCAGCCATCCTTGTTGTTTCTGTTATTATTACCTCCGGGACCCATTTTGCCTCATCGTGCTCCATTATGCCCCAAAGGACAAGACAGCCTCACACAGGGCCAAGTGCATGGGGCTGGTCCAGCCCATCTGTCTGCCCAGCCAAACTTCAGGTTCACAAGGCCATAACGACCACGGCTGTCTTGCTTCCATTGTTTACAACCCCCACCATCATGTGTGAGGGATGAATGAACCAGCTAACCTGCATTCCAGTTTCAACCCCGCGGGAGCTGGATGACCTTGTGCGAGTCACTTAACCTCTCTGCGCCTCCGTTGCCACACCTGTTCATGTCACCTACTCTGTAGGAAGAAATATGTCTCACCTGGCACAAAGCTGGTGCTTAAATAAACGGCAGTGAGCACTGCAGAGATTATGATGGATAGAGTTACAGGCACCCTGTCAGGAGATACAGAGAGAAACTCTCCCACCCCCGATTTAGTTTTTCACATAGCCCTCCTGCCATTTTAGATTGATTGGCTTATTGTCTGTTTCTCACACACCTACCACTCCCATTCCCCCCTGGAATATAATTTCCTTGAAGGTAAGCACTCTGTCATGTTCCCCATTGGGTCCCCAGGGCCTGGCACATAGTAGGTACTCAGTAAATTCCGTTGCATGAATGAAGGAATGAATGAAATTTCCAAACAGTGGCCAACAACCACATGACCTTTATTTAGGGCTTATTTGTCAGGCCTCCGGCTAGACACTTGGGGAAAGTGTGCTCACCTATTCCTTAGGAAAACAACCTTGACTGAGAGGTTCAGAGAATGTCTGACAGAAGGGTGGGGAGTAGTGGTGAAAGTGGCCCATGCCCACTTCCTCCAGGGTATCCACACAGAGTTAGCCAGAGGCCGGGGATTTTGAGGGAGGTTTTGGGTTCAGGGAAAAGGGATGAAAGTACCATCTGTTGAGCACCTACTATGTGCTAGACCCACACTTGACCTCCCAGCCCCATTGGTAGACACCATTCTCTGCAATTTTACAGATGAGGGAACTGAGGCTCTGAGAGGGGGAAATGATTCATTGAGGCCACCCACCTACAAACTGGTCAGAACTGGGATTCTAGACCCAAGTGTCCTTTCTCAGCCCCACCCCCTCTCTTCCTGGCTCCTCATTGCATCTGGAAGCCCTTGGTTAAGACAGATTCTTTTGGCTTAAGGCAGGGACGCTTATCAAAATGCCTTTATTTCTGTCAAGAGTTGCCATTCAGTTATCGGCTAAAACGTATCAGCAAATGATTTATAAGCCCCATTCAAATCAGATGGCTTGCTAAGCCACAAACAGGTTTTGATGGTAGGAAGAAGGCAGAAAAGGATTCCAGGATCTTAAAATCTCTGAGTCTCTGGATAAGAGGCCATGTTACACTCCTCCATCTCTGCTGAGTAACAACGCCTTGATTTATCAGTGGGAAACTGAGGCTCAGAAGAGTGACCTGCCCAAGCAGAGCCAGGCTGCAAACTTCCAAGTCACATGCTATCTCCGACCACTCTTGGGCAATGCCCTCGGCCCTGGCCATGCTCAGGGCTCCCAGGACAGCCCTTGGGAGGGCTGCTTGGGTGATTTCCTGAATGCCACCTCATTTGCCTCTTATGAGACTTCTGCACGAGTGCACCTGTGGTGTCTGTTGACATCCTATGCCCAGAGGCATAGTTCATCATAAGCAGGGCAAAGTCATAAATGCTTATTATTTGAGAGGCTCTTTCCAAGCACTCAATACAGATCAACTCAATCCTGACAACTGCCCTATGAGGTAGGGACCATTTTACATATGGGGAAACTGAGGCCTGGAGCAGTGATGCAACCTGGCTTAGCTCCAGAATCCAGCCCACTCTCCTGCCTCAAGGTTACAATACCCATTCAGTCCTCCTGACCCCCACTGACCCAGGCTCTTCCCCAGATCTCCCACATGGAGCCGGTGAGCAGACCATGCTGGGCTTGGCCACTGCTGGCCACGCTCCCTCCAAGAACAGACCCACCCCTCTCTGCCTAGACTGTCTACCTGCCCCTCCTGCCCAAGAGCAGAGGAAGGACCTCCGTCAAACCTCTGTGACCAAGCCATGTGCCCTGTGCCATCTCGCCGCAGATATCTCTTAAGCACCTGTCACGTGCCGGGCA
The DNA here is from genome assembly GCF_003009895.1 of Hyaena hyaena. NCBI lineage: Eukaryota > Metazoa > Chordata > Mammalia > Carnivora > Hyaenidae > Hyaena > Hyaena hyaena. The sequence goes on from NW_024081135.1 coordinate 952,225, forward strand.
CCGTGCTGGGGACTGGGGTACTGAAAGGAGAGATTCGGACATGGCTTTGCCTTTACAGGGGAGCAGACAGCATGATCACATCACTCAGTGGCGGCTGAGGACTCAGAAGGACACAAATCAGGGCAGTGCTGTGAGCTGGGTACGCCAGGGGTGGTGCCTTTAGAGCTCAGCTCTCTGCGAGGAGAGGGGGCTCCAGGCCCCGGGCAGCCCACACCATGATCCTGACGTGGTATGGCCACGAGGAGAGCCGGGACCACAGGGGAGCCAGAGCTATCAAGCGTGGCAGAAGTTTCTGCCGGCTCCATCGTCCTGCCCTGCACAGATGCCCTCCACGCATCCTCAGAATCAGAGACTAGACTCCCAGAGCCAAGACGTAAACCCCACGGGCTCCTCCTGGAACAATAGGGTCACAGAACCCAGGAGACTTGCCCAAGGTCACCAGCGACTGTACACCAGAGGGACTAGAACGAGGCTCTTCTCCTGGCTCCCACGCTCACCTCCCCCACATCCTCCCTCACTCTCAGGGCACCCATATCTCTAGGTAAACTTTCCCTCCAGAAGCCCAGCCGCTCAGAACTTGGATAGGATGCAGCTTCTGCGTCCTTCCTCTCTACTCCTTATTCAGCTGGGGGACCCCCGAGCAAGGGCTCTGTCTCCCCGCATCTCAGCCCTCCCATCTGTAAAATGAGAATCACCAGGAGGAAGGACACTGCCAAGTTGCCATGAGGACTCAGTGCACCCTCTATAAAGAGCCCTGGCCTCTAGAAGGTGCTCAGTGAAGTGTTATCACCTAGGTGAAAATGGGGAGCCTCGATGGTGCCCTCCACACAGTCCAGCTCCATAATGATCCTGGTGGGTACAGAGGAAATAAGCTGATGACCAAGCCTGCCCGAAAGATTCCATTCCACCGCCCTGGGCAGCCACTGTAAATGGTTTGCACCGGAATATTATCTGGGTGTATTTACGGTATCTTACTGGAAACCACAAAGTGCATTGTATTTTTTTTCTTTTGCTATTTAAAGCCAATGGGTCAGAGAGTGAGCAATCTGCAGTGACACGGGCTGAAATATATGATGATTTGGAAAATATACAGATGGAAAAAGGTTGCTTTTGCCAGTCCCGTGGCACGGCAGCTCACAGCCCTTCTGGGCTCAGAATGCCACATCTGGCTGTCTCCATCCAGAGGAACTAGAGAGCCTCTTGATGAACAGCTGGAAGAATTGTGGGTGCTGGGAGCACATGTCTGGGCTAAGCCTGGCTAGGATAATAGGCCCTTAGAGCTGGAAACTGGGGGAGGGGCATATGCAGGCCCCCAGTCCCCACCCTTCTCTCCTGCCTCAGTTCCACCTTAGAGTCTCTCTTCTCTCTGGGCAAAGCCAGCACATACTACTGACCATCCCTGAAGAGTCGACATCTGCCCCTTCCTGCCTCCACGCCTTTGAGTGTGCTGTTCCTTCAGCCTGGCCATGCTCTTCCCATCTGCCAGGTGAGAGGCAGAGTAGCCAGGTGTTTTCAAAGCAGGGCCCTGGAGGCCGATAAATCTGGGCTCCACTTGGCAGTGGCAGGCCCTTGGAGGAGTGAATTGACCTCTTTTGGCCTCAGTTTCCTCCTTTGTACATTGGGAATATAATTACCTCCCAAGGTCACTTAATGGTTAAAAAACCAAAGCACATGACAGAATCCTTCCACACCTGGTAAGGGATCAATAAACAGTGGCTCTTACAAGATGTGTTATTGGTTAACCAGCTCCAGTGTCCCATCTCTGAGGGAACCCCTGACATCCCCTTCCTCTGCTAAGGGGGTCCAACACCTTAACACTCCTTACTTTGTGTTGGATTGAATTCTATCTCTTCCCACTAGATTGTGGGGAGCTGGATTATTTATCTGCAAAGTCTTCAGGGTTGAATGAGTGAATGACAGCGTGTGTAAAGGCGTGTAAGCATGTGAGTGTGTGTGTCTGTGTCTGTATCTGTCTGTCCACCATATGAAAGCTAGAAAGAGAACATTATAACAAAAGACTCATCTCAAAGAATAGTGTCAGGAGAGCTAAAACCCAGGATGAACTGAGGCTTGCAAAAAAAAAAAAAATGAAAAGGAGACAAAAAGTCCTTTGTGAGCTGCGTTCTAAGCAAGAATAGGGAAAGAATAGGTCTTTCGCTCAGGCAAGATGGTGCATTGTTAAGGAATGGCAGAGAGAAAGTGGAGCTGGCCTGCCCCTTGCTTCTGTCTCTCTCACTCACAGGGAAGGCCTTCGAATCCATCCTTCCGAGCAGTCATTAGCTCCCAGACATGTGCTCTGGCTGTTTTCACAGCCCAAAATGAGTAAAAAGACGGGGCCATTTGTGTGAAGCACGGATTCGCAGACGAGGGAACCTAGGCCCCAGGAGGTCATCCCGCTCTAAAGAAGTGGGGCAAATGCCACAGGAGCAAAACCCAGAAATGCATTAAAGTCACCAGGGGATGCAGACACAGGAGGGTGGTACTCCCTCCCAGGGCCCGAATCCTAGGTCATCTGTGCCCATCCCTGGAAAAACTCCGGCGGGGGAGCACCAAACAGGAGGCCGTGAGTATCTGGAAAAGAATGCAGCTGTCCCGCGTGTCGGGAAATCACCATTTCTTTGTTGACAATAATGCTGGGGACATAGCAAATTTCTATATGTGCTAAGAATGTGATTATCTTCCCACATCCTGTCTCTCCCCTGACACAAGGGAAAGAAATTCTTCTGACAGCTCCCCTCCCAGGCAAAGCCCTGCCGGACTGATTCATGCCCACCTCTCCCTCTGCAGCCTGTCTCTGCCCTTCATCCCCACACTCAGACCCCCACCCCCACCCCAGCTCCGGGCTGGGTCACACCTGCAAGCCTATACGGACTGCTCCTCCCCTGACACAGCCTTCTCCACCAGCCCATCACAGATGTCCCCTGCAGGCAGCCTTCTGTGCCACAGTCTACCCGCCTGGTGCCCTCTCCTCTCCTATCAGATCCCAGGGCACATTTCAGCTCTGATGTTGCTGCCAGTCCCCACCCAAGTGTGAGCACGCTGAGGGCAGAGCCAGGTCACAGAAGATTCTAGTAAATATCTGTGGGACACATAAATGGATGAACAGCGGGCACATGGTGGGGCAAGGGGAGCTTGTGGTGTGTGATCCCATGAGCATTTACATTCTACGGATTCAACCAAAAGCACCTAGGGAAAGATAAATAACAACACTGTATGCGTGGGAATGTAAACTGGTGCAGCCACTGTGGAAATGGGTATGGAGGTTCCTCAAAAAAGTAAAAATAGAATCATCATATGATCCAGCAATCCCACTTCTGGGTACAGACCCAGAGAAAACAAAATCGCTCTCTTGGAAAGATATCTGCACCCTGTGTTCACAGCAGCATTACTTACAATAGTCAAGGTGTGGAAAGAACTTCAGGGTCCATCAATGGATGAGTGGATAAAGAAAACATATATATACATATATATATTTCTATATATGTGTAATGTGATATATACATATACATGTATGTATATAATGTGATATATATAAATGTGATACATATAATGTGATATATAAAAGTCATATATATATAATGTAATATATATAATGTGATACATATAATGTGATATATGAAAGTCATATATATATAATGTGATACATATGTAATGTATAAACATGATATATGTACATATATGCCCACACATATATGTATATATGTGCTGGAATATTATTCAGCCATCAGAAAGAAAGGACCCCTGCCATGTGTGACAACATGGATGGTCTCTGAGGACATTATGCTAAGTGAGATAAGTCAGATGGAGAAAGACACTGTATGATCTCACTTATATGCAGGAACCAAAAGACGAGAGAATGCAATATGTATACTTGTATTTTAGACACATACTCTTCATTCTATGCTGTGCATTACTATGTATGCGTTATACCTTCGTATGAATGTTTTACTATAGTGAACAAGGCTTTCTGAATGTCGTGACTGATGGAAGGGACTTTCAAGGATAATGTCGACTAGAATATGTTTCACTGTGCACGTCGGTGTCAGAAGCTAGGATGTGCCTCTGCTGTGCCACTCAAGTCGCTCACTGACTTGAGGGCGAGTGAATACAATAGGTCAATTCCTGGTTAGTCCGAAGTCCGTGTCATGAGCCTGATCAGTCTGTGAGAGTCTCCAGAGTGGTGTTTCTTGCAGGGCAGGGGAGGGGAGGCGCCTCTGCAGAGCAGTTCCACCAGACGGTCAGTGAGTCCAAGGTCAGACATGAGCGAACCCTGCAGGACAAGCCTGCTCACGCTGCTCAGTTGTCTGTAAGACTTTTCGGAGCCTTTATATGCTGGCAGGCATTCTGACTCTCCCAAGTAGGGGAGCATAGCTTTCTGAGTTCCCCAATTTATCATCCAGGGAACCCTCCTTGGTTTCTCCAGAAACGCTGGTGAACAGACCCTGGAGCAGGTCTTTTTGAATCATGCTGTGGGGAATGGGTCTTCCCTAGGCCTTGACCTAATTAGCATCTTCACCCCATTTGGTGCCAATGCAAAGGTGGAAAGGAGAACCAACAGGATGCCAGGCTAAAATGGATTAAACTGAAAATGTGCGGGAATGAATGTTTCAGCCTTGTGTTGAGGTCAGAATGAAAAGCACCCACTCACACAACAGAGGGAACAGAGTGCTTCCTGAGTGTGAGATGCCACCAACCTGGCAATAAAGAAGATAGATGAGACCTGGGCCTTGTCCTCAAGGGCTGAGAGCAGCTGTTGGTACACAGGGTAGAAAGGAGCTTCGGAGTCATGCATTTCTTCATGTGTGTCCTGAGCACCTACTGTGTGCCAGGCCCTGGGGGGTCCCAGGAAAAGAAGCTTGACCGGCCTGGGTCTCCTGGACACCCACAGCCAGGGAGAAGATTGATATTGGACACATCTTTGCAAAAGTAAGCAAATGTTCCTTCTGAGGGTGATAAATGCCATAAAGACATCAGAACAGATTAACCAATCTCAGGCTGGACAGTCAAGGAAGGCCTCCTGGAACAGGTGGCATTTGGGTGGAGACTGGCATGATGCTGGGGCAAGCAGGTCACCTGCCACCTCTTGACAGTGGCTCCCTTTCACCGTTCTCCTCTGCCTCCTGCTCCAGATGGAGTTATGGGCAGGTGTCTGCCCTAGTACCCAGGGAGGTCCTCACATCCTCAGGTGCCTATCTGTGCTCACCATGCCCTTCATGTGCCAGGGGCTCTGTCAGAGGCCTCTGCTTCCCCACAGAGCTGCCGTCTGGCCCAAGAGATGGATGATAGCAACATCACAACTACGATTCCTGGAGCACATCCTATGTGCCAGGCGTGGTCCTGAATGCTTCGTGGGGACTAAACGATCTCAACCCACGGGTCACAACCTATGGAGCAGACACTATCATCATCGCTGTGTGGTCAAGGTCCACAGCTAGTAAATGGGGAAGCCAGGAAAAGGACCCAGCAAGTGGCCTTGGAGCCGAACTGTTATACAGTCTGGCACAAATGAGCAAATAGGCAAGTAGCAAAGTGATGCAAATATTCTGGCAGGGTAAGGGGCAGATACGGACAGGTGGTGGATGCTACACAGGCGTGTCCTGAATGGAAGGACAAAAGAGCATCCTGGCAGAGGGGACAAGCTAAGGCAAAGGCTTTGAGGTGGGAGGGCTTTGGCATGCTTGAGGGTGGAAAGAAAGGCAGATGGGCTGGAGTGGACAGGGGATGGAGATGGAGTGGGGATGGGGTCTGGGTGCAGGTCACAAGGGTCTGTAAAGGACCGGGGGAGGGAGGATGCTGGTATTTTATTCCTGGAGGAACAGGAAACCACTAAAGGGTTTTACACAGAGGGGCCGCCATGATCAGAGTAATGCTGGGGAGGGGCTAGGCCGGATGGCCATGCGGCCGGGGAGGCGGGTACATGAGGAGGCTGATGCAGCTGTCTGGGCAACAACTCTGAAGATGGAGGTCTGGAACCAGGAGGTGCTGGTGGAGCTGGTGAGAAGTGGACAGACTGGCAGATACATTTCATAGGTAGAGTCAAAATGATGAGCTTAGATTGGCAATTGCACCAGTAGCCTCTCCCATTCTTCTCCATTCTTCACCAAGAATAAAAACCAGTGCATGCATCCCCAGTTCCTTGAGCTCATCTTCATCTAAGATGGGCACATGAGCCTCCTGGGAGAGGCAAAGCGAGACCTTCTGATGGCCCTAATCTACAGGTGCCAGGATTTTAAATCCTGCACAATGTTGCCATTCAGCAAGGCAGGCCACGCGACTCCTTCATTCTGCAGATGGGCAGACTGGGAGAGGAGAAGTGGGCTACTCCCTCAGAGCCCTCAGCAAGGTAGTGGTGGGGCTGGAATGGAAACCCGGCCATGTGATTTTGACCCCAAGTGCTCACGTGGCTGCCACGTGGCCCAACGACAAGACAAGTTTCTCAAATATGCAGCAGCTTCAAGAATCTCAAATCTGGCAGGCTCACATGAGAAGAATCTCCCAGCATCAGGGAACTCACTACCCACCAAACACAAAACAGCCATGTGACTTTGGTCAGCCTCTGCCTCACTCAGAGCCTGAGATGAAGATAGGCAGATCTCCTATGGGGGGGGGGGAGGGGGCAGATGAGGCCATATATGAGGAAGGGCTATTGCAGTGCCTGGTCTTCATAGATCTTCAATGAAAGGACAAAAGACTGAACCCCCACATGAGCCACCATAGCCTGGGGTGCTACCTGACCCAGCCTCAGTCCCCTGCACCATGACTCAGTACTACTACCATCATGGTCAAATCTGAGGCAAGAACACACAACTGGATGGAAAAATGGGTAAAAAGCATGAACAGGCAACTCACAGAAGAGTAAACACGTACAGCCAGTAAATATAGGAAGAGGCTTCACCCGAATTACTTCTCAGGAGAATGCAAATCAAGACAACAGTGAGAAAGCATTTCATACCCATTCCCTAGCAAAAATGAAGTCTGGAGAATTCCAAATTTTGGAGAGGCATCAAGTTGATGTTCATAACCTGTGACCAGCAATTCCATTCCTCCATATATACCCAAGAGAAACACATGCACACAGGCCCTGGGAGACATGAACAAGGAGGCATGTGGTGGCAACATAACAACAAATGCTTAGAGGCAACCAAGATGCCCCACAACCATAAGCACGGGAGCATAGATTAGGGTCTACTACCCCAGCTAAAATGAATCAACAACAGCTAAAGGAACAACTTGGATGGGTTTTATTACTAGTTAGTGAAAAAAATAAATTCCAAAAAATTGCTTATAGGATGATGTCTTTTCTTCATAAAATTAAATAGAACTAAAAGCAAATAATTTACTTCTGGGGACTATATTAATATGATAAGACAGACATAAACAAGCAAGGAATGGGACACCCATGATTCAGGATAAAGTATGGCTTGGTGGGGAGAGACAGGGGGTGCACAGGCAATGCCCACAGGGGCAGATGTAAATTACTTATTTTTGTTTTAGATGTTGTGTTGGGTGGTGGATTCATGGAGAGTTCATTGCATTATTTCAGAAAAGGAAAAAGACTGAAGGGGGAGGAGTGAATGTCTTCTTAAGCCCCCGAGGGCCACACTGGGTAGCAGTTGATAAAGCCAACATGGAACCACTACTATGGCTGCCAATATTGTGGACTCCAATAATCCCTGGATTCGAGACCCCTGAATGGCTGGCTTGAAATCTCATCCGAGACTTCTGACCCCTTCTGCCTCTTGAGGCTGCAAAGCCTTGTCCAAGATCCTCTTAGCAATCCAATGTCCATGTCTTTGCCCCACAGTTTCCTCTGTCAGGGATCCCATCCACTGGTGAAATTCTTCCTACCCTTGAAGACCCAGAACAAGGGCCATCTTCACTGTCCAGTCCACCTCTCACCTTGGTGTCTCACCTCTGAGCACACACCACACCCCCTATGCTTTTCCCTAAATCATGGACTGTTCTACAACTTGGTTTCTCATTGCTATGGACTAATTTATGTCCTCCCCAAAATTAATATGTTGCAGTTCTAACTCCCAGTATTTCAGAATATGACAAAGGACAATATGTATTTGGAGGTATGACCTTTAAAGCAGTGATTAAGTTAAAATGAGGCCATTATGGTGGGTCCTAATCCAATCTGACAGGTGTCCTTGTAAGCAGAGGAGATTAGGACACAGAGACATCAAGAGGCCTGCGTACAGGGGAAAGATCGTGTGAGGACACGGTGAGATGACAGCTATCTGCAAGCCAGGGAGAGAGGCCTTGGAAGAAATCAGACCTGCTGACACCTTGATCTTGGACTTCCGGCCTGCAGATCTGTGAGAAGAGAGGCATCTGTGTCTAAGTGCCCAGCCCGTGGTTCTTTGTTACAGCAGCCCCAGCTGGCTAACTGACCCGTGAGCGGCACCTCTCCCCTGAGAGATGGTCTAGGTGGGGCTTCCAGGCCTGGCCAACAAAATCACTGCTGCCCTTGGCCGCTGTGATTGGTTTGGGATGGACACATGACCAAAAGTTAAGCCCTGTTAGCTGATCCAGGCAGAATGACCCTTAGAATTTTTGTAGGTGCAGCCAGAGAAAGGCTAAGGCCCTTCCTTGCAGTTCTAGAACCCGAGAGCTGTGGTGCCGGCACTTGAATAGCCGTCTTGCCACCCCATGAGGCAGGGGTTGGTAGAGGCCAGCACCACCTCTGGTCCAAGCCAGTTAGCACCATCCCTGCCTTTCCAGTGAATTGGGCAGACATAAATTCCCCTTTTCACCTGATGTGGCTTGAACCGGGTTTCAGTTTCTAGCATCCCAGAGGCCTTTGTCTGGTTCACATCCCTGGCCCTCTCCTGAGATCTATACAGTAAAATCTGGAACATTCAGAAGGGGAGACAGAGACATGAGGACCCCAGACGCAGAGCTGGGGGCCAGGGTGGAGTCTGAGGAGGCAGTGGAAGGCGAGCCTTTCAGTCCTAGTGCCAGCATGGGATGGATAACTGTGCCAGGGGGTAGCTGCCCACCCCAATGTCAGCTTTCTCCTTCCTCCTCAGTCATAGATCCTTAGCTGGTCTCATAGCTACTTTGAATAAAAGACTGCATTTCCCAGCTTCCCTTGCAGCTAGGTGTGGTTATGTGACTGAGTTCTGGCCAATGAGATGGAAGCAGAAGTATGAAGGGGGTGGGCCAGGAGGCTTCTGGGAAGTCTCTTCAAAGGTGATGTTTCCTGACATCCAGAGTGTGGTCTTGATGGCCAGAGCCCACAAAGTCAAAGACTACAAGGCAGCCCGTTGTCTGGTCATTGCCAGCAGGAGGCACAGATGAAGGGCCCAGAAAGACGAATTCCGAGGCGTGCTGCTTGGTATCTTTAAGCAGGTCCCAGGAACAGGGGGCAGGAGATTGCGGAAAAACCACAGGTGCCAACAGAAGGCTCACAAGACAGGGATTTCTGTGACCGAAATTGGAGTCCCCATGTTGACGCCAACCCCTAATGTGCACAGAGGGTGAACCACCCTCTCTCTGGGCCTCAGTTCTCCACCTGAAAAGTCAGCCCTGAGGTTGGGAACAGGGAGAAGGGCAAGGCAAAATTCTAACCATGAAGATGTCGGAAAGGGCACACAGGTGGAGAGAGGCTCTGCCAGAGGTCAACATGCGCCACCCCCTCCCCGCCAGCCTCCCCATGGAGCTGGGCTCTTTCCCACTCAGGTGTGAGTGAGCAAGGGCCAACAGAAGATCGTGACAAAACAAGACCTGCTTAGCACCAAGATGATACTGTTCTTCCTTCCAAGAAGGAGGAAGGAAACATCCCGTGGTGACTGTGAGAGGGGACCCCCAGGCCTCATGGAGCCGGCCTTCCCAACAGGTAAGGAATATTTGGATGGTGCCAAGTGCTTGGCAGATGGGCTGGAGCTTTGTAGTGAGAGGGGACTTCGGACTCCCGTGACCAAGGGTGGCCCGGGTGCCAGGAGGGAGAGATGCATGCAGAGAACAGGGGCTCCGGGGTGCTGCTTGTGCAAAAGGACCTGAGGCAGAAGAAACTGTGGTGCCGGGGCTCCAGAGCAGGACTCGGCATGCTGTGTGTGGGAGACAGGACGAGCCCCAGTGGGCAAGGGGGAGGGCCAAGCCAGGAGCAGACGGGGACAGATATTGGTAGCATTTTGAAATGAGAAGAAGCCTCCACGGAGTGTTAACTAGAGAAATGATGTGATCTGACTTTCATTTACAAGGGAGGACCCTGCCTGCAGGAAGGTCTGAGGAATAGTCAGGGAATGATGGGGGCGCCTGGGAGCCCCGTGGCGTGACCTCAGGGGGAGGATGTAAGGACCCAGAGAAATGGCTAGATGCGGAATGGATCTCTTCAGTGTCCACTGAACTTGCTGATGTTGGGGCTGAGGGAGACAAGAGAACTCGGGGGTGCCTTTAGAGCAGTCCAGCAGGCCAGCTGAACCCCTTCAGCCCAGAGATCCTGGAGGCTGACTTATTTTCAGGGATGTTCACAGCCTAGCAGCAAGCCCGCAAGCAAGACACACAGCATCGCCATTTCCACCAGTGTTGGGGCTTCCCAATGACCAGATGCCTTTCCACCAGGTTTTGGTCACAGTTGCTTTGAAAACCACATGTGTGGCCTGACACTTTGTGTGTGTCTCTGTGTGTGCAGGTGCACATGTGCGCCCATGTATGCATGTCCAACCAACCCACAACTCCCACAAATCACGAGTTACAAATTCAAATGTCCACAGTGGGCTGGTGAGTCGTGCAAGGGGGCTGGGTGGTAATAGGGAGTGGTGGGGACCGTGGCAGTGACTGGGCTGCCCCGGCTGCATTTAAAGAAGCTGCAGTCTCAGCCTGACCCCATTATGACTATGTACGAGCATGTATAAGTTATCAGTAGATCTGCCGATTTTTTAAAAGAAGCCAGACATTCCTATTTCTTGGTGAAATAGTTATTTTCTTTTAAATTGGTCTTCAGTGGAAAGAAACGGCCGTGCTATATCAGCCAGTTAGCAATCAGGCCACTGGTTGCTGTTTTTCAACTTGGCCATAAACGATTGGGGTGGTCTAGATTCAAATTAGAGAGCCGGCCCCCACCGGGAGTTCTGGATCCAAGCCGTGACACCTGCAGATCCTGTGTTAGGGAGCGTTCCCACACGGGGCAGGTGAGAGGGTCCTAGAGGGCCCCCAGAGCCCGTGAGACCTGCGTCCGGCGAGCACATACCCACTTTGAGCTCCTTCCCGAAGACGGTGCGCTCCCCCAGCGCGGAGCAGTTCCAGCGGCCATTGCGGAACTGAAACTGACACTCGTCCAGGCCCATTTGGGAGCCTTCTCCTATGACGATGATGGCGTCGGGGCGGCTCTGGCAGATCGCCCGCTGTCTGGGAGCCAGGCCTGGGATCTTGTTACAGATGATGCTCGCGCCCAGAGCTACCACCGAGGAGAAGCCCCTGGAGCAGGGGACACAGAGAAATGGGGTGTTAGACCAGCAAGGCGTCGGGCAAGGCCTGCAAGCCCTCCCAGGTTGTCTGGCCCTGGCCGCCCCACCTCCACACCACCTCCCGCAGCTCCCAGCAAGGGTCCCAACTTTTTCATACTGCACCCCCAACCCACATTTATTCATTTTTTATGCCCTATCGACACTTTTGTAATGTGTATATTCAATATCAGTGAGGCTTGATTTCCTTTTAAGATACACACAAAAAAATGACACATGTCACAAACATAGTGTGCACAAAGTTAAGTTGCCCTTGTATTTATGGTTGGGTTCAATTGAGACGAAATTTAAAATCATGCAAAGTAAAACCCAATATTGTTTAGAAATCATCTCTATGTGGTAGAACTGCAAAGGTGAGCCAGGGAATGGTAACTATAAAGTTTCAGGCAGCAGTTGCCATTGGAAGGTTGTCAGTACACAGATGTTCATTTAAAAAAAAACAAACACCTGTGGCACCTGGGTGACTCAGTCAGTTAAGCAAGCATCAAACTTCAGCTCAGGTCATGATCTCACAGTTTGTGGGTTCGAGCCCCGCATCGGGCTTTGTGCTGACAGCAGCCTGGAACCTGCTTCGGATTCTGTCTCCCTCTCTCTCTAACCCTCCCCTGCTCACACTCTGTCTCTCAAAAATGAATAAAGCTAAAAAAAAAAAATTACAGGAGCACCTGCGTGGTTCACTTGGTTAAACGCCCAACTTCAGCTCAGGTCATGATCTCACAGTTTGTGGGTTTGAGCCCTGCGTCCGGCTCTGTGCTGACAGCTCAGAGCCTGGAGCCTGCTCTGATTCTATGTCTCCCTCTCTCTCTAACCCTCTGCCCCTCCCCTTCCCTCTCTCTCTCTCTCAAAAATAAACATTAAAAATTTTTTAAATTAAAAAGTACCATCCAACTGCTTGTACAAGTTATATATACTCTCTGGTATGCATATACATGTTCTGTTAAAAGAAAATCTTTAAAAAATAATTGTAAGTAGAAGTTCTAGTACTTGCTTCCTGCACGCCAGTGGAGCATGTGTATCCCACTCCAGGCATGACCCGTCTAGAGGATGCCTATGGCAGAGCTGTCTACAGTTCCTATGTTCCTGACTCATTCTCTGCACAGATACGTACTGGCCACCTACCAAGTGCCAGGCACCATGCTGGCACAGAGGCGATGGGCTGCCCTCTTGGAGCTATGGAAGGAGACGACACCCACTTCACAAATGAATAAAATGGACAGTGGTGGGCACTATGAGGAAAGTAAACAAAGGTACTGTGATGGCATCTGGAGGGTGGTTGGGAGGGAAGAGAGAGTGGCCACTTTAGCTGGGGTGATCAAGGAGGGCCTCCCTGGGGAGGTGCAGCACAGTGGGGTCTGAATGGCCAGGAGCCAGCCACGGGAAGGTCTGGGGAAGAGTAATCTGGGCAGAGGGAATAGCAAATGCGAAGTTCTGGGGGGTGGGGGTGGGGTGGAGAGGGAACAAGCTTGTTGCAGAAAGAACCCACAGAAGCTGGTGCCTCAGGCTCCAGGAAGGGGAGGGTCTGGGAAGAGGACCTGGTAGAGAGCTAGAATTTTCTCAGGTGCATCAGGAAGCACTGTACGGCTATAAGCAGGGAAACTGACAGCATCCTATCCCTCCAGCCCCATGGGGGAGAGGACTGTGGGTGCCCGAGCAGGAGAAGGGAGAACAGACAGGTAAGGGGCAGGTGGCTTCGCCTTGGCAGCAGTGGGGGTGGCTGCAGATACAGCTGACCAAACTTGCTGATGGACTGATTGAAGGTGGAGTTGAGGGGAGGGATGGATTAGGGTCTGAGGGAAAGACAGGCGTCAGTGTGACTCGTGGGTATCTGGCCAGAGGGTGGGGCCATTTTCTAATATCAAAATAACCCCAGACAGGCTCCAGTGGTAACCCTGATGGTGCAGGTAGCCCTCCCTTTACACAAAGATGGTCCCCACTCTGGAGCTTTTAAAGAGAAGGCCTCACCCCTGATGTCTCACTCTGGTTATAATAATAAGAGCTTCCATTTATTGAAGGTCACTGCCAGCCCTGGGCGAAGTGCCTCACACTTTCCATCCTGGGGCTCAGCTACAGGAAGTTGTTCTGGAATTGGAATTTCTTAAAGCGAGGCTCTGTGTACCAATGGCACAGGAGATGAGAGGACCCCACTCCTTTCCAAGCACATAAGGGACCACTCCCGCCCTCCTTCCCTCCACTCCTGCCTCACACAAGACCTCTTCCTCCCTCAGGCCCTTTGTCCTTACTGGTCCCCTTCCCTGGAATCTCTCTTATCCCCTGAGATTCCCAGGCTTGGCCTCTTGCCATCATTCATGTGACTTCAAGGGACACCTTCCTTGACCACCCCAGCTAAGGGAACCTGCCTCCCCATCCCACCCCTCATAACTTTCTATCACGGTCTCTGTTTTGTTTTCTTAATTCTCTTGATGACTTACGATCTTTTGAAATGTGTTAATAGACATGTTAGGTTTTGTGTGCTCACTTCGTTCCCACTTGTCTTATTAGACTATGAGCTCTTTGGGGGCACGGAGGCCAGCTGCTGGTCCACTAAATGGCTACTGAGTGAATGAATGATCGAGCTTCAAAAATACCACTCAGGATAAGTACCCATGGAGGACATAGCAGGTGCACTCCAAATGTGCGCTGAATATCGTGGTAAACTTTTGCAACATCGCTACCCTGCCAAGGCGGTAAGGCAGGTGCAGCTGCAAACATTAGATAAACGGGACTTTCCTGAACATCCCTGGTGGGCAGGAACCACTATATCCATTTCACATATCTGAAAACTGAGGGTCACAGAGATTGAGATCTGGAGGCTAGTGGGTCACGGGTCTGAAACAGGAGCCTGGGTAGAGCCCTCATTCATTCATCTCAGGCACTGAAAGAGAGTCTAACGCAGCTAGGGCACCCTATTTGAAATGTCTGAGGAAGAGGTGGCCTAGAGAGATTGTCAAGCGGAGAAGTTTTGGCCACAAGTCAGGAGGAACCAGCGACCCCCAGGGAATTCCTACACCAGCCAAGGGTAATGATATATTAGGGTCAAAAATTCATAGGAACAATAATCTAGCAGCTAAGAGGTCAGGCCTAGGCTGCCATCCAAGCTTCCTTCACCAACTAGCTGTGTGGCCTTGGGCACGTTATATCCCCTCTCTGTACTTGTTTCTCCATCACTAAAATGAGGATATTGATCATTAGTCCTCATCTCACAGAGTTGCTGTGAAAATTAAAACATAGAAAGTGCCAAGCACATAGTATGTGCTCAATAAGTGTGCTGCCGTTGTGGTTTTCATTATTATTGGACTGGATCATTACAAGGGGATCGTGCTTGAGACACTTGAACTATACACATAAACTAAGAATACCACGGATGCCCTATCATCAGTCCGGAGCAGGGAGGAACCAGTCACACCCTGGGAGCTGGAGGGCCTCTGAAGGTCCTTGGGGCTTTACTCCTTATGTCCATTTTACAGATGGATAACCTGAGGCTCAGGGAGCAGCAGGGGTCCGGGGCAAATTCACCCTGCAGCTCCTTCTCCTGACCTGGACCTCTCCCAGCCCCAAAGGGCGACTGACTCCGTGCTGAAGGCCAGTGCCCTCCGTAGCTCCTTCCCTCCCTCCAGGGCAGCCGGGCCCCTTCGGGGCCAGTGAGGTCTCCGAGCTCGCCTGGCGGGAGGTCCGGCGGGCGGGGCAGCCAGGGGAGGTTATTTTCTGTTGTTTTCCCTTTCTCTCCCCTTCCCCGGTCCCTCCGCCCCGTTTCTAATTAAAAAGAAGATAAAGCCTCACACGGCCAGCGCCAATCAGCCCGACCGGCTTCCTGGATGCTGGATGCGCGCGGGGCGGCGGGGCGCGGGCCAAGATGAAGATTAAAGCAGGGAGAAAAAGAAAAGCCACCCAGACGCGGACGAATCAATAACACTTAAAACACACCCGCAGGCAGACAGAGCGCGAGCCCCGCAGCCGCCTCTCCGCCTGCGGTCGCCTCTCGGTCCGCGGTCGCGGCTGGCGGCCGCCTGGTCCGCTCTGCGCGCACCTGCTCGCGGCCGCGGCCGTTCAACTTGCGAAATGCCCGCTCCGGAGACGCGGGGTGGGCAGAGGGGAGGAGTGGTTGTGGCAAAACACAAAGGCAGCCCCCGAAGTCCGCCCCCTCCCCAAGCCGAGCGGCCAGGGGCAGGGGGAGGGGTGGGGGGGTCACCGCTGGAGGTGGGAAAAGCAGGTTGAGTGAAACCTGCCAAGGTGCCCCTTCCTTTAGCGCCAGAGCCTCTGTCAGTCCCTAAAGCCCCCCACCCTCGCCCCTCCGTGCTTCACACGCGCTGTCTCCTAAGTACAAAGGGTAACTGGCCCTGCAATTGCGGCTCGGAGACGCGTCCCGAGCCACCCCCTCCCACTTTCCAGCCAGAGCGCCGCCCCAGGCCCCACCTCCACCGAAATGCAGGAGTGAAGCGGGGAGGGCTGCTCCGCAGGCGCGCCGGCGGACTCGGGTGCCCAGTTTAGGGGGCGGGGTGGCCCGCCTCTCTCTCTGGCGCTGGCTCTGCGAGCCTGTCTCTCTGGATGTCTGGGGCCGTCTCTCGTCCTACCTTTGTATGTGTGTGTTCGTTGGGGATGGGAGGACCCTTGGCCTAGGAAAGGGCTCCGGGAGTACGGGGGTCCTTGGAAATCGCGCGGTGTCAGGGCTCTAGCGAAGGGCCCTCCCTCCAGGTACCTGTTCCCTGCCGCACGGGCCAGCCCCGCCTGCCACCCCGGGACTGCCCTGTCTCCAGGAGCGGCTGTGCCCGCGCTTCTGTGTACAGAGTTCTTCCCGGGCTCCGGAGGCTGAGCTCCTCGGGAGCGGCTGTCGTCCCGGCTCCCGGCTTCGGAGCTCCCGTAGGACCTGCGGTTCCCATGCCTGGGTCGGAAGTGTCCCTAGGAGGGGCTGGCCCTTTGCAGCAGCTAGCTGTCTTCAGAGTCCGCCGAGCCGGACCGTCCCTGCTGGTTGTCTCCGGTTCTCGGGGCTTCCAGACTCAGACATCCTCAGGATGGCCGAACCTCTGGCCGAGTCTCTAGAGCTGTGCGCGCCCCTGGGGCGCCCGCCTGCGGGGGGCCTTTGTGCTCCCCCGGCTCCCGCACCGCGCCCACCCAGCCCTCCGAGGGGCCGAAGAAGTTGGTGGCCGGCGGCCGACCCCCTCCCCAGGCCACACCAACTTTGCCGGGACACGCGTGCAGGAGATGCGAGCGGCCCTTACCCGATCCGGAGGTAGACCATGCCCAGGCTGAGAAAGAGGTGGCCCAGGCAGCGCCGCGCTTTCCGGTTCATAGTCCCCGCTGGCCACCGGGGCCGCGGGCCGGGCTGTGCTGATCCCGCGGGCCGGCCCCGGCGGGGCTATCAACATAGCCCGCCCGGGAAGCGCGGGCCGAGGCGTCCCCGGGGCCGTCTGTCCGTGCGCCCGTCCGCGCGCTCGGTGCCTGAGCCTCGCCGGGAGCGCGGGAGCCACGGAGCGGGAGGAGGGAGGGAGGAGCGAGCGCAGCGCGGGGCGACGCCGGGCTGCGCGCGAGCGGCCGGTGCAAGTGTGTGAGGCGCGGGGAGTGCGGGGGCGCTGCTGCCGCCCGCCCCCGCCCCTCCCTCCCTCCTTTCTCCCGTCCCTCCCCCACCCCCTCCCCCACCCGCCTCCCGGGAGCGCCCGCCCCGCACCCCAGCGCCCGCGGGACGGGGCCGCCAGCTCCAGGAGCGCGCTCATGCCTTGCCCCACGCGCTCCCGCGGCGCCCCCTCCCGGCTCCGGGGCGCGGAGCCGGGCACGGGGCGGTGGGAGTCAGCTCGACCCCCACGCGTTGCTACCTCGCAGGTCGCGGGTCGAGCTGGCGCCCTGAGGCCGCCCTCGGGTTGAGAGGATCGAGGCGCGGCCGAGAATCCCCGCATCCTAGCTTGCCTCCTCGTCCTCCCCGCCCGGTCGAGCGCTCAGAGCTGGGGGGCGGGGGGGGGTGTTAGGTGGCACCCCGGCTTCCGAGCCCAGCCTCCGGGGAGGGCGCCCCCTTCCGCCGACCGGGGATAACTGGTTCAGCATATTCCTCCCCGACCCCTGTCTATTAAAGTGGGTGCGGCAGGTGGGTGCCCAGGTAGGGCAGCCTCTTCTGGAATGCCGCTCCTAGCGGACTGTCTGAGTCGGGCTGAGGCCGGGATGCCCGGCATGACACCCAGGCGTGGGCCCCCGGAGCCGCCCGAGGGCGCCAGGCTCGGATGGCCGCTCAGCACGCGCTCGCGGCGACCCCTGGCGGGCGCGGTGGGTACTTTTCGCTCCTCCTAGTTCGCTGAAACCGGGTGCTCTGAGCGGTCCAGCGGACCAGAGGTGCTGACCCTTTCCTATGACGTGCACCCCAGTCCAGTGAGCTAGGAGCTGTCGGACTCACGTTTCAGCTGAATAAATTGAGGCTCAGAGATGCGAAGGTATTTTCCCCAAGCCAGCAGCTAGTGGGTGGGAGAGGAAGATTGGAAACACCGACCCCCACTCTTAACCACCACCAGGCCAGGTCTGCCTATGGTTCAGAATTGTTTTTCTAAATCTTCCCTGGAAACCACTGTTCATGCACTTATCCACATTCCACAAATGTCTGTTCCAAGCCTCATGGCGGGCCCGTGGACACAAGGAACAAGAAGGACAAGGGACCCTCTCTCTTAGAGCTAGTGAGGGAGACAAACCAGAGGCTAACAAACACATAATTTCAGACATCACAGCTTCCTGTGATGTGAAGATAATATAAAACGGAGTGATGAGATGACAACACTGGGTGCCCGGGGATTATCTGAAATCTGAGGAGGTGGAATTAGAGTTGAGAGCTGAAGGTCGCAGATCTGGGGTCCCAGCATTTCAAGAAGGAGGAGAGCAGTGCTGAAGCATGGAGGTGGGCATGAGCACCAGGAGGGGAAGTGGGGCTGTGCTCGAGAAACAGAAAGAAGGCCGGTGGCTGGAAGGGAGGAGACGGGGGTACGCAGATCCCACAGAGCTGTGTCGGCATGTGGAGGAGCTTAGATTTCAGGGGGAAGTTCAGTGGGAAGACACTGGAGGGATATGAAGAAGGATGACTCATCTGATGTGTGTGTTCACAAGCTCCTGTTGGCTGCCCTGTGGAAAATCCACTAGCAGGGGGAAGGGGAAGGCTGGGCAAAATGGAGCCAGGCAGACCAGAGAGGAGACTTCCCCATGGGTCCAGGTGTGAGACATTGGTAGTTTTAAAACATGGCCACACAACTATTCCACGGGCCTCTCATTGAGAGGTGGGCTGTCTGCTCTCCCTGCTTGAAGCGAGGTGGCCCTATGTGTGGCAAAAGTGATGCCACGAGACTTGCAGGCTGGGTCCTAAGAGAAGTATAGCTTCTGCTTGCTGGCTGGAACACTCCAGCCAGAGCCACGAGCCACCACAGAAGGGGTCTGGAGGCTGCCATCATGTGAGGAAGCCCAAGCATCCATAGAGGCCACATGGGGTGTCCCAGTCCACAGTCCCGATTGGGTTCAACGTCGGAGCCATCCCAGCCCAGGTGCCAGAGGTGTGGGTGAAGAAGCCTCCAGATGATTCCAACCTGAAGCCACCAAGTCGTCCCTGCCTCTGGGTCTTCCCGGCTGAGCCACTGTAGCCATCCCTGATGTGTCCTGTCTAAATCCCCAAGCCAGGTAACTTGGCAGTGGAATGAAATGACGGTTTTATGCCACTCTTTGGGGGAGGGTGCTTGCTATGAAGCAATTGTAACTGAAATAACTAAGGTGGAAGGTGGGGGTGCAGGGAGAACGGAGGATGCTGAGCCTGGGCCGCCAACAGCAAGGGGCAGGGAAGGGAGAGAGAGGAGGGAGGGATGAACAGTGACCCTCAAGACTGGCTGGAGTCCTCAATGGATGAAGGTAGTCAATGAGCGACAGCGGGAGCAGGGGATTGGAGCAGCCAAGGGCTCAGGAAGAAAGCCACGGAGTCTGTCCTGGCTGTGCTCTTCTTCCTGTAGTCCTCCTCCCCTCTCCGACCCCCAGATAGAGTCAGGGCTGAGCACTGAGCAAGCTTTCTCCAAAGCATCACCCAAATGTGTCCTTTCTTTCCTATATGCGTTGTCATTCTCTTAGACAAAGATTCACTCCCGTCACTCATGATCAGGACATTGGGACATGTGCTGGGACATAGCAGTGGATCAAATAAGTCCAGTGTCTGCCCTCCTGGAGGAACTATTCTGATGGCGGATTTGATTGTCAATCACACAGGTGGCACTCACGATGTGCCAGTCACTGTCACCAAGAACTTTAGCACATTGGCTCATTTAATTCTCTTACAATACTACGAGGTCGGTGCTATTCTTTTTTGTTAATATTTTTATTATTATCATAATTATCACCATTTTATAATACAGGAAAAGCGAGTCGTGGGGGGATTACATAAAATCCCAAACTCCCACCGCTACCACGTGGCAGAATTGGGATTTGAACCTATGGAGTTTTGACTTCAGCATCTGCTCTTTTTTTTTTAAATTTTTTTTAATGTTTTATTTATTTCTAAGAGAGAGAGAGAGACAGCATGAACAGGGGAGGGTCAGAGAGAGAGGGAGTGACAGACTGAAACAGGCTCCAGGCTCTGAGCTGGCAGTCAGCACAGAGCCCGACGCGGGGCTCGAACCCACGAACCGCGAGATCATGACCCAAGTGAAAGTCGGACGCTTAACCGACTAAGCCACCCAGGCGCCCCCTTCAGCATCTGCTCTTAATGCTTCAATTATGCCTCCTGTCTAACTGAAAAGAAAGATGTTGGCCACTGCAATAGAAAAAAAAGGTGTTAGGCGTCAAGATGGGGGATGGAAGGGCTGTGAGAACACAGAGAAGAGGGTTCCAAATGGGTGGGTCAGGGAAGGCTTCCTAGAGGAGGTGTTCCTAAATGGGGATCCAGAAGGAGTGAGTTGGGGTTCCCCAGGCAGAGTTTTCAAAGCTAGAGGAAGCAGAGCCCATGAAGGCCTGAGGGGCCTGGTGAATGAATGGAGCGTCAGAGGGAATGGGGTAGGGAGGGTTGCAAAGATGAGACCTTATAGGGAGTCTGGGGACATAGTTAGGGCTTATTAATAAGTTTGAGATTTATCATAAAGGGAAGCAGGGGTGTCACATGATCAGATTTATGCTTCAGAAGGCTCATGGCAGCTGTTATGGGGTGTTGAGAGAAGGAGGCAGGACATGGGGACAGGAAGTATCAGAGATATGCAGGGCAGAAGAGACTCAGCCCACACAAGGGTGGTGGCAGATGGTAAGGAGAAAAGTGGATGGATTTGAGAGCTGGTCTGAAGGCAGAAGAGGCAGCGCTGTGGTTGGTGAAGACAACACAGAGATGGGACAGGGAGGAGCAGGTCTGAGCGTGATGACCTTGGTTTTGGAAGTGTTGAGTTTGATGATGTGCCTGTAGGTCACTGAAGGGGCAGTTGAGTGAGTGTGCCAGGCACTCAGGAGAGAGTATGTGGACTTTTGAGGGTGATGGTCTCCAGACCTAGAAGTGGGCAGTCCTTCAAACCAAGGCATAGGAGAAACGTCAGGGAGGCCAAGAAGGCTATGAGGACAGCCCAGCACAGAGTCCCAGCTCAGCCCGATTTAAAAAGCCAGCTGGTTGAGGGCATAGGGGGAGAAGCAGACAGAAACAACTGAAGAAGCCTGGCTGGAGTGGGCAGGAAGTTACTCAAAGAGCTAGAGAAGGAGCGAATAGTTTTCAGAATCAGAATTTGTAGGAGATGCAAGGACTGACAAGGGTCCAAACTCAACTTGAAAATCCAAAGATCTTTAACATCCTGCAAATCACTTTTCCAGCCAATACTTTTCCCAAATCCCCTGTGACCGTATCACAAAAAATTAGCAGGTGCCACTAACATTTACAAAATGGAAATAGACCAGAAAATAACAGAGGGCATTGTACATAATAAGGCTCCAACTGTGTGTATGTGTGTGTATTGTGGGTTGTCATAAAAAAAAAATGGTTGAGATTGTCACTCCATCCTGTTATTCCTTTTCATATGTCTGTAATACTTTTCCCCCTCTTTTCGACCTGGCTGATTCTTCTCATCCTTCAAGTCCTTCCCAAAGTGAACGCATCTGAAGAGCCTTCCCTGATCAACCTTGCCTCTATCCTAGGCCCTTGGTCTCTTTCTTATTGATTTATTTATATAGCCATCCATCAAACATTCACTGAAGGGGGCACCTGGGTGGCTCAGTCGGTTAAGCGTCCAGCTTTGGCTCAGGTCATGATCTCACAGTTAGTGGGTTTGAGCCCCGTGTCAGGCTCTGTGCTGACTGACAGCTTGGAGCCTGGAGCCCGTTTCAGATTCTGTGTCTCCCTCTCTCTCTCTCTCTGACCCTCCCCTGCTCTCTCTGTCTCTCTCTCAGAAATAAATAAACCATTAAAAAAAATTCACTGAAGATTAAAGGGTGCCAGACCCCATGCTGGGTATGGGCTACAGCAGTAAACACACGTTTTTTCCCTTTGTGCTCCATGGCCCCTGAGCGGATCCTGGCAGAAAACTTCCTCCCAGAAGGATGTCCAGGCTCACGTGCCTCCCTTTTCCATTAGAACTTGAGATCCTTGCAGACGGGACCCTCTCTCCTGCATCTCTGCACCCCCAAGCATTGACTGAGGCCCATGGCTTGATAAAAAGACCATAGACTTTGGGGTCAAGAAGGCCTGGGTATGAATACCAGCTCTGTCACTTAATAGCTGCAAAATCCAGGGCATGTCTTTAAAAATGTGTTTTATGAGTTGTTGGGCTTTCTCTAGGGCTAAAATTCTTCCACTGGACTGACCGCTCCCCCAGACGGAACTGTATCTGATTCATTGCAAGACCCCAAACCAGCTGTGACTAACTGCTTCATGACTCAGTGGGACCTACTGCAGAAAGTTCTTCTTTGACAGAGCCATGCTAAGCAAGAGGTTCTCTTCCCGTGTGGCTCTTTCTGCCTGGATCAGGGGAAAAGGGCGTCAGCAGATACTGTTCCTCTTTCATCCAGCCAACCACGCCTGGGGCAGGGGCACAGAGGACCCTGGCCTTTGGCTCCCCCTGCTGGATGGAGAAAGAGAGGCTGCTTGGATCCCAAGGATGGAGTTATTAGGAACAGACACAGAGCTCTGCTAGTTACCAGAGCCTGCTGTAAATGAAGGCTCTAGAATAGTTCAAATACGGCTCCATTCTGTGATCTCCATGACCTTAGGAAAGTTACTTAAATTCTTCTTGCTTCAGCTCCCTCCTCTGTAAACTGGGGATTATAACAGTTTCTACCTCGTAGGGTTGTTGTGAGGTTTGAGATGCTACACACCACGTGCTGACGATGCTGCCCGGAACACAGCGCGTACCACGTATGCAACTGTAACGTTAAATTAATGGAGAGGCCACAGCCACCACTTGGTGCCACAGTCGATCCGAACAGGATGTCCACGTTTAAAACAATCTCTGTCTTCAGATCCCCAGGGTTGGGGTTGTAGAGTCTTCCCTTTTGTATTTGTTTCTTTTGTTTCTTTGTGCTTCTAAGAAAACTTCAGCAACACAAACCAGAGAAAAAGCTTGGAGCTGCTGGGAGCCGCTGGGAGGGGCAGAGATTTGGTGCTCCGAGAGAGGAGCAGTGATCGGTGTCTGGGAAAGGCTGTTGGAAAAGCACGTGGGTTTTTAGCATGGGGGAATTCTGGGAGCATGGGCACGAGGCAGAAGCTCTTCTGTGGAATCCAAAAGAATGAGATTCTCCCCCTCAGTTATGTCACGACCCTGTGTGGCTTTGAGAAAGTCCCTGAAATGTCACTCCTCACCTTCCCAGGCCCAGTCTAGAGTAGCCTCGCCTCCAGCTGCCTGTCCTCCCTTCACCTATCTCCTTCCTTCACAGCACTGGCCACTCTAGGGACTCTGCTTTTATTCTCACTGTTTCTTCCTTCTCTGTCTCTTTGTGCTGGAAGCGGAGGGGGGGTCTCCACGAGGCTAGGGGCCAGTATAGGGTCCTGTTCACCATCATAAGTGCAGTCCTTTTTTTTTTAGGTTTATTTACATTTGAAAAAGAGAGAGACAGAAACAGTGCGTGAGTAGGGGAGGAGCAGAGAGAGAGACTCTGAAGCAGGCTCCAGGCTCTGAGCTGTCAGCACAGAGCCTGATGCGGGGCTCGAACTCACTAAGGTGGTGTCATGACCTGAGCTGAAGTCGGACGCTCAACCGACTGAGCCATGCAGGCACCCTCACAGTGCATTCCTACTAAGGAGTGTGAGAGACAGCAGCCTGGTGGGGCCTCTCGGCAAGTGTGGCCAGAGAAGGCCTCTCTGCTGAGACCTGAATGACACGCTCTGAGATGCAGGCCCCTCCTCAAAAAGCCATCCCTGGCACACTCCTGCACCGGGGACATTACTCTCCACTGGCCCCGCGCCGGTCCCTGTCACCGCAGCCAGCTTGCTGTATCACCTTCACCTGTGTGCTGCTCTGCCCCCCTCACTTCTGGAAGGTGAGCCCTTCCAGAAGAACTCCAGGGTTCACAGATGCCGTGCCCCAGCCCGGGGGAAGCCACGCGATGGCGGTGGGGGAAGAGATGGAGGAGCTGGAAAGAAGGTTGCAGAAGCCTGTAGACTTCATTCTGCAGATGCGAGAAGCCATCCACATCACCTGTGTCTGAGCAGGGCAGTGACTCAGGCCCGTGTGGGGTTTTTGAGAGGGAGGCGGGCCTCTACTATCTAGGGGCTGCCCAGCGTCCGGCCTCCCCCGTGAGTAGTCTCCACTCGGGAGGGCTCCCACTGTGCGCCAGGCTGGCAGGTGTGCAGCGGCCTTTCCCACGGAAGCCCCGCCTCCTCCTCCTCCGGGACCTCCCTCCTGGGGTGGGCACCAGGGGGACCAGAAGGGAGCGCTCGCAGGCCACGTGCCCACGGCCAGGAGGCGGCACCAACACAGAGACCGCCCACCCGGCACCATAAGGACGGGCCCCTCCCCCGACCTGTGATAGCATTCACCATTTATTGAGCACCTATCCCGTGCCAGGCTCCATTTCTTTGCTCCTCGAAAACACTCTTCACCCAGGTACATTCATCAGCCGTCCCTTACTTCACACAAGTCCCTGCCCATCCATCCTGTCCCTTCATGGCACTCCACGCACATCTTTCTTTAGCTCCCTAGCATTTATTGCCGCTCTCTCCAACTGTATATGATGTGATTTCTTTGTTGACTTATTTTTATCCATTTTCCTGGCTGCCCTGTTAGGCCCATGAGGGAGGTATCTGTCTCTTTGCCGCTGCATTTCCGAGAAAGATGGCTGGTAAATAATCCGCCCTAGGCAGATGATTGTGGGATAAATGAATGATCGAATGGGTCTCATTTACCCCTCGTAACCACTCATTTTCCAGAAGAGAAAACTGAGATGTTGAGAGGTTCGGTCATTTGCCCAGCAACTAGCTGAGTGTCTGGCTCATGGTGAGTACTTCATAAAACTTACCTGCCAAGTCCCTTTCTGTCTTCCTCCCACTGCTAGGCACTAAGTCCATTCACTCCAGGTCAGTGATTCAGTGCTTAACTCGGGGCGGGGGACCGGCCATGTTGGATAGGTCTGGAGCACCCTGACTGGGAGGAGTCGGAGCATGGGCATCTGAGCCAGAGAAGCAGCTCCTCCTGCTGCCAAAGTCCCGTTAACTGCTCAGGTGGCAAACCCAAAGTCCAGTTTGCAAATTTGGGGCAGAACCCAAAAAGTGCAAAAAGACTGTCCGTCCCATAGATGGGGAGACTGAATCCCAGAGCA
Source organism: Hyaena hyaena (assembly GCF_003009895.1). NCBI lineage: Eukaryota > Metazoa > Chordata > Mammalia > Carnivora > Hyaenidae > Hyaena > Hyaena hyaena. Next base: position 977,412 of record NW_024081135.1, read on the forward strand.
GGTACTAGAGGCTCCCAAGGCATGGCCAGTCAGGGGAAGAGTCAGATGTGAAGAGCTGCCAAGGCTGCTGGGGCAGACCCAGCCTTGAGCCTCGGCTCAGCCACTTGCTGTGTGATCTTAGGAAAATAACTAACCTCCCTCAGCCTCAGTTTCCTCCTCTGTAAAATGGGGAGGATAATAGTGCTACCTCTGAGTCATATGAAATCATGTATGTAAAGCATATAGCAGATATATCATGCACTCAACATATGACAGGTATTTGATGATGATGATAATGACGATGATGATGACGATGACAATGATCATGACATATATTGGAACCCAGCCTTTAGGACCAAAGGGAATCTGAAAGGTCATCTACACCAGTGGTATTCAAACTTCATCCACCAGAATGACTTGGTTACAAACACAGTTGCCCAGTTCCCCTCCAGATCAAGCAGAGCTTCCGGGCAGAGGTGGGAGTCCTTTTTCTGCGACTAAGAAGTTCCCCAGGTGCCGCCCATGTCTGGCTTCATTGGAGCAGAGTCTGCTGAGGATCCAAATGCTAGTACAGTGTCCAGACCCATGGGCTGCCAGGCAGGAGTCAGACTGAGTCGGCGTCTGACAAACCTACTCTGGAATTCTGGGTAAGCCCATTTCCCTCTCTGAGATCCATCCTTCCCATCTGTACCTTTGAGGGGTTTGGACGAGGTCCAGTGCCTCGTCCAGAAGCAAGCATGAGACCTGAGACCTGGCTTGCCGTGAGAAGTCTGGTGGTTCTGTTAGTGAGACTCCGGGTCCACACAGGGAGCATGTGGAGATGGACAACAGTCACCATCTTTGCTCGCTGCTTTGGAGAAGCCAGTTGGCAGGCTCCCCGTTTCAAATCCCATCTCGGTGTGTGACCCTGAGTGAGTGACTTAGCCCTGAAGCTCCGTTTTCTCATCTTGAAAGTAGAGATGTCCATCCTCATGGTATGAGGTCTCTGAGAAGTCACTTTGGCAATGCTTCTGGAGGTAGTGGGCCGCCTTAGATATATCCGAGTGCTCCGGCCACACAGGGCCCGGCTGATCGCCGGCCGCCTGACCACAGGCTCTTGGTCACCTTGGGAGGATGGTGCTTATCACAGTTCCACCCCCAAGGTCTTCCTCAGGATAATCTGTCCCGGGTGATTCATCTCGTGGGCTGGGCCCTTCCTCTCGGGCCTGAAATATCTCCCTCCCTTCAGCATTCCTGGGTCAGGCCTGTGACCCCTGCCATGTGGCTTCCTCTGAGGACTGGCCCTGGGCCCCTGCCTGCCTGCCAGCCCCCCAGTCCCTGGCTCGTGACCCATTCTGGGCCTGACATATCAGGCAGGGCTCAGCTAGGGAGGAGGAAGCCCACAGCTTGTTGTGCTGGGGAAAAAGTGCATCCCCGCGTCCGGCCCTCCCCCGGCCCAGCCACACCTCTGCCTTCACAGGCTGGGCTTCCGCCGCACTTCCTGGCACAAGCTGACCCGTTTACCGCCTGGCTTCTGCATGGTGCCCTGCCCCCTCGGTACACACAATCCCAGCGAGGGTTCTGGGCTGGCCAGAGCAGTGGGGTTGGCCAGCACGCCTCACAACTTTATGTCTGCAGCCAAAGACAGTTCTTTGGAGAAAGTGAAGAGATGAGGACACACATCCCAGCTCCACTGTGGACTCTCTGTATGACTTTGGGCAAGTGACTCTACCTCTCTGGATCTTAGTTTACCTAATTTTACATAGAGAGAAAAATACCTCCATCTCCAGTTGTTGTGGGCATTAAATAAGATAATATGGTCTTACTGATGTCTGTGCTTCACCTCCAACCAATTAGATCAGAATCTGAGGGGTAGGTCCCAGGCATTGGACACAGCCAGGGATGGAAACCACTGGCGTGGAAAAATTATTAAGAGCCAAAGCTTTTGGAGGAGACCAGCATGAATTTGGGTTCTAGCCATGTTATATAATTATGGACACTTGAATAGATTATTAGCCTCTCAGAACCTCTTTTCTTTGTTCATAAGATTGAGGTAACAGTACTTACTTCCCAGTGCTGTTACGAGAACTAAAAGGAATAATACATATCACGTACTTTGCACATGTGAGCCCACCATGTGAGGACAACCCCTTGTCACTTCACCACTGTACCCACTACAGCTGGCTCTGTGCCAGAACCACATTTGGCAATTCAAACAAACATGAAAACGAGTAAGCGTTATCACCATAGGTTATCCCTTATTGTGACCTGTCAGAATGGATACAATTAAAAACAAGGAAACAACAGATGTTGGTGAGGATGGGGAGTAAGGGGAGCTCTCTTGCACTGTTGGTGGGAATGCAAACTGGCGTGGCCACTCTGGAGAACAGTGTGGAGGTTCCACAAAAAGTTAAAAATAGAACTACCATATGACCCAACAATGGCACTACTAGGCATTTGCCCCAAGGATACAAAAATACAGATTTGAAGGATCACATGCACTCCAATGTTTATAGCAGCATTATCAACAATAGCCAAACTAGGGAGAGAGCCCAAAGGTCCATGGGCTGATGCTTGGATAAAGAAGATGTGGTATATGTATTAATGGAACATTACTCAGCCATCAAAAGGAATGAAATCTTGCCATTTGCAACAACGTGGTTGGACCTAGGGTGTATTATGCTAAGTGAAATAAGTCAGTCAGAGAAAGACAAATACCATATGATTTCACTCATATGTGGAATTTAATAAAATAAAACACATGGACAAAGTGGAGGGAAAGAGAGGCAAACCATAAAACACACTCTTAACGATAGAGAACAAACTGAGGGCTGATGGAGGGGCTAAATGGGTGATGAGTATTAAGAAGGGCACTTGTGATGAGCACTAAGTATTATATGGAAGTGCTGCATCACTAAATTCTGCTCCTGAAACCAATATTATACTGTATGTTACATAGAATTTCAAGAAACACTTGAAACAAAAAAGAAACAAAAAATAAAATAAGAAGCATCAAAGAGCTTTATCATGAGACAAAGCTCTGTCTTTTGACAGACTTAAAAATGTACAGATCCTGGCATCTGTTGCCGCTAGGAGTGACCATGGCTCTGTGGTGGCCACTGAGATGTAGGTGGAAGTCACAGGTTCTACGTCCCTTGTGTTTCCCCCTCTTCGTGGTCCTTGGGCTGCCATCTTGAACAGCAGAATGGAAAACAAGAAGGATCCTGGGACTCGCTGGCCTGGGTAGGCTGTCCTTTCAGGCCAGAATGCAATTCGCTTTTTCCCCAGGTGAGAAGAAGATAGACTTCTTGTTGTTTAGGCCTCTGGTTGGGGAACCTTTGTTTCTTTTTCTTTTTTTTTTATGTTTATTTATTATTGAGACAAAAAGAAACAGAGCACGAATGGGGGAGGGGCAGAGAGAGAGGGAGACACAGAATCTGAAGCAGGCTCCAGGCTCTGAGCTGTCAGCACAGAGCCTGATGCAGGGCTGGAACCCACAAACTGTGAGATCATGACCTGAGCCGAAGTCAGATGCTTAGAAATCTTTGTTTCTAATAGAAGGAAAATAGATGCTTTGGGCTGCCTCACTGTTCTACTGTCTTTTTTAAATTTTCTTTTAACATGGAACATTTCACAAATTTGTGTATCATCCTTGCATAAGGGCCACGCTAATTTCTGTTCTGTTCCAACCTTAGCATATGTGCCCCCAGAGCAAACACAGTCATTTTTCTACTTTCCGTCCATAATTATCAGATTCCAGAATAATCTATGCCAAGAAGACCCACTAAGAGGGTCGAGGACTTCCTGACACCACAGAAAGCCTGCCCAGTCCTGAATCTGATTCCTTGGAGTGGAGTTAGCCATGGGTCCTATCCAGGCTCCTCTGGCCTCCTCAGAAGGTTAAGGAAAAGGGGGTGCCCCCCTCCTTCCCCTTAAAACTAAAAGCTCGTGGCTCCCATTGCTCCTCTGAGCACTGTCTCAGAGTAACGTGAATATAGATGAGAAGCTTGACTCTCGCACTGATTTGCCATGGGCAAAGTGTCTTTGAACAAGCCTGATTTCACATTTGTTAGTGAGGCTGTGTCAACCAAGAGATACATTTAGACAGGGAACTCAGAGGGAAAGGGCAAAGTATCAGGCCCAGAGGTAAGCAGTGCTTCTAAATAAACCCAGAACTAGGTCTAAACACCAAAGGGAAGGGAGGTGGCAGAGTAAATGTGATGATCACAGACCTTGGCATTATAAAAACAATGGCCCAGCAGCAGAATGTTGGGCGTGGGCAGGGAAGAGAGGGTGAGGGACTTACTTTTCTCATCCTTCACAGTAGGGAAAAATAGAGCAGAGTGAAATGTGCAATTTAAAAAAATACACGACCCCCAACTTCTTAATATTCTTCATAATCTTGGGGGGTCTCATAGGAAATAATATCTGATATGGTAACGAGTGAAGTTAGCAACTGCTTTTATTTCAATTAAATTCTTTTTCTTTTGTTAAATTCAAATATCAGTAAGCTCCATGTTTTATTTTAAAATTTAGCATACAGGATAAGAAATAGGTGTGCTGTGAAGAAGCATCATGAACAAATGGAAAAGAGATGGATGATTTGTTCAACAAAGATTTTTGGAAAATTACTTATTGAAGAAAAACTAAGTATGTTATTTATATCATACTAATGGGTTTAATAAAGACTTTAGTGTAAACAGTAAAACTCTAAAATACTAGGTGAAAACAGATGTGCGTGAAGGTAAAAAGGAATTTTCTAAGATGAGATAAAGGCAATGAAAGAGATCACAAAGGGAAAAAATGATGTAATGAAGTTACAATTTCTGTACGTTATAAAAAGCAAACACAAAAGTATACACAAAATATAAAAGTACATATTCAGTTGGATAAAAATAATTTTGACAAGAGGTAGCTATCCTTAATACATGATAAAAGGCTCTAAAAATCACTATTACTCTAATAAAGAACATGGATAGAAAATTCATGATTGAAAAAAACATTAATTACAACAAATATAAAAAATTACCAAACTCGTGGCTTGAGAAATAGGCAATAGAGACACAATAAAATACTATTTATAATCTGTACATTTGACCAAATATACTTTAAATGTTAATTTTCAATACTCACTAAAACAGGTATTCATGAGGGGCACCTGTGTGGCCACTAAGCATTTGACTCTTAAATCTGGCTCAGGTCATGATCACAGGGTCATGAGATCAAGCTCCACATTGGGCTCCCTCCTCTCCCCCACCCCATGTGCCTCCACCCTCACTCTCTAAAATAAAAACAAAACAGGGGCGCCTGGGTGGCTTAGTCGGTTAAGCGTCCGACTTTCATTTAGGTCATGATCTCGCGGTTCGTGGGTTCGAGCCCCGCGTCAGGCTCTGTGCTGACTGCCAGCTCAGAGCCTGGAGCCTGTTTCAGTCTGTGACTCCCTCTCTCTCTGACCCTCCCCTGCTCACGCTGTCTCTCTCTATCTTTCCTAGAAATAAATAAAACATTAAAAAAATAAAAAATATAAAAAAACAAAACAACAACAAAATAAAAACAAAACAGAAAACAGGCCCTCCTGCATTATTTGTGAGGTTATACATTTATATTAATTTTAGGAAAACAAACTGACAATTATCTCAAAAATATTCATAGTCCTTAAGTGTGAGTCATCCTACTTCTACAGAAATAATCAGAGATAGGTTCACAGAGGTATATGCAAAGATGTTTGTTGCAATGTTTTTTGTAACGGTGAAAATTAGCAATAATTAAAATGTCCAACTGTAGGTAAATAAGAAAATAAATTATGATCTATAATTCGTGAATTCATGGAATATTATGCAGCCATTATAATGCTGCCTCCAAAGCTATCCTTGCCCCAAGCCAACTTTCTGAAGGATGGGAACGGGACTGACACGCTGCGCAGCCTCGTTCTGAGACGTCTTGGGCAGGAGTGCAGGGCGAGCGGACGGTTCTTGCTGGCTGAGGGGCTGTGCCCACCTTAAGGAGAGGAAACGGGTTCAGTGCCTCTACGAGATGTGCTCGAAGTCGAACAACTAGAGCGAAGCAAAGGGCCAGGTCTTCTAAACTGGGCCCCGTTTAGTCTTGTGTGCTTCTGGAGGATGCTGGGCCAGGGATCTCCTGTGTCCACACTCGCTCGACACACAGACGGCTCTTACCACGTGCTCACTGGCTTCCTAATCCTCCACGTAGCCCCCAGGAGCGCGGGATTTTCAGCGGCTTCATTTTGCAGATAGACTGCGACTCAGAGGGGAGAGGTGCCCCAAGGTCATCCATTTGCGACATGATGCCAAGTCCGCCGAACCCCAAAATTGTCCCTCAGTCCGCGAGGTCACCACGATGTCCTAAATCCTGGGAGACGCTTTCGGGGTCACGTGGGACCAATTTCCCCAGAGCGGTCAGGTAAGTGAGGAGTTGGCAGGTGCAGTGAGTCGAGGGGGTGGGGGGAACTTCGTAGGTGACTGAAGAAGGGAACGAGGTGTGCCAAGTGGGGATGAGCTGTGCGCGACACAACCAGAGGGGAACCTGGCTGGACCCAGAGAACGGCCGTGTGACTAAACACCGCCAAGGTGAGAAGTTTCGAGATTCCAGGGGTGCACGTGTGAGCTGAGCGGGAGCCGAGCGGAGCCGGCTGGGGCTGACTGGTGCCGGGTGCGAGAGTGTGCAGAGGTGAGGCTGCCCCGGAAATCCTGTAGCAAGCACATCGCCTCTCCACCCCTCCTTTCCAAGACCAAGGGGAAAGCCTTGCACTCCAGTTTCCTGAGCCTGCGAAGTAACTTCAGAGAGACTCTCCTCCTTTGGTGGCCTCAGTTTCCCCATTTGTACAGTTAGGGTAATGGAGGGAGGCAGAAGAAGCTGGTGTGCGCAGCCTTTCTTAAGCCCTCACGCACGCCCTCAGGGGTGATACCGACTTTTCATATTTTCCAGTGGGATTGAATGTTCCCTCTCTTATTGGGGTTCGTCCTGGGGAATGTCACTTGAAAGACCGTTTTCTTGGAGCTATAATTAAGCCTCATTTTCCTGGCGTGCGGTAGATGCTATAACCTGAAGGTCCAGAGGGTACGTGTGTGACATGGCTAACACACAGTTAAGCCTTGCCTGGTCCCCCAAAGCCCTGCATATTTCCACAAAACAAGCAGAAGCTGTCTGCGGCTGAGCAGTGAAGGAGTCACAGATGGCCTTTGCTCTCAGCAGGGCAACCTCACTGAGCCTCCTTGTTTCCATCTGTAAGGTTAGGAGACTGATGCCTGCTGGTCAGGCTTGTGAAAAGCCAGAGCGAATCCCTTATTCTCAAAAAGGTGTTTTGGGGGATGGATGGGGTAGGGGATCTGCATTTTGACAGTATTATCATGTCGTCTTTATATTGTGAAATACGCCCCTTTCATTTTTTAATAAAAACTCTTCCAGTTCTAAGCAGTGTGGATAGAGACGTAAGCAAATCAGCCAATAATCCCTGCTTATATTCTGGTAGAAGGCAGCTATTCCTATGATCTGGCCCAAGAATTCAGATAGTAAGCATTGTCTTGGACATGCCAACCCTATAGACACCTGACACCTTCTTAATTTTTTTAACGTTTATTTATCATTGAAAGGCAGACAGACAGAGAGAGAGAGAGAGAAAGAGAGAGAGAGAGAGAGAGAGAGAGAATGAGCAGGGAAGGGGCAGAGAGAGACACACAGAATCCGAAGCAGGCTCCAGGCTCTGAGCTATCAGCACAGAGCCTGACTCAGAGCTAGAACTTACAGACTGTGAGATCATGACCTGAGCCCAAGTTGGATGCTCAACCTACTGAGCCACCCAGGTGCCCCTACACCTGACACCTTCCTGAAGCCCATGCCTAGATGCCTACAGCTGAATTGTTCTAAAACACACATCTGATCACATCACTGAGGTGCTAACAGCCCTTCAGTGCCTGTGAAATACAGGCTTCCTTCAGGAGCTGGCCCCAGCCTATTTCTCCACTTGCATCTCCCTTCCCTCCCTAAATTTTCAGGAACACCTGTCTACTCACCCCTCCCAGAGTCTATCAACTCCTTCATACCTCTGCTCTATGTCGTTTTTTCTTTTCCTCGTTTAGACGTGCTGATCTCAATACTGACACAAGATGGCGCCGAAACTGTATTCAAAGCTTTCACCAGTAGCCAACTGAGTCCTGGCTACCCATAAACTGGCTTGGTTGTCAGAACTTTTAGAAAGGCCTTCAACAACTTGTTATATAAACTTAGGTTACGTATTTTTAGTACAACTCTCGGTGAATTTATGTATCTAAAGAATGTTCCAGATAGAAACGGGAAGGAGTAACGAAGCTTCCCTCCCCAGTATTCGGTACCACGCCTGTCCTTGGACAGCAAGCCCCATAGTGGTACTCAGAAGCTAGTTCAGGGTCTGAATTCACTCACTGCTTCTTTGTAGAGCCTTGTTGCCTGGATGCTTCAGGGACCTTGGCCAAGGTTGTGAATGTTCCCTTCTCTTTGTCAGGCTCTGTTTTTCATAAGCCAGGAAAAAGAATTCAATCAGAAGGATTTTTTCCCCCAAAGTCCCATTTATTATTTTCCACCCAAGCAGTATTGGGCAAAAATCATATAGTATTACTTGTCCTGGATTCTCCGTGAAATATCTAACGTTTCAAACGTATGAAATTGTAGGCCCCTTCCCATCGTAGGAGGGGCCACAAAATGGATTTTTGTCCGGTGTCACAAAGCCGTCATGACCTGGTCTCTTTTGCCAGATCATGAGAGGATATTCCATCCTTTTATAGATGAGTTTCCACCAAAGACAGTCTAGAATTAAAGGAAATATTAGAATTATTGAAAGAGCTATTATTTTGCCTTGTTCAAATTTCTGTTTCTGGTCATGTCGTACAATGTGTTAATGAACCTTAGTTATATTCATCAGGCCCATGTTTAGTGCAGGGCAAATGGCCAACAGTCTCACTGCTTTGTCCCAAGATCTTTTGACCTGAGTAGACTCCCTGGAATTGAGTAGTGCCTCTTGGAAAGTTTTGTCTTTCTCCACCTCTCCACCTCATTTCTTCGTCTGTGAAATTGTACTCATAAGCCCTATGCTACAGAGCTGTGAGAATGCATTCAGTAAGATCCTACCAGTGCAAAGGCTTTGACAGCCATGGTGTTGGGGCGGGCGGGATAATGAAGGCTGCTGTTAGACTCCACAGCACATTTGGGAAGGTGAGAAAAAGGCATCCCTTTCTTCGGGTACACCCAAACCAGTGCCAGGGTGCATTGCTTGGTGGTTTGAGTTGATTGGATTTCAGCCCCATTTGCCCTTGTGGCCAGGCACCCAAGGATGCGGTCTACACAGTGGTGGTGGCCACCCTGTGGATCGAGTCCAAATTCATACGGATGGGGGAGGGGAGGGCTTACCAGAGTGCCTTTCCCATGCACACACCCTGAGTTTCTACCAGACTGAGGCCATCAGTATCATTACAGGAAAGGATCATGTCACCTCTCTATGCTTTGCACAGCTGGCCCTGCCACCTTGCATGCTCCTTGCCTAAGTCTTGCTATCTCATTGAGCTTGTGCTGAGCCTTGAAGACCCACTGTAAGCCAGTCTTCTTTAGATGCTCCTGATTTGACCACTTCTACCTTTGTGGCACAGTTCTTTGGACAGAGTGGTCACTCTGATGAGAAACTGCTAGACTGTGGAGCTGCCCAGGGCCAAGAAACTTGACTCATTTACCTCCTGCTGCCTGGTTTGCAGCAGCCCAGGGCCCAAGGAATTGGTGCCGGTGTCTCTTGACTGATTCCCTGACTTATCTCATACTTCCTTTCCTGCCCTAGCCCTGAGCCAAGGCCATGGAGCCCAGGGAACTATGGAGGTAAGTGAGGAAAAGGCAGGCAGGAATAGAGTTTTCCAGGAGCAAGAGGAAGGGAATTCAGGGATTGTCTTTTTAAATTGTTACGTATTTTTTTATTTTGAGAGAGAGAGCACACACAAGTGGGGCAGAGGGGCAGAAAGAGAGAATCCAAGGAGACTCCATACTCAGCACAGAGCCCAACATGGGGCTCAGTCCCACAACACTGGGCTCACGACCTGAGCCAAAATCAAGAGTCAGACGCCCAACTGACTGAGCCACCCAGGTGCCCCCAGGGACTGTCTTTTAAATTTGTTATCAGCACCTAAAATCTATATATTCATTGTTCTTGTGAAAATAAAAACATTGTAGATTAGGCTGAGGTTCACCATGTCTGATGCACCCAGTTCAGGCACTGGCCCAGAGGTAGCTACTGGTCCATATGGATCGGTCTCTACATGTGCTTTTTTATGTGTGTCCGCCCATTGGGGTCCCCTAAAAGCTCCCAAGTCTCAGTTGCTTAACGTGAAAAAGTTTACTTCTCATGCTGCACAGTGCGATGTGCTTGGGAGGCAACTCTGGGCAGCAGCCCCAGAAGGTGTCTTGGGGTCCGGGCTCCTCGACACCTGCTTCTAGCCTGTGAGAGGAAGACTGAGGGGGGCATGTGAGGCTGGAGGCAGTGCAGGCTGCTTGTTTCCTTCTTCCAGCAGCACGGACCCAGTCATAGGGTCTGAGGTAACTCCAGGGAGGCTGGGAACCGAGGGTTTGTGAGCACCTCGCAGATCTTGCCACGATAGACATAGGAATCATGAGAATATATGCTGTGTTGAATCATGGCATGGAACTAGGTGAGGGAATAACGGTGCTTGGATCCGGGACATACGGTAAAACCGGGGGTTGTGAATAACTTGTTCTGAGCGAGTGTTCTGCACGCAAACGTTTCTAATACATTTTAACCTGATAAACGAGCAATGTCTTGTAATAAGAGGAGTATATGATGCCAGATGTCATGTGATCACAACTGAGCCAATGGGTCTTCTGTCTGCCTCTCTTGCTGGGATTGCAGGTGATCGTCTCCCATGCTCAGATGCTCCATCTCAGGCCACAGTGTTTGTAGAAATCAGTGATTTTTCAGAATGTTGGAAGGTGCCCACAACTGGCCATAGTGTGTTTTTTGTCACTTCAAAGCACCTGTGGACAGTCCTTTGCTTTTCCAGACAAGAGTAAGCTTAGGAATGAATGGCTTCCTTCTAGGTCAGGCTGCCTGCACATATAGACCCTTTCATCTGCTGCCTCGCTGCCAGTGACATTAGATACAGCATATGACAGAGTTATTAGTACTGTAGTCAACATCCATGCAAGTGTATACAATGGCCTCCATGCAGAAGAAGATTCCACTGAGCCAATAGATAGCAGCGATTCCATTAGTGATAGTGAAAGTCGTCCTACACAATAACCCTCGTCTCTTGTCTCCCTCACCCCAGCCACGAAGGTCTTCAAAGGTAAGTGCAGCTTAATTTGTTTGTGTTTCTTCATATTTTATATTTTCTTTATTATTTTGTGTCATATTACAGTATTATAATCATTTAAAAAATATTTTTTAAGTTTATTTATTTTGAGAGAGACCGAGCATGGGTAGGGGAAGGGCAGAGAGAGAGGAAGAGAGAGAATCCCAAGCAGGCCCCATACTGTCAGTGCAGAGCCCGATGCGGGGCTTGAACTCATGAACTGCAAGATCATGACTTGAGCTGAAACCAAGAGTTGGATACTCAACTGACTTAGCCACCCAGGCGCCCCTGTAACCATTTTTATATGAATATGTTTGGTTGTAGAACAAATTATCTGAGTTTGCATTATTTCTTATGGGGAAATTCACTTTGATACACAAGTGCTTTGGATTACAAGCACGTTTCCGGAATGAATTACGCTCATAAACCAAGCTTTTACTGTATATTATTTTTGCTCTAGAGGAGGCAGGGTTTGGTGATGGATAGGTGTGACAGACCCAGGAGAAAAGCATCTAAAGATGATTCCTGAGCTTTTGGTTTGGACAACTGTAGAGAGCAAGATGGAGTCACTCATGTCAAGCAGGGACCTGTGTCAAGCAATGACGCAAGCAGCCAAGGATGCTGTGGCTGCCAGATATCCCTGAGACCAGCACCCCGCAGAAGCAGAGGAGGTCTGCAGGGGCCCAGCGCTGATTAAATCCCTTTAAAAGGGGAGGATTTTTGCAGCAAGCTGTCACAGACACTGACCCCTGTGTGACCACTTCAGAAAGGTGGCAGCTGCCGAAGGCTCCACTTGAACAGAATGAGCAGTGAGTGCCGAGAGCTGACCCGGATGGGACCGAGGCCTCATCTCACTGTGCGCCCACATGCTGACTTTGCATTTGTTTCCTTAATGTCCTGCCCCTGTGTGTTGCCTTGTTTGCTGTGTACCTGTCTTGTATTCTGCTTTGTGTGCCCTGTAAGAAGCCAGATGGATCACGTGGTGCAGTGTCACTGGGTTGGGAATCCTGAACCTGCTTTAGAATTATGTTACCCTTGCTTTATGACTGAATTAAACTGACATCGTGGAGAGACACAACTTGCATGTCTTCTGAGTGTGTACCTTCATCGCGTGCTCATGATAACAACTCATGTTGGCTCATGAGCAGGCTCATGTCACCTGCTCCTGGACAGAGAGGAAAAGAGACTTGGGGCAGGAGAAACAGGGACAGGTTTTTCCCCTGGGGCAGAGGGACTCCCATACTTGCATTGTTAAGTGTGAGATGCTCTTAGATGTCCACAGGGAGAGCGCTCCAGGTAAGAGGGAGACATGAAGTCCTGGGAGTTAGATGGTATTTAATGCCATGAGGCTGTGGGTGCAGACAGATGCATAGAGACCTCACCCTGAGTCCTGAGCACACCACCTTTTAGAAAGAAGTGTGTAAAGGAGAAGAGAAAGGGCATTCAGTCTGGCAGATGGCAAACCAGGTAAATGTAATGACAAGGATTTCAGAGAAGAGGTGATTTCAAAAAAGGTGACACCACCTTGTGCTCAAAACAAGACACTGTTCACTGAGACAGAGAACCGAGGAGGATGATTAGATGTGGCACCATGGGGGTTACTCATGCTCGTGGTGTCCATCAGATGGTGCAAACAGAAGCCAGCTGGGTGTGTTGGTGGGAGAATGGGAATGGAAGAAGTAGAGGCAACAACCAGGGGTACTTGGGTGGCCCAGTCGGTTAAGCACCCCACTTTGGCTCAGGTCATGATCTCACGGCCCGTGGGTTCGAGCTCTGCATCAGCTTCTGTGCTGACAGCTCAAGCCTGGAGCCTGCTTCAGATTCTGTGTCTCCTTCCCTGTCCATCTGCCTCCCCCCCCCCAAATTTAGAGGCAACAACCATAGGTAGTATTTCTCTAGGGAAAATGAAATAAAAGAATACCTGCCCAGGATGGTAACATTGCTAATCTTGGGACTGTGTGGGAATCAGCTGAATTTGTAAAGCCTCTAATATTTTAATCTCATTGTGGCCACTGAAATATCTGCTATATGACCATATTGGTCAGCTGGTAATAGGTTGGAGAGAGATTTTCTTATAAACATGGAGCTAATATGCCTCAGAGTGGGCTGAGGGGCACTGTGTGTGCTGGGGCATGCCTTCAAATTGCAAGGCATTTGAAAATCCTGTCTTTGTCTTTGCTTCAGGCTTGCACAAAGCATCATGATTGGCCACAGGAGAGAGAGCTCAGGCATCCCGTCTTTCCTAACATACCTGTATCCTTGAGTGTGTACAGTGCCCTGTGCCTGCTTGTGGTTTTTAGATTCCCCTGGAATTCAGAGCCACCCATTGACCCCTATTGTTCTGTTTCTCCAGATTTTGTTTTTTAGAAGGTTTGAACTGCTGCTGATTGTTTTTGACTGAGGGCCTGTTACAAAGGCTTCTCCCAGTAGGTAATCCTGAGGAAGGTAAGATAAAGAGAAGGCTTTCGAGTAGAGTTATCTCAGGAACTTCCAGACAGATGAAATAAAGATCATTCTCTTGGAATGGGGCTTTGAATGTGTTCCAGCCCAATTCTTTCCCCTCCATTGGCTGCTGGGATATAGATTTTCACCATGACTGCTGGGCTGGCTCTTGACTTTTAAAGATCCCCACAGACAAGAAGAAGAGGGTCTGAATAGAGCAATTTAAATGCTCCAGAGTGTGCTGTGGCTTTCCCATATCCAGACACCTTTCTTGAATAAGTGCTCTTTTATTACAAGCCTTTGGCTAATTTCAAGAGTCCAAGAGGGTTGATTTGGACTATTTTTGGCTGACATCCTCATTGCATTTATGCAGCAGGGCATTGGAGGTACTTAACTCTGTCATTCTCCCAGACATCTCTTTAAGCTCCTTAGTTTCTAGTAGCCTTCCAGTTTTCTGCTTACTTCTTGTGTGTGCTCTATGAGTTTGCTGCATTATAGAAGATCATATCTGAAATTATTCAAATGTTCTCTTTCCCGAATTGTCCATTTTTGTACCAATTGGCTTAGGACGGGTACTTTTTCAGACAAGGAAAGGACTGTTTGCACTTGAGAGTTTTAATGCTGGAAGGGTAGACCTGAAACCAGAGTATCAAACACACAACAGGGCTCTTCTGACCAAGCATATGCTGAGGTAGATTACAAGGATATTTGCAAAGAATAGCTGGTTCTACAATTTATGGGAAAGGGGATTTCAAGCCAGTTGTGGTCATTTCCAATAAAGCACTGGACTGTGGACATGAATATGGTCAAAATGGAGAACCAATTGTATCTGAGCTCAGAGCTAATTCCTCTAAGAAAAATATACCATAATTGTTTGAGAGCATTTCAAATGTAGTTTAGGCAAAGATGAGAGAAACTTCTAGCATGAACTCTTAACGTACAAAGCAAATGTGGGAAATTATTCTGTAATAGCACCAGCCATGCAGGAATACAACTACAATGTAATCAGCATGGGAAAAACTTCAGTCATAACAAACCTCATAAGATCTCAAGGGATTAATAATGGAGAGATTCCCGTAAGTGTGGTAAGTGTAGGAAGGCCTTCACTAGGGAAGAGAGTAGACATTTTTTTTTACTGAAAAAAATCCCTCTGATTTTAATGATAGTGAGAAGCTATAGATCTAGTAGGTAAAACCCCTTAGCCACCAAAGCTCTGCAGAGATGAAAATCCTTCTAAAAGCAATGCATGTGGTAAAGCGTTTTTCAACGAATCACACTCCATTACACATCAGAAGAAAACCCTGGTAGATTTCTAGAGTTGCCGTAACAAATGACCACAAACGGAATGACTTAAATAGCAATGTATTTTCAACATCTGTATGATATAAGCCTGGCAATCTGTTGATTGTGTTTATCCCTTAGAATTGGTCACATTTTCTTGTTCATATATTGAGTCATTTTGAATTATATTTAGACATTGTGTTATGTTGTATTCTCAGGCCTGGTATATGCCTTTTGAGATGTGGTTTTGCTGTAGAAGGCAATCAACCCAGTTTGGGTCCATCAACCTATGTGTCTACTTCAGATTCTGTGCATTGGATCAACTCTCTCTGTTGATCTGTATGTGTGCCCTACGTGGTCAGAGGTTCGGCTGGGACTGCAGGGGCCCACACGGAACTAGGACCCCTTTACTGGTTCTTTCCTCTGGAATCCCCTCCCACACTCTCTGGTCCTCGAAGGTTCTTTTTCTGTATCCATGGGCCAGATGGATATGGTTTCTGTTACTACTGCCAGGCCAGTTCAGGAGAAAAAAATCCATGGGAGCCAAGAAATGGGAAACTTGCCCCCATGCATAAATATCTGGTTCATTTTTAAAGTATTTTTGATCTTTGCTCACGTTTTAAGTCTTATATTTATGTCTTCAGTATTTTCATATTTATATTACATATGTGGTTATTACAATATTTAGACTGTTGGTTATTACAATGTCCAGACTCTTTAATTTCAACAGGAATTAGGTTTCTGAATGTTCTGACAATTTAGATTTTTCACTCCTATATAGCTGATCTTATTTTTGGGACTATTTTATGAGTGAATTATTATTTGCTTCCATCTTGTTCTTGAGGAATAACTAGAGAATGTACATTCCGAATCACTCACACTTGTAGAATTCGAAGTCCAAACTAATATGAAGGAAAAGTCTCATTACATCATACCCATATGAAAATTATAAAAATAAAGTGGAAAAAATTTAAATTTAAATTTGATGGAATAGTTCCAATTCTGCTATTGAAACCTGTTGCTCTTGCTAACTACAGCTAAATCTTTGGGGGAACTATAAGAGGCAACTGTCCGAGAACTCTGAAAAGTCAACATAAGCTGGCCAATTGTGGAGCGAGCCAAAACCGGGAGATGCATCCTGCGGGAGGGTGAGTTTCCCATTTCTTTTCTCTCGTGAATAGTAGAAACCGTGTTATTCTGACCAGAGGAAACAGGGTAAGGGGACTTCTGAAGGTGAGAAGGAAACTGACACAGGCTGCCACATGGATGAACCTGGAAGACATGATGCTCAGTGAAACGAGCCTATCACAAAAGGACAAATGCTGAATGATTCCACTTATCTGAGGTCCGTAGAGTCAAATTCAGAAATGGAAAATACGATGGTGGCCACCAGGGGCTGGGGGAGGGGCAACGGGCAGTTGTGCTCCCTGGGGACAGAGTTCAGCTATGTAAGATGAAACAAGTTCTTTTTTTTTTTTTATGTTTTATTTATTTCTGAGAGAGAGAAACACAGCGTGAACAGGGGAGGGTCAGAGAGAGAGGGAGACACAGAATCTGAAACAGGCTCCAGGCTCTGAGCTAGCTGTCAGCACAGAGCCCCATGCGGGGCTCGAACCCACAAACTGTGAGATCATGACCTGAGCTGAAGTCGGGCGCTTAACCGACTGAGCCACCCAGGCACCCCAAGATGAAACGAGTTCTGAGGATGGACAGTGGTGATGGCTGTCCATCAGTGTGCACGGGCTTAGTGCCCCTGAGGTGTACACCTAAACACGGATAAATGTTTAATTTTATATTTTATGTATTTTATCCCACTTTTTAAAAGCTAAAAAATTACTTTGTCTTTTGTCTGTTTTACCTGATATTAGAATAACCACCTGAGACTTCCTCCGCTCACTCTTTATATGGTATATCTCTCACTTCCTGCTAGAATACATATAATGTGGACTTGTTTTTCTTTTTTCTTTTTTATCTTATTTTATTTTTTATCAATATAATTTATTGTCATGGACTTGTTTTTCTTAGATCACTCTCAGTCTTTGCCTTTGTTTGGATTGTTTAGATTATGAACACTTCTTATAATTATGGATTCAGCTGGATGGAGATCTATCATTTTCTTATGTGTTGTCTGTTTGTCCCTTCCGTTTTTTATTCTTCTCCTCTTCTCCTGCTTTCTTTTGAATTCGTTTAATAATATCAATGTTCTAAGTTACCACCTGGCATTGTGGCAATATGTCTTTGAACACTTTTATTTCTTGCTGCCCTGAGGTTTATAATATACATATCTGACTTCTTTTATTTTTTTTAATTTTTTTTAATTTTTTATTTTTTTAAATATTTTTTATTTATTTCTAGGAGAGAGAGAGAGAGAGAGACAGCGTGAGCAGGGGAGGGTCAGAGAGAGAGGGAGTCACAGACTGAAACAGGCTCCAGGCTCTGAGCTGGCAGTCAGCACAGAGCCCGAC